>NC_142286.1:37026316-37335913 GCF_965620075.1 Prunus avium
GTGACAGGATATTGCATTTTCCTTGGGAACTCACTCGTGTCCTGGAAGAGTAAGAAGCAAGTCACGGTGTCTAGATCATCAGCCGAAGCAGAATACCGTTCGATGGCTGCAGCCACTTGTGAACTTACTTGGTTAAGATATTTGTTGAGAGATTTACGAGTACCACATTCTGGACCAGCAAGATTGTTTTGCGACAATCAAGCAGCCTTACATATTGCTGCAAATCCGGTGTACCATGAGAGAACTAAGCATATCGAGCTAGATTGTCACACAGTTCGTGAAAAGATCCAAAAGGGTGAAATCAAGACAGCTTATGTGCCAACAGGAAATCAGATAGCTGACATCTTTACAAAACCGCTAAGGGCACCCATCTTTCATACGCATCTCAGCAAGTTGGGTATAATTAACATCCATACTCCAACTTGAAGGGGTGTGTAAAAGGAAACAAAATAGTCAATGATCTGATTATGATCTAATTAGGAGTGGTTGTAGGATCGAATTGTAATCAGCATAAATAGGTTCTGTTTACCTAGAATAGCTTCTCTGTTTTCCTAGAATAGCTTTCCTTTACTTGTATAAAACTCATGCCTCTGTATACGGTTTAACTCACTCAATACAAACCCTATTCTTCATATATTTTCACATTTCAGATCTTCATCGCCAATCAAACAGCTGAAGAAGCCTTGGACATAATCTCGTGGAGTGGTGGAAATGGAAGACCAATTTACAAGGACTACGTTGTGTTCATGCCTGCAGGCCCTGGAAGCCAGAAGAAAGTTAGTCTCTTTCTCGCACTGCAAGCAAACCCAAAAGATCTTATGACCAACTTCAACGAGGCAATCTTGAATGGGCTTGAGATCTTCAAACTCAGTGACACAAATCAGAATCTTGCCGGACCCAATCCCGACCCACCTCTTCTAACTCCACCAAAGATGTCTCCGCCGCAAAGCCCTAAAATTTCAAAGAAGAGTTCGACTTCTCTGATTGCTATCATTGCTGGTCTAGTTTCCGGCGTGCTTGTTTTAGGCTCTGTTCTTGGGTTTTTCTTGGTGTTCAGGCGAGGAAGAAAAAACAAGTATTCGAGCTCCAACCAGGGAATGAAGTGGGGTCCATTTTCTTTTCCGGCGACCCACATAACATATGGACCGTCTTATTTGTGTCGTTACTTTACACTGGCTGAGATCAAAGCCGCCACTCGAAACTTAGATGACAGTTTTATTATTGGAGTTGGAGGGTTTGGTAACGTGTACAAAGGATGCATTGATGATGGGGCCACTCTCGTTGCAATCAAACGGCTAAAATCTGAGTCATCACAAGGCGCCCACGAGTTCAAGACGGAAATCGAGCTGCTCTCTCAGTTCCGCCACCGCTATTTGGTGTCTCTCATCGGATATTGTAACGACGGCAATGAGATGGTCTTGGTGTACGATTACATGTCACGTGGGACCCTCGCCAGCCACCTCTACCACACTGACAACCCCCCTCTTTCTTGGGATCAGCGTCTCCAAATTTGTATCGGCGCTGCAATAGGGTTGCGCTACCTTCATAGCGGCACCAAGGGCACCATCATCCACCGTGACGTGAAGAGCACAAACATTTTATTGAATGAGAAATGGATGGCCAAAATTTCAGACTTTGGATTGTCAAAAATGAGCACAATCAACACATCCAAGACCCACATTAGTACGATGGTGAAAGGCAGCTTCGGGTATTTGGACCCCGAATACTACAAACGTCAACGGCTTACTGAGAAGTCAGACGTGTATTCATTTGGTGTAGTGTTGTGTGAGGTACTGTGTGCAAGGCCGGCTGTGATGCATAATGTGGAGTTGAGGCAAATAAATTTGGCTGAGTGGGCCAAGAGCTGTCATCGCGACGGGGAACTTGATCAAATTATTGATCCAAGCATTAGGGGTGAGATTGAAATCCATTCTCTGAATAAGTTCGTTGAGATCGCTATGAGTTGCATGAATGACAGTGGAATCGAACGACCGTCAATGAATGACGTTGTGAAGGGACTTGAGCTTGCATTTCAGCTCCATCGCAACTGCGTTGAAAGGAGCAATGAGGTTGCCTTCAACAATGACAGTGCTGCAGAAATTAGAAGTGTTGAGCCAGGTTGCGCTACAAATGAATCCATTCAATGTATATCTGAGACGATCTTTTCTGAGATCAATGATCCAAATGGGAGATAATGGGCAACATTTTTGAATTACCCAAAAAATGTAGTAGTATTTGAAACCAATAATATTGAATGCAAATTAAGAAATTACGTGAAGTGACTCACGCTATTTGAAACATTTTTTAATCATTTCATGCTGTTTTTTCTCTCTCTAAATCTTTTTTCCGGGCTGCATTCTGGAAGTCTTTTGTGCCATTTCACTAAAATCATGGAAAATATCAAACGAGACAGTCATTCCGCTGTCAAGTAACTAACTCAAGTCTCTATCTTATCACGACGGCTGCGTTAGAGGAACCGCAAGGAGAAGAAGATGCACCCTCCAACTCCAAGATCCCAAGCCCAAATTTAATTAAGAAAATAAGGTGCAAATCAAACGAAATAAGAAGGGTGTTTATATCAACATTATTTTATACTTTTCAGTTCAGAGAAAATGAAAAACCTTGGAAAATCAAGAAAAATTACAGAAAACAAAATTTGTTAGTAGGAAAATAATTGGCATCCCTAAACTTCAATTGTCTTTAACACTTGCCAAATTACATGGAAAGCAAAGGTAATTACCCTATCGAAACCCAATTGTTGGAGATTTTATTTGTTATGTTTATTTTTCTTTCACATCTCTAATTAATCTCTGCACAAATTCTGTATAGTCAGTCTACTACCCCCGTCAACTACTCTCCAGGGATGTTGGTCATGTGTATGTGGATGATTTGTGGTCTTCATGGATAGAGAGAGGTGAGAGTCACTTGACACAAAAAGCTTTTCCAGATTCGAGACCCGCGTAAGAATCCAAGCACGCGTACGACCGACTCCCTTACAAATTCTTAACTACACCTAAGAATGGTAGTTAGAATTTGACGCCCCCCCCCCCCCCCCCCCCCGCCCCCAAAAAGAAAAGAAAAAAAGAATGGTGGTTAGAACAAGAACTTACAAATTTCGAAGAAAAAATCTTTCAATCATGATTAACTATGGTATATATTTGTACGGTTCATTTCTACCAGTAAGTAATATAACTAAGGATTAACTAACTCCTCAAGTCCACTGCGTCTACCCTAAAAGGAATTAAGCAAAGTGGGTGCTTAGGCAAACTGCTCAAATTTGACATGCAAGTCTTTGATTTCAAACATCAGAAAATAATTAGCAAATTACCAAGTAAATGCTGACTAAATTAACACAAAACAACAAACTTGCCCAGATCCCTCAGCCCAGTCGATGCAAGATACAAGAACCACAAAGAAAGAGAACCCACAAAACAGTGTTGACACTTAGTCTACAGCCTACCCTACAAAAGAAAATAACTAGTGATAGTCAAAGTTTACTATCTTCTATTTGTGGAAAATCTTTCATTTAGATTAGTGCTAAATATATAACATGCAATGAAAGTCTTTGATTTAGTCATCAGAAAGTAATGGGAACTAAACCACGCAATCAGACAAAAAGTTAACTGGGTTGACAGAAAGCAATAAACTTGTGTATAGTACCCAGGCAATTTCTTTGCATTTACACTATGCAGCTTTCCCACTTCATTCAAACATTTGGCACTAGACCTCCTCTCTCAATCATGATAGGCACAACCAACAGATTACAGCCACTTTTGTTTAATTATTTGACACAATAACATCGTATTTATTGCATCTAGATCGAATAGTTATTCAATGGGATAATATCCCAGTGGTGCTAACGATGGATTCGGATGGATAGTAAGGTCTTAGATCCAAATCTTGTGGAAAGAAACTACAAAGGAGTTTTCCTGTCCACTCCTAACAATTGCAAAATGAATCCTATCGTGGTCAAGAAAGATCACCTGTTAGGCTGCAATTGCTCTCAGAAATATATTATTCATCACCAACATTCGAATTTCAGTACACGAGAGTTTTCCTGTCAAACGCAACAGAAGCTGCTGATGATAGATAAGCAGTCATTCATCATTTAGCAAGCGTATAATCATAAGATTTGTAAATAACAAGAGACCTTTTTCCTGTCAAAATTTCCAAAACATTTGGATCCAAAGTCCAAAGGGAAAATAATTGGGAATCATAAATACTACTTCAAGCTTTCATAAGTCAGCCAAGAACCTACATAACCAAAAAAATTCTAACGAATAACTAAGCCTTGCACTGCCTGCGAGCCATCTTCAGCTATCCTGTTAGCTCGAATTGTGCTGATAACATTTGCAACATTACCCTGCCAATGAGAACTTTGTCAATATACAAATTCAATAATGAGATTTATGGATAGCGCAACAAAAAGAGTGGGTCTTCATACAGTACAATGAATCAATTCTCGTTTCTTTGGCAATTATTAAACAAGAATGACAAATAAAGCATGAAGCACTAGATGTAGGCAGTTACTTACCCTCCAAGTTGCTAACTTTGATCTAAGTGTAAGCCATTGTTGCTGCCCAAATACTCTCTCAGTACAGCGGCTGCAGATCAAAAGCTAAATCAGTTCAAGAACAAAGAAGCATAAAAGAATGAATAAATAAATATATGTTTGTTTGTGTGTGCGCACAAGGTATGAAACACAAACTTACCTCACAATCACCACTTGATTCATCTGGTCCATTTTACAGTCCATTAACTTAGCAGTTATCGCTTTGACCACCCAAAGTTCGACTACCTCATCATTAATCTGCCAAAAACACGTGCATAAGCATATAATTAACCAAGACGTGAATGGAAAACTTTTAGAACCAGAAAGGTTAACCAATCTAACCTGAAGCGTATCTCTGATAAGACTGTAAGGAATCCGTCCAGATTCATCGGAGCCAAGATCCACCAAAGAAATCAACCTCATCTTTGTCATGCAGTCTTCATGGACAAGTCCTATAACATTTCATAAAGCATAATTTAGATGGCAATAAAAAAACTATTATAATGCTGAAGAAGACTCAGTCAGAAGAAACTAATATTTTACCATAGCCTTTCAGTAAAGTAGAATTTGCAGCCTGAAACTCCACGTAAGCATCCAGCCTCTGAGTCAGAAAGATCTTTAAAAGCTGATATGCCAACGCATGCTTAGCATCCTTCTCCAATTGCCCTACAGCAGGCATATCTAGCAAATCACACTGCAGAGCAATAACACCAACATATCAGCATCTAAACAATTATTGTAAGGGGGGAATTTGGTCATCAGAGCCAAATGCCAAAAACCCAGTTGTTTGGGAGTTATGATCAGCACTCCAACTGGTCAATACAGACTAAAGTCCAAAAGCATAACAAATTTCATATGTAACTTCAGAGGAAACATATTGGATCCAAATGAATGTTAGGAGGAGCTTCTTCAAAATGCAAGAAAAACCTTAATATCAATAATTACTTTATACGAGCAATTCAAACTACTAAATTGTCTCTGCACAATTAACTGGATCTACCACATAAGAAGAGATTTTTTTAAAGGAAAGAAACATATATTTGTAAAGTACGTAACACAAGTAAACAAGGATGAGCATGCATCAAGGAGAAATGTAGACCACTAAATTAGCACACATAATCTTTGAAATTCCACAAGACCCTACAATACCTGAAACAAGTCCGGGGCCTTCACAAATTCCACAATTGTGCGCACAGCTTCCTCCTTGGCTTCATTCAATATATATGCATCTTCACCAGAAAAAGTAGCTAAGTACTTGCTCAGGAATTTGAAAGACTCCTTTGCCAAGCTGAAAATACAACACACAAAAATAATCAATTATTCCTAAAACCAATTGAGTAGGGGCATGTACACATAAAAAAGTTTACAATTTCTACATAGCATACCTTTTGTGTTCTCTTAAAACATTTGATATGGTAAGAAAAAGTTGTCTCTGGTCCGAGACCCCAATATTCCACTCTTTCAAGAAACTTTCTATCTTTTTGAATGAAGGGATGACATGTTCAGTGACCTTTCCATTGATTGCCAAATTTAGAGCACTCAAGTAGACAAAGAACCGGCTATATGGATTCTCCAGTAGGTTGTACAGATTGAACAAGCTATAAAGAAAAGTATAAGTGTCGGAAGTACATTCAAAAGCATGCAAGATGGAGTCACAATCACAATGGTATCTTACATCTTTAAGCGCAATGCAGGCTTGTCACTTGGTTGCTGAGTAATCTTTGCGGATATAAGTTTTGCCATCTCGAGAGCTTCATCTGGACTTTCAGACTTTGTAACAACATTGCAGATAACAGTGAATATGCACTCAAGATCTGAAGAGGAAAACAACAGGAATTATTGTGTATGTGAACAAAAGTTTGATGAACATAGATATTAAGAAAACAAACAATGTGATACCGTTAAGCTAGCAATTAATTATCATTGTGCGTTGAATGAAGTGATTACTAATGTCCGTATTGTCCGACAATGATTATGAAACATTTTAATGAACATTAGCAATGCCTACAATAATATGCATCCCACTCACTGACCAAAAACATTTGCACTATTTTGAAGTAATTTGCTAAAGAACTTGCAGTAAACATTGATATAATAGTCGGACAATAAGGATTGTAGGAAAAAACTCTGCACCATCAGCAACATGTTCTTCGCATCAACTAGTATATGGTAAATGCGTGACAATACAGACTCATGCAATTCTAAGCCTCTTTATCCATTTAACTTCTAAAAAAGAGTACATAAAGATTCACAATAAGGATTTTACCTTTCTCGGAGACCTTTGATAATATGACATCAGCTGAAGTTAGCATAAGTGACACCAAATCGAACCACCTGGCCATCACCATGCATTCTTGGGCTTCCGTGCATAATCTACTGACTTGTGGCTCAGCAACCTGGCAGATAATCATGGCAAAGATAAATTTCTTGAAGGAATTCACCAACTTCCGTGCATACAAGTCATATACATATGCACACTACTGATATACAAATTACATAAGCTGCTTTAGGATTAAGCAAAGAACATAACATATCTAACGAGAGAAGCCTCATTCTTATCCCCTTGATTTACTCAATACCACATTCCCAGCACCATGGATGGAAATACAAATTTTAATAATAAAAAGCATCCAGTATCTAATCACCGATTTATATACTAGTAACCCTAAAATTTAGTTCAACTACTCGATCTAAGACGCTAAGCAAAAACCACTCGACCACCGAATTGGAGATAAAAGAGATTAATTTGTGACCGAAGAGAACTCGAGCAGGCATATTGAGATAATTACGGAGAGAACAAGGAGCGGAGAAGGAGAGAAGAGTACCTCAGGGCCAGCGTCGGCCCAGGAGAGCTCTGAGGTGAATCTGACAACGGAGAGAGCGGGATCTTCCTCCGAGGTTGGCAAAATAGTCGTCATTGTTCAAGCTCTCTGCAGCTGCAACTGGTTTTTCTTTTGCAGCAAAGACAGAGCAGAGAGAGAGGGAGAGACGAAAACCCTAGCTGAGGCTTAATGAGGTTAAGTCTATCGGACCGTAACCAAGTGCGTTGGAGTTTCATGCGCTACAATAGACGGCTATTATCATCTATGAGTTTAATTTATATTCTGGATCCTTTTTTTTATTTTTCTTCTCTATTATTAGATTATTATAAATAAACTCAATCCTAGACATGTATTTATAAAAAAACCCACACACTATTTAAACATAGAAACACACCCAAAATCAACCACAAAATCAATAATTGTATATTTTTTGGGTGTGTTTATAAATGGGGTTTGAGTGTGTGTAATGATGGGTTTTGGGTGTGTTTATAAAGTGTTTTGGGTGTTGGGTTTTTTTATAATTTCAGCCCCCATTTTGGGTGTTTTATTTTCATAGGAAAGGTTTAGCAAAAGTAATTTAGAATTCTTTTTTGGATTTGTGGACATTTACAAATTTTGGAGAAACTAAATGTGATTAAAATGAATTTTATTTGCTGAACTTAATGCATTATTGTTATATTTGTAAACCATATACTCTCTTTTTTTTCTTGAAAGTTGAACAATAAATCATACTAATAATATACAAACTATATTTTAAACAAAATTAATCTAATTTAGGGGAATAAGAATTCGAACTTGGGTGCAATGCAAGAGATTGACTTATTGCCATGTCCAACGGACCTAACGCACGTCTATCTCCTCTTGCTTAATTCCATTATTTTATTTGTATTTGCCTTCACTTTTTTCTTTTTCTTTTTGGCCTTGACTTGTTTTTAAAGTAGGGTCTTGTGGGTTTCAAAAATATATATATTGTAAGTAAATTGCAAAGCGTTTCATTTCCCAAAACGAAAAAGAAATAGAAAAGGAAAAGTTTTACTACACAGACTGATAGGAATGCATCCAACCAAGACTAGATAGAGTAAAATTGGTATAGAATAGAACCAATAGCGCAATCTGACACGTGGAACAGTGGACGGCTGGGATCAATCGACGGTTGAAACAAGTAATTCTCGTTAGATTCCACTCTGTTCCAAACGAACAATGTTTGCAGCCTCGGAGGCCGGTAGAAGGCAAAGACACACTCAACTACAAAGTGTTACAACTTCAATCTCAAGTTGCCAGTAGAAAATACTAGAACTCAACTTAATATACTTCATAGTTCATGGGAGCTTTGGATATTGGGTATTATCTTTAGGATGAATTTGTTTGAGGTTGAACGAGTTTAATCGTTTCGATTAATTGCTAGATTGTGAATTTAGATAGGTTATTATAACTTTAATTTGTTCGAACCTATAATCATAACTAACTTTGATTAAATTTACCTTAGTTTATTAAACCTGCAATCATAACCAACTTTGGTTACATCAGAAGGAATCAAAATCCTGAACTTAGCTTAATCCTAACTCATCATCCCACCCTCCGTCACCAATTGAGCTAATCCATCCATTTAGCCTTCAAATTTGAGCATGTCCAAGTTAGACCTAAAAGAAAGCCTATATAATTGAAGCTTGGGAACTGTTGTGTGAAGTTTCCACTATATAAAGCAAACAACACAGATCATATCACTTAATGAAGGCCACAGTTTTTGGAGTATATAGACATGGATATTTCAGAATTATATTACAGATAAATATATATTATCATTAAAGTACGTAACATCCGTGCTTAATGTTCAGCTGCTGATGCATTAATTCCATAGAATAGAAGCAAGATTACTCAGTTCCCACTACCAAACAAGTAACCAAGCGATGATCCGCCACCAGGAGCAGAGTGAACCTTGGTAGATGGACGATCCTGCATGCAAAAAACATTATATCCCTCCTGAGCTTTTGATGCATTATTATATACATTGACAAAAACCACAAGCCAAGTGGAGCAATTAAAATTAAAAAGGATTTTATACCGTGATGAAGTTGCCGCAGTTCTGGCCCTCAGCTCGGTGGTAATTGTTTGTAGGCTTGCCATGGAGGCCTGCTGCTATCTGCTGCTTATCAATCGGTGACGAAGCTGAAGCTGGAGCTGGAGCAGGAGCAGTCTCATTCTGAGAAGGAGCCTCCCCTGCTGCCCTCACCGGGTTTTGAGTTCTTTTAGCCGGGGTCTTGTTAACATTAGCACTCTCTCCACCTCCAAACAAATAGCCCAAAGAACTTTGCCCACCACCACAGCTGACTCCACGGCCACGCCCCATTTTTATTTCTCTTCCTATTTTTTCAGCAACAAATCCAAGTCCCAGATGTTATTTCAAGGAGGGAAGGGAACATTTACGCTCGAATATTCATCGAAAACAAAAACATGTAAGAGTTCATTACAAGAAAATCTGTAGTTGAAAATTAAAATGGGGTAATTTACAATTTCACAGCATGATGAAGCTTATATACAAAACCCAGCTAAAATATATATAACAATGTAGCACAATGCTTGCTGGTCCAATTTTCTTTAAGAAAAAGGACTAAATGGCAACAGATTATGGGGACATTAGAAGAAACTGCACCAGGACCAGCTTAAGAAATCATATGGACGATAATTACAACATTACAGGAATAATTTGGCCAATGTAACCAGGAAATATACATGAAATTGCAGAAACAGAAACGAAGAATTCAAAATTTGAAGGAACAACATGTATAGACAAAAGCATCAGATCGTGACCATTTTAAGATCCCTATTCTTTTCATCCCCAAAAGAATAACGATATATAACAAAATGGATCTGAAATTGAAGCGTAAATAGAGAGAGAGAGAGAGAGAGAGAGAGAGAGAGAGAGAGAGAGAGAGAAATTTATTTAGATAAACGTACTTTGTTCTCGCTTCGTCTTGGGGCTAAACTTTTGGAGCCTACTGCCAATGAAACAGGGAGGTGAGGGGGTAAATTTCTTTTTTCTTTTCTAAGTTGAAGAAAGAGAGAGTATGCGTTTGTGTTTTTAGATTTTGTTTTGAAGAGACGTGGTCAATTTTCTGAGGTGGCACGCCAACATCGGTTGGAGATCACACGTGGCGTGGGTTGGGATCAATGATTTAGTGTTGCGCCCCCACGGTAGTGAGTGGTGGACATGTCCAACTCACTTGCGTTCAAGCATGTCTGCATGGTTGAATTCTGGAAATTTTGAAGTGATTTGTTAATGTCTCTCCAGGACCTTCTCTTATACGCAAAGGTATTGGCTTGAAAGTTAATACATGTTATGTTGATTTGCTGCATGTTCACTCAAAGTAAACATCTAACAACGATTCTCTCATGCGATAAAAGTGCATCAAACCTTGAAAATTACCTTATGCGAACATAACTCTCATGTGCAATAAAACGAGCACCGATAACACATAACTTTAATCCTATCTGCATTTACATGCTTACTGGCCATCCTATCTAATGCAACTGCATAAATTACTGATGATTCCGGTGGCATTTCTATCGTGTCGCCAGATAATCAGAACGAAGCGTTCTCTAGAATCCATCCTGCCAGAAAAGAAAGGGTGTTTCTAAGTAGAAGAAATCTTCGAGATCTCCACCAATAACTTGTGCAGGGCTTGGGGCTTTGAGAAAAAAGGTGAGTGATCAGCGCCTTTCAAGCGAAGGACCTGTTCAGGAGGGATTTCTTTTGTCATGCTCTCCTGGACTGTGATGGGTATGGCATTGTCTTCTGATGTTTCTATATAAAACCGCCTCACTGATCCATATTTCAAATCCGAAAGTGAAAGCTTCTCCAGAACTGGGGCAAAGGGAATTGGCCTCATCGAAACAGATGCCAATGCGACATCCTAGACCAAGAGAAGCAAAAAGAAATAAGCCAAACTGATCTGGAAAAATGGAAAATCATCATTTGTAGTTTAGCATATTAAAAGAAGAGAAACATACCTTTGCAGGACTTTGGTTGAATAACAAATCCTTTAACATTGATTTATCTAAATCAATAGCAGTTGGAGGCTGATTATTCCCATTTGCATACAAAAATATCTGAGCCTGTCGCATAAGATCATCTGAAGTGGCCTGCAATAATTTTAAGCCTTAGTCACTCAATCAACTTGTATAAAGCTTATAGAATTATGGTACTCATGACTAGGACTTCAGCACTCACAGAAGCCCATCCCTCTAAGCCCCTCATAGCCGTGAATTGACAAAAAGTTGACTAATACAATGCTAATCACATCCATCTAAACATATTTAAGGTTTCTAATTCTAGTAAGATTATATTTCTATTTAAAATTCTTTATAAGCAATAAGAAATTCATCATCAAATTTCAGTTTTTGAAATTCATTCATATTAGTGCAAATTATAGATTATCAAATTAAAAGATAAAAGGCTGGGGGAAAACCTGTTGGGAGAACATTTCAAGAGTACTTTGTCCATTTTTCAACATTGCTGCAGCAATAAAAATGGCCTTTGCAACTTTATGTGGAAACAACTCCATTGCGTATGATATACATGCACCACCAAAATCATGACCCACCAAGATTACCTGCATAATATAAAAAGAACAAAAGATAGAAACAGAGAGGAAGTTATATACTCAAGAATTATATTAGTCTATGTGCCAAACAAAACAAAAAAAATAGCTAACAGCTACATGAACATTATCTGTTGACATTTCATCAAGTAACTATCACCATATACAAGCTCAGTAAAATACATTTCCGAAAGTAAATAGTACATTCCATATGTGTAGATAATTTGACCTGTGCATCAGGTTTATCTTATCGATGTGCAGCATTATCATATTTTTGAAGTGCAATCAAAGATAATTTAGTTTTGTTTAGATGAATAGCATTAAAAAATTAGCCAGTTATAAAGTCTGAAAGGAGTGCAAAGGCACAAACTTGACAACAACAAAACTATTGTGATCAACAATGCAATAGATCTATGTAAAATTTGGCAGTGAACTATTGATAAGATGCCATTCAAGCTAAAGCAGCAGCACAAATAAGATTAGGTATTAGCAAAATAATTGGAAAGCAATTGAATATACCTTATTTCCCTCGGGAAGGTTTTCAAGAAAATCTGTAAGAGGCTTCACATATTGAGAAAGACTTGTGACACTGTTTGCATCAGATGAATGAATTCCAGAGCCAGTCAAGTCTATGGCAGTAACTTTAAAACCAACCTCCTCCAGAAGTGCTATGGTTTTATACCAACACCAAGCACCAAAGCCACCTCCATGTACAAGGACAAAGTGGTTGGTTTCCAGATCATCAAGCTTTACATCCTATTTAAACACAAACTTGTTAGGGACCAAAAGAATTCATCAACGATTCAATGATAACAATTGAAAAAAGATGGGAATTTTGTTTCTTTTACAAATGCCCTCTATATCTATATCTTGTGGCTGTCTATCAATTGTCAGTGAAAAAATGGAGCATATATGAGCAATCACAACAAAGGAATTTCATAGAACAACATGGGAAACATCACCAGGATTCTCTTTGATACTTTTGTCTTTATTTAAATGCATAGTCATGACAGTCCATCAGTTCTCGACATGATGTATAAACATCGGCATGCATTAAAATGAAAATTTCATCCAAACAGATAAAACAAATTTCCAAATATATGAAATTTAGTTAAAACAAAAGTCCAATATCCTAAACATAAATACGTCCAGACAAATAGAGGCATACACCTATGCAGATACAAACATGCATGTGTTTGTCAGTTTGTGCACGTGTGTGAAGAGAAGAGATGATACAAACAAAGTAGAACAACAAATATTTACAGCAATATTACCGCCTCGGGATGAAGAAACAAATTAACCCAAGAAACCAGTTAGTATGAACAAAATGGAAATCCACCCTAAAACCAAGTCTAGACCTTTCAGTCATTATTTCCTTTCCAAAAACAAAACAAGAAAAACTCGAAATTTTTTCAATCATCATAATCACAAAATCTCATTAATTTCCACAATCAAATGCTATATTGCAAAATACCCACAAGAGGAAACAGCAAATTAACTCCACAACCACTCCAAGTTCCAACCTTTAAATCCAAATTAACAAAATTTAGCCAAAACCAATTAGCACAAACCTGGTTAACAAGCTGGTGAGGCTGGAGGAGAGGGTCGGTGAGGGACCGAGCCCGAGAGCTGGAGCTACGGGGCAAGGCGTTGCTGCTCTTCTTGGAGCTCGAATTCGGGTAACGCAGCGAAGCAGAGCGATCAAAGGGCAAAGAACCGTTCTGCTGGTGCTGCTGGAACAGAATCGCGGCGGCGAGAGCTTGTTCTTGGAGCAAAGCGTCGTCGAGCTTCTCTTTTCTGGAGGATCGGATCCGGGTCCACCGGTTGCTGGTATTGGATTGCGGTGGCGGGTTGGGGAGGCGCTTTATCGGTTTTTTCTTCACGGGTTGGGTTGCGAGGCAGGCGCAGAGGTTGCCCATTTGGTTTGGTAAAGCATGTAGAGACACAGAGAGATGGGAAAGGGAGAGAAGTTGCCCTGTGAAGAGTTAAAAGAGCCAAAAGAGGAGGGTGGTGAAGTGAAGAGTGAGGGTGGTGGCAAATGGCTGAGAAGGCGTGGGCTAAGTGGGTTGGTAGAGAGTCTGAGACTTGTGTTGAGGAGGTTTAAATATGTATTTATAGACTTGTTGAGTTGAGAGTTTGGAATTTGGTAACAACTTTGGGCTTTCACATTTGGGTTAAACTTTTAATTAATTCAACTAGTCTGATTTTGACTATTAGAAAGCTCAGTTTTCTTTTTTAAATTATCAGTAAGTATGCTTTAATTAATCTTTTACAATCAAATTAAAATTGCATTTTTTAAAATCACTATGTGTTTGTATTTGTGCATAATTGATACAAGTAATACTGAAGGAAGGAGGATTTGAACACATAACCTTATATACAGCGATATCTGCTCTTAATCACTTATCTTGCAATGGATAAAGAATATTATTAACACAAAATGAAAAAAAAATGGTGGAAATTGAAAAGGGAAAAGGCAAATGCCAACTTCTTCCTAGGAAGCAGGAAGGTGGCTCACAACTCATTCAAGTTCAAACCCAATGATCATCCTTCTCAGAAGAAAATACCTAGTTAGCCATATGGTTGTGAGATTGTTAGCTTTGATCTCAGACAAGCCAATTCTATGCGTGTGATTTGTTAAGGCCCGCTCATTTAAAGAGAATTTGATAATAATGGTTGGGAGATTGGAAGGTTGCCGGCATCTATAAAACTCTGAAGAATATTATGATACTTAATTTAAGCAATCGTATTCATATATGACTCTTCAAAACTTAAAGGCTTGCATTTGCCGCGACACTTTGAGTTTATGGTGTGTCGGCGTTGGAATCACCCATGACGGCGACGTTTTAGGAATGAGACTAATCTTAGCATTTCCGGTGAGCATTTATATATATTGCTATGTTTGCAAGGCATATGATAATGATATTATGTATGTATATGCTATGCTGTTATTTGTTAGTTAGTAGCTTTGCATTTGTTTGGACATGCAATTAATAATTTCTGGGAAGCCTATGTGTGTAATCTCTTTTTTTCACCTAATAAATATTAAAATTTTATGCATCATATGGATCCCATTTGTTTTTTAAAATATAATAAAATAATATGATATTTGGCATTTTGGGTGGAGTTAAATTTTTTCAAATGTGTCAAATTGTTACATAAGCCATCAAATTCAAATTTAATATTTTGCATTCGACATCTCCCTTGAAGATGCTATGAGAGAAGCTACGTGTAATCTCTTTTTTCATCTATTAAATATTCAAAAAGAAATAGTTGAATTCTGTGATAAGGTTGAATGGTAAATGGGATGCATTGGTTTCATGAGATCAACTTTTTGGACTTGTCATGAGAATCATAGAAAAGACTTGCCTAAATGTCACAAATTTCAAGGGAAAGATGTCATGCCAAGAATGTCATAAATGATGTTACAACTTTTCTAACTTGGCACAAGAAGAAAAATTAAAATATTTACAACTCTAATAAATTCTAGTCCTTTACCAAAATTTCTAGTGTCAGGGAGGGCCTTTACGTTTCTCAAGCCAAACATTGAGGGTAAGAAGGAAGTTCTCAACAACCACAGAGAGTGTTGTGTAAAAGATGAATGCAAGATCCCAAAGATTTGGTATAATAAAGAAGCAGGAATATTGAAAATGGTGTGTTCTTTTCTTTTAATTGATGAGCAGTAGGTAGATGAGCAGCATGATTGCTTTGGTTATAACTTATATGTTATAAATAAAGTCGGTTGGTTTCTGAATTAATTTTGAGATCTTTCCTTCCTGCAGTGCTTGTGCTAGCCTGCTTTGACCTCTCTCTCTATCTTTTTCATTTGTACAAGGCAGGCAAGGCAATTGCATGGGTGGTGGAGAAAGCAGTGGTTAGGTTACAGAGTTTTGGTATATTAATATACCACATCCAACATCGCCCACCAACTGTACCCGTATCTAATACAACTCAATGCAATATGAATGAATCATAGCTTAGCTGCAGCCTGCAGTAACAATGGAAAAACACAGAAGGTAAATATAATTTGACTTCAAAGGAAATTACCAAATGGGTAAGTTTTGATGACAGTACAGATATATATATATACATATATCGCTTTCTGAAATGGACACCTGATGGGCACAAGTCATATAGATTTAGGACCACTCGTGCTTTTGATTCCATTTGGGGATTTTGGCATCATAGCAAAGCATATGTTAGATTAGGTTCAGAGTGAGGAAGGAGGAGGAGGAGGAGGAGATGGGTGAGCAATATGTATGTAGGGGTAGGGCAGAGTAGGCTAATCATGCTGTGCATGATATGCACATGATCCCAGTGATCCTCAGTGCAAAGCAACAAGCAACACGTGGAAAAAGACCCAATTGGCAGTGCACGCTCTCTCTCTCTGGAGTTTGAAAAAGATTTGAGCACATGATCATGAAACCCAGGTGATCATTTGAGTTGAGGCCATGGCTATTGACCAGAACACAAACATTTCTAAAACTTTAAGAGATTTGTTCATCCAATCAAAATCTTTGCTTTCTCTGAAAGATTTTTCCCAGACATCATGACATGTGTTTGACCTGTGGTCCAACATTTTGCTTCGAGATTGACAGTCTCGTTTGAAAAGTTGGATCATACAATTTGATCCTCGAGGCATCAATCATCATAGTCCGTGGTGCATATATCTCAAGAAGTGGGCTAGCAATGGACATAAGCATATACAAGTCTCAAGCACTTTTAATCATTGAACATTTGAAGGCAAATATGTAATCGAGCAAGGAGAATACTAGGGTTAGGGTTTGCGAAACGTAATCGATTCATAGCCATTGATGCATCATGTAGGCATAATAAAGGGATGAATTACATGCTAACAGTACCTTAGGGCTCTTTTTGGTGAGTCGGAATGAATTGGTTAAGATTTGACTTGGAGTATTGATTGGGCTGGACTCCTATGAATTGTTTGGTACACCACATTAAAGCCGCACTAGATTGGACCCAATTTTGAGAAACCTAAGTTGCCTACCTTTTTTCTTTATAAGGAAAAAAAGAAAAGAAAAAAGGGCAAGCACAAGGCCTAAAATTTGTTTGCATATCAAAGCCTTGTTGGGCTATAACTATATGAACCATATCATATTTTTCATGGGTTATGGGCCTAGTCTTACATGGATAGTACCAAGTCGGGCCAAGACCTAACTTTTGAGGTTGTGGGTTGTCTTCGATTGATCAGTGAAACGTGGTCGTTAGTTGTCTTTGAAATCTTCTTAAAAACATACCGATAAATCCGCCCCCCCTCCTCTCCCTCGCTTTGTCTCTCTCTCTCTCTCTCTCGCGAACTCAGAGGACTTCGTCATTCGCAGCGACGCTGGATACAAAAAAGGTCAAAACTTTATCTATCTCTTTCCCTCTCTCTCTTTCGCGCTGTAATCTGAGAATTTGTATATGCATAATGAATTCGACGTCGTTTGGTTCATATAACATTTTAACGCGGTACCTTTGATGTTTACGATTTGCTCTGTTTCAAAGTGTTCTTATTTGTTGGATTTCTATTTCTCTTCATGAATCTTTCTTCATTGCTTTGAAGCTCTGTTTGTTTGCCGAGAAAAGAACGTGGGAAAAATACCAAGTTTTAGCTTCTTCATATTCATAATGAGGTTTAACTTAGCTCAGTCCAATAAGCCCATTTGGTTCTTGGTTTAGTGGATTCAGTTACCGTTCTATTATTAGATAGGAAGAAAATTTGGCCCTAAATAGATGGAGGTTGAGTTTCTTCTTGGAGCTTTTAGAGAAGCTTGTTTTAGACCATTCTCTAAAAATATGTTCAGCCTAGCTCACATAGAAACTCTCTAGTTTAAATGCTAACCATGTGAAGAGTTCTATAGAAATAAATGCATAAGAGATGATCTGGCCTTGAAGAATTCCAACAGTTTGAGGGGATGTAATTCTTCATTGAAGTTCCAATCTCAGATGGTTATTTGTTTCTTTTATATTCTTAAATCCTTTTTGCAAGTTCACTTGAACAACAATAGAGTAAATCCTTCCTTTGGTAATGACTAATTGAATTTAAAAAAAATATGTACTGACACCAAGTTGAAATCCTAAATGAAAAAAAAAACAAAACAAAAATTTGATGTGGTTCGGCGATGTGTGTCTGCATCCACGGGAAGGGGAAAGTTTCATGTATACTGGCTCATGTAAGAGCTCTGGAAATTATTAGAGATCCAGCCACCCATATATGGAATGATAAAATTACAATTTATCAACCATAACCAAGGAAATAATATGGATGGGTCATAATATAAATCAGCCACAATTTGAAATTCTTTCCTTTTCTTTTATTATTCACGTTAACAGTTTCCATGTGCGTTATATGATACTTGGTGTGTATATTATTTATTGAAAAAGATGAGATTTCTTCATCTTGTTAAAAGCTCATTGTTGGTCCCTTCTGCCCACAACTTGCAGGCGCACAGAGAAAGGGAATGATTGAAGATTTTGCAAAACGTGGGGAGACAGACCTACTTAGGCAAATAGTGGAAAACGATCAGTCCAAGAAAATAATAGCTTATGATCAAGAGTACTAGTTCCTTTTCAATGACCAAGGGCGAAGTGCAAGTTAATCTCTTAGCAAATTCAGCACCTCGGCCTTCCTTGCCTTCCTTTGTTAGAATTCGGGCGATGGGTATGGAAACTACCAAAAATAATGTGAAATCGAATCAAGTGTTGAAAAAGAAAACAAGAAGGAGACGTAGGATGAAGAAATCAAATCTACTGCAAGATACTAGTCTATCTGATAACCTGCGTCAGGAATATGGTCAGAGTGACACTAATCATATGCATAGATTGTCAACTTTAAGTCTAGTTGATGAAAGAAGTGATGACATAGTAGTTATTTCATCAGGAGCTGTTAAAACTATGAATGAAGTGGACCACAGCTCAGGGATTTCAAATAGGTCAATTGTGAGAACACCTGTTTGCGATATAGAGAAAAAGCTTCTTATTCTTGATATTAATGGACTACTTGCGGATATAGTCTCTCCTCCTCCAAAGGGACTTGCATCTGACAAACGAATTGCAGGGCGGGCAAGTGAGAAATTCTTTGTACTATTGTTTCACTTATAAACTCTAATGCTCTATTTGTTCTTTGTCTTTAATTGCATCTTTACTTTCTTTGTTCAGTTTTCAAGAGGCCCTTCTATCTTGATTTTCTTAAGTTCTGCTTTGAGCATTTCGAAGTGGGTGTGTGGTCTTCAAGATCCAAGTAACCTATAGTCTGCTATCATTTCTTTCTTTATTTCGTTTATGTTGAATTGATTTGATTTTTTTTCTTCATATTTTGGAAGAACTTTTTTCTTGTCCTCTTTTTACTTTAGCAATATGTTGGTTGTTATAAATTGGTATTATTAGTGACAGCAATACCTATTTATTTGTTGAAGGAGAATTGTGGAACGAGTGCTTGATTATCTGATGGGTGATATGAAGCACAAGTTGCTGTTTTGTTGGGTAAGCACTTCTATTCTTGTTCCTTTTGTGCATCATCTATCTCCTTGTGTGTAGAAATTGTAATAGCATTCTGGAGTCGACCTTTCTTGCCTGCTCATATCCTCAATTAGATGATCTTGCAATGAATTTAAATTATAAAATCTCCTGATTTGTAAAGGCATGCAAGACTTTGGCCATTTTGGTCGAAGGTAGTCCCCCAAATATATTGGTTTTGATTGTTTTATCAGCAAATCTTTGCCTTAATCTTTTTACTATGTATATTGGTTAAATCATGGTAGAAAAATAGTTTCCTAAATTCAGAATCACTTAATGGGGTGTAGTATCAGCCTAACAACAATTAAAGCAATCACGCGTCTCTACCAGTCTACAACTAGCTTTCTTGTGCTTTTCTGATGACTTATCATAGATTCTTTAAAATTATCATCTAACGTTCACTTAAAATAGCTCAAGCATTCATTTCCTTGCATCTTAATTGTGGAAATCTTGATGGATTTTATGATGGCTTTGCAGGATCTATCCCATTGCACTGCAACAGGGTTCAGGACTCTAGAAAATAGGCATAAGACCTTGGTTTTTAAGGAACTGAGGAGAATATGGGAAAAACACGACCCTAGTCTTCCATGGGAGAAGGGCGTTTATAATGAATCAAATACATTGTTGTTGGATGATTCCCCCTACAAAGCCTTGCTTAATCCTGTGAGCTTCATTTTAATTTATCTTTTCCCTTCTTTTGGGCTACTCATATAAGTTACGTAACTCTTGTTTTTGGATTTGTATTGAACTCTCATTTTATAGGCACATACCGCAGTCTTTCCTCATCCATACACGTTCCAACGAGGGAGCGATTCTTCGTTAGGTAATAAAAAAAATCGATTCCTAACTGCTTTATATTTCAGAAAATGTACATGTACCCTACAAGGCTGCAAATACACTGAAAGTATTGCATTCTGGCTTCTATCGCTTAACCTTAATTATTTATATTTTTCTTTGAAAATTTTTAGGCAATATAATTTTGAGAAATGTTTAGAGGGCACCTCATGGGATCTTCCCAGTTGAGCGGTCCTTCAGTATTCAGTATGAATCCTCTGATTCATTTAATTATACTTATGTACACAACAAATATATCCAAATGTTAGACTGAAGAGAGAAAAAAAACAAATTATCCAAAAGTTTTATGCAAATTGATTTGTCAGCTACTCCAATATGGAATATGGAAGATGGAGTTGTACATTATATGTGAAGAGAACCTTCATATTTTCTGGGTTTCAATAACTTGTTGGTAAAGATGTAAAAGGCCAATGTTACGAGAGAGGAGGAACTGAAATTAGCAGGACACCTTTTTGTTGAAATAAGGCATCCATCCCTATCTCCTTTTCTCCATGATGACAGAATGTCTTTACTGTGTACTTGGTTTGCTTTGTTCTGGAGGTTTGAATGGTATTATGTGTCAAATTTTTAACGAGTTAGAGGCAAATGATAAATAAACTGACTGCAACAAATGGCAGGTCCTGGAGGTGATCTTCGGGTCTATCTGGAAGGTTTGGCTGCTGCTGAAAATATACAGGAGTTTATAGAGCAAGAGCCATTTGGCCAAAGTCCTATTAATGAAAGTAGTGCATCTTGGCCCTTCTACCTCAGGGTTCTTAGTACGGTGTATTCTGTAGATACCACCAACATGACCTGTAATTCTACCGTTCAGCGTTAGGTATGAGTTTTGCATTTCTTATATTTTGCTCTTGCCATCCTTCGTGCCTTATGTGGAGCTTTGCTCGGCGTATTCTTCCAAAGCTTTGTCAAACAACTGGAGCTGGTGACTTACCAAAACAGCCATAGGTAATAGAAAAATTGACCCCACAAAAACTTGTAATTGAAGTGTTTTTTTGAAACATACATTGGAAATTTACTTCCTGCTCCATCCATATTGGAGAATCTCTTATGTCATCCTTATTTTTTGGTCAAGGAATGGAACAGTCGATTTCATTTTCGGATATCAGATATTTAGTGAGCAAACTTATCAGAGTTGTGTGTGATTGGCTTTTTTAATCCTGGTCCACCTGTCTGTGGTTAGACATGTTTTTGGGCTCAAACTATAAGGCCTTTCTTTTTACCGACAGAACCAGTTCAGTGGTGAAGCATATTTTTCAAATAAAGGCTCCCTTAACCAAAGCTTATTTCAGAAAAATGCAATTTAACCATCTGAGTTTAGGGCCATCGATATGGGCGAAGGAAAGGTTTTCATGCCTATATAATTTTCTGCATCACCCTTCCATGTTTTTTTTGCGTTGCCAAAGTTAGAAAGGGGACGAGAGAAATTCACATACACATGTACCTATAGGGTTTGAACCTGAGACCACTTGGAACCACACTAAACGCTTGGGCCAATCTAACACACACCCTATTAGTGCATCGCCCTTCATGTTAGAAACAAGTGATATATCTCCTCTGCCATACAAAACAAATGTTACCAACTACCAAGAAGAAAAAAAGTGATAGAGATATTACATGGATGTGAATCTCTCTACCCATGAGTGTCATTGATTCGTGGTAATGGCATTGGATGGGCTTCCGCATGTACGAGTGTCACTATCTCCTGCAATTTCATCAAAACAAATTACTGTGGCCATGTTTTCTTCTGTACCATACCACCGAGCAGTCCACAAGTGTGCACCAAAAACACTCATGACTTTGGGATGCCATAATGTTCTCTCTTCCTCATCATTTTAGAAACCTAGAAGGATTTGGTGTTGACACTTCGACCTTATGGCCCAGTGCCCATCCCTCTTGGATCTTGAAAAAAGAAAAAAAACCAGAAGGTACAATACAATAGAGCAATTATGCAAAAGGTCCTTTGTGTACTGTGAGTTTGAAATGTAACCCAATTTCAAAGGGACTGGCGCATGAGCCATCGTGGAGCTGCATGGTTCACAAAGATCGTTATGGCAATTCTGAGCTTCACATCATGACAAAATGGACTTGTAACAAACATATGGCCCCATGCACCCACTCACAAATACGAAAAACAAAAACAGAGTAGGTTTGGTTTGTGTGGAGTTCATAAAACGTAGCAGCCTCCCTTGAGGTATTTTTCTTTGAAAATTGTTTTGGGGTTTTTAGGTTTGGTTGAACCAGTTGAAATTGTCCCGCTGGAAGTATATTCAAACTTCTCCTCAGGTTTGGCATGTGATGCAGGCGACTTTTAGATCCCACTTACCTGGCAAACTGATTGGACATGTTTTGTGCTTGACTTTTTGCTATTGCTGCTATCTCCAATCTTATATAAAATAAAATAAAAACAAAGAATTTAATCTCACTAATGTCCCTCTTCTTAGTACACGTGACACTTGCTAATAATTTGGTTTTCCTCTTAAAAAAAGAATTAGCAAAAATGCAAACTTGAAGAAGCATATTGTTGGCTTATTTTGCTTCATATGAAAGCAGAAAATTAGAGAAAGTTATCCAATAATTGGTGTGTTTTAAAAATAAATAAAAAAGTTTTCTTACACCCCAAGTTTAGATGTGTGAGATTGCTAGGATGAAGGCTCTCATTCTCTCGTAGAATAAGATGCATGGCACATTGACTTCTTCATCACCCAACATTGAACAAACCCTCTAACGTGTGGAACAATCCCATATATCCATACACACCTTGTTTAATGGGCACACAATTTTGGGTCCTCCCATGAAATTCGTAAGAATGTGAATAGGAACCTGCCCTACAACCTGTTTTTTAAATCCCCCCTCCTTGTGATTCTGTGCACATATAATTCTTTATTTGTGCAATTAAATTAGATAAATAAATGGGATATTATCCCCTTTTTGTTGACTTTCACAAAGCTAGCCCCTTAGTTTTCTTTATACATGTGGTGATTTGAAGTTAATTGGGTGATGAGAATTTGTGGAGATATGGAGATCATGTGGCAATCATGTTGGGTTGATGCTGCAATGCTTCTTCTTGGAACCTAGTTTAGGATATTATGATGGAGATGCTTAGTTGGTCCCCTTCAAATGAAGCTATGCTAAAAGGCAGATAGGCAATCCCCTCATCATGTGATAGTTTCACTTTTCCCATGTGGCCCTGCACCCCACCCCCCTCCCTCTTCAATTTCCATCAATTATAAGTCTCTCATCTCTATCACCATCGATCTCTCCTTCTCTATCATACAAGAGAGATTGCACAAGCCAGACGAAATAATAATTAAGTAGCTTTATCAGATGTGAGTTAAACCAATTGATTATAGTAGCGAGCCCCGTCGTCTTGCACTTAAATTTAAATACCCAAATTTGAATTCACCTATAAAAAAAAAACTATATAGCTCTAGCCAAGTGCACCCAGAAATTAAAGCAAGCTAGCTAACATTCCCATGCAAGCAAAACTCTAGCTAGCTTATTTCACAAGTACCAAAATTAAACTAAATCATATTTTATTATCTAGTAGCTAGCAGGGTAGTGTTTGAAAATGATGATGCACACCACCATCACACCATATACTAAACAAATCCGAGCATATAACTTTTGAAAAGGGTTTTAGGATCTTCACTCCATCGGCATATGATCAATATAATAATATTAATATGGGTATGTTAGTGTGTTACGTACATCTCAATCTCGTAAAAAGCCAACAAAAGAACCATTTCAGTATGTTCATCATATTCATATATAAGATTTTAGTAATATTCTCTGTGTACAAATTAGAATATTTACAGGTCTGTATATGCGAAAATGTCGAATTGCTTCCACAACGTGCTTCCCATAAATATAATAGGTAGATAGAAAGCTTGGCACTTATGCGCTTGCACTTTGGGTGGCACCTAACATGGGAGGGGAGATTGGATTCAACACCTACGTCTTAAAAGGTTAAAACTTTGCTCTTTTTGGTCCAAGATAAACTCCAAAAAGGTCTCATATTTTAATCATCTAGTAATAGAATTTATGCTCATTGTAATCCCACTACCCTTTCAAATTTGGCGACAAAAAGAAAATGTAAAGGTGTCTAATTAGAGGTCTTAATTATTTAATTAATTGTTATAATAATGTTCCTCACAAACTATAGCTTGTTTAATGGGTCAATCCTCCGTACTCCATGTTGAACCAAACCACGTGCCACTCTTACCCTAATTCTATATATACATATATTTATCGAATTAATGGAGATGATCATGAATGCGACTTTCTTAATTATATATAAAATTTCTGAGTACGAGAGTTATTATAGTCCAGATAATGCTATAGCTGAAAAAGGAGGCACCGTTTATAGCTAGTGGGGTGTGCGTCATTTTCTTTATCTTATTGCTACTTCAAAATCGTAGCAGTTAATCAAAAGAAAGAACAAAGACATCACAATGGAATTGATAAGAACAATGTCCTTAACTCGCAGAAGAATCGTTAATAATGGAAAGTAAATTTGACCACTCTTTGCTTCACTATCTTCACCAAAATTACAATGTGGTATGTGGTGGATGTGGCAATTAATTTGCAAGGCTCGATTGTCTTTTACGAAAGACAATGCTTGGTGGGCTCGTAATTGAGAGGGCCAGAATCATTTATGGGGAGAAACACCTCTCATATGTTTCTCCATATAATCACTTGAAGTGATTTAGGTGATTCTGACGAAAAACACCTCCTATGTGCTTCTCCATAAAATCACTTAAAATCACTTAAAGTGATTCTCCATAGAAATGATTATTGACCTATTCAGAATTACTCCCAAACAGTGCTTTCAAGATACATCAATATTTACTTAAAATTTGTACCCCATTTACAGATAATTTATCAAAGCAACACAAGGAACGTATGTTCTGGGAATTAAGGTGTATATCTTGAGCACAATTTGGGGAACCCTAGATGCCTAAATACTTGTTGGACGTCTACTAAAAACGACATGTTTACACACAAAATTGAAGTGTTGGGCCACCCCATTTTTGCTAATATGTACAAAACTTATGAACAAAATGTACAAAACTTATGAGGACATTTCTTGTGGAAGCACTTACACACATGTTTTTCCAATTAGCCATAAACTATAAAAAAAAAATTTGTACGCATTTCAAATCAGACGTACGGTAATTATTATGTTGAACAAACCGTGAGTGATAAACTCCTCAGTCGAGTTTAAATTTGTGTCCAAATTTAACAGATCCTATTAATGGTGTGTATTAATAATTGTACTTGGTTTCAAGACATAGCAAAGAAACAAAGAAGTGCACTTCACGCATTAAAGCTTATACCCTAACCCTAGCTAGTTTCTAAAACTAGACGTTACATGAACAAATAGTGTACATTCTCTGGTCCAGGCATAATGGATCATGCCGACATAATGATTTTATTAGAAGTTAATGTGAGAATGCGAAAGTGAAATTGTCCTACATGAAAAACTAACAAAATTTAAAACGACTTATAAGGAGTTGGGCTACTCCCTCATTGCTAATTAATCTTGGAGTGAAACCTCAACTTTCTTAATTTAATATAAAATCAATGTACGGCCGATGAGCACATTGGTGCGATAAGGTTAGGTCCATGGCCAGTAACATAATAGATGATGTATAAGAAAGTTGATCTTTTACGAATGAATTTTTACGACTGTTCCCATTTTATTTCTTTGATCTTTTACGAATGAATTTTTACCAAAAAAACAAGAAAAGAAAAAGAAGAAACACACACACAAATAGACAGATAATATGCAATCTTCCAAATGAAACATAATGCAGTGCTGTAAACGTGTCTTTTCTACACAAATAATATTGGGAAAACTGCGGTGGTCCAAACGACTTCAGGATCTACAATATTCTGTGTCCTGCTGCTGTACATCAAAGAAATTATTTAACTCGTAACAAAATATTGGACCAATCTTCAGCTTAAATACTTATTTAAGGCCTGCTTTGCGTGGCAGAGTCTGATCTTTGCCAGCAGCTTCAGCATAAAGAGTTTAAAGAATTGTGTTTACCTGACCACCGACGTGCATCTTTTTTCCCATCTTTACTGGAATTTTATAATACTTGAATTTAGTAGTAATTTGAAAGACTCAAAATTTACCACAATCATATAGAAACAAAGCAAAGGAAATGATTCTTATGTAATTGTTTAATGTTTATAAGTCGCCTTTGAAAGATAAAAAATACTCCTTTGCTTCATTCGTAAGGAAGAGCTTTTATACTGAAATATGCATATAGAGGTTTTTCTTTTTATATTTTTGATGAATTATTTTTGTACATGCATCAAATCGTGATTTGGATGAGGGACATTGACACGTGTGTATAAGTTTTTCTTTTTATATTTTTGATGAATTATTTTACACATGCGTCAAATCGTGATTTGCATGAAAAAAGAATATCTCCTATCCGGAGAAGTTAGATTATCTAGAGGAGGGTAGGTTAGTAATTTGGCTAGGGGAATGGTTGGAGAAAAGGCTTTATAGGCTGTGCGAAGAAAGGTTGCCAGTACACAAATCCACTTCCTTATTTCTTCCACCCTCTGACAAATCCACATGCTCATGTAGAGAGAGAGAGGCCCTGCCTGCCTCCAGACCCACCCATAATTTTGTCCACATGGAAATGGAGAGAAACATGAACAAACCACATCTGTGATCTGACCCACCCACCCATTCACATCTCTCAAACTCTCTTTCTTCCTCCTCATCTTAGCCTCTAAGTCTCTTTGGGAATTTTATATGCAGAAATGACTCATTTTTATATGACACTTGTTTCTTTTTCAGAACTTATGGTTTTCTAGTCGGTTTTTAATAGAGGAAGACCAAATTGCAAGATTAATTAAGAGTGTTGGGATCCCAACTCTCTGATACAATTTTATCTTTCTTCACTTCACCTGCTTTCTAAATGATAGATTTTGAAAATTGTGTCATGTTTAATAAACTTAGCTACTAAAACTCCTTCTCTCTCATATGCAATTATAATATAAAAGGTTATCACCAATTCTCATTCTTTGCCAATCTGGTATTGAGCACTGCATACATAATAAATACACCACAAACCTTCTTATGTGCTTGCCTTTCCTAGAAGGAGCCAAAAGACAAAGTATTCTTTTGTGCTGTGAGAGTGAGAAAACCCAAAAGAAAGAAAAAGAAAAGGGTAAAAAAAAAGACATTTCTTCTTGGGTTTGCAGAACTTAACCCTCTGGTGCAGTTGTATTTTGATTGATAGTCCTACTTTACTCCTTAGAAGGTGGGGCTGGTGGTGACTGTTGAGTGTTGGGGCCCTTCCCATATGTCTCTTTTGTTCCTTTTGGTTTTGCAGGGAGATATTGTCTGCCTTCTTCTGTAAAACCCAAAAAGAATTTATTTTTTTTATATATACACCATAAGGTATGGGACTTATTCTGGGCAACTAGTATGTTTTTTCTTATTTCTTGTTCTCTCATTCTTGAAGAAACTTCATTTTTTCTCAAGTTAAAATTTTTTTTTTTCTGCCAGGAGATTATTAATGTAGAGAAACCTCAATGCAGTCCTTTAAAGTCTTTTAACTAGCTACAAGAATAGTGACTTGAGAAAAACAAACTCAGACAAGCTCTGTTCTTTCTGGCTAGACATAAACTCCTCATTGTTCCTGAAACTATATGGTTTTTGAGTCTTCGAACATTCTTCAAACCCAATTATTTACAAACCTTTGGCTACCTGGAATTACAGAAATGGAAGCTCAAAGCTTGTAAGCTGTTAGATTGTGAAACTGAGGAAGAACAGGTGAAGTGAAGATGTCTGCAAAGATTTTGCACTCTCTAACAGATGAAAGCCCAGATTTCCATAAGCAAATTGGGTGCATGAGTGGAATTTTTCAGCTCTTTGATCGCCACCATTTCCTCGCCGGCCGGCGTATCAATGGCAACAGCCACAAGAGACTTCCTCCAGGTATTTATTCCCTCTGCCATTTTCACAAGTTCAGCATATATAGCTCAAAGAAGTTTAATAAACTGGTTCCTCAAAAACCATTGGTTTGTAATGAGAAGTTGGATTTTTGCAAAATTTAGCTCAGAACTTGTAAGAGTTTCGAATTTGATCAGTTTTCAGCAATATTTTTTACACAACCATCTGCAAATTGTTAAACAAGACGTATGCTTATATTATTAATGTGTTTATGGTTTCATAATGCATAATTTATGAACTGTTAATCGTATTTGCTTGTGTTTTTCATGCCATTCTCTCAACGATCAACATGTATAATATATTCTTTTCTTTTCTTTTTTCTTTTTCCAGGTGAGAATGGCAACCACGCAGTAGAGCGCAAAAACACATTGCCGAAAGCTACAGTAAGAATTCAGCGCTTAATTACATTAGTGGATTTAACTTTTCAATAGAAGCCTTAATCTTTTGATCAGATTGAAAGAGAAGGATTCCTTATATGCAATTTGCAATTGCAGGATAAAAATCGAAAAAAGGTGGTGAAAGAGAAACACAGAAACTCCACAGAATCATCAAGAACTACTGTTTCTTCTTCTTCTTGTTCATCTAGCTTCTCATCCCTTGAATATAAAAAAGCAGCTGAGCAAGAACCATCTTTGTCCAGCCAAACCATTTCAAATGAGGAACACACTCGGGACCTATCCATGAACCAACCAAATGCTTCAATGCACCTGCGCCGGCAATCCTTTGATATGCAAGATCTTGTCAAAGACTCGACCTACAGAGAAGCCAGAGGCATTTCAGTTAAACCTGCCGGTAAAGATGGAGTCGGTCATACATTGAAATACATAGACTCTCCCAGGCCTTCATCACAACCAAAATTTGTAAAGCCAAGGGTTTCTGGCGTTAACGACTCATTTCAAGCTCCTGCTAAGCTTCGGCAAGCACCTTGGAGTTCCAATGAAGAGAAGGATGGTTGCATGCGCTTGGTACCAAAAGATGCTAGGAGGTTCTCTTATGATGGAAGAGAAACGCGAGATACATCAAAATCCACCATAAAACTGAAAGAACTCCCAAGGCTTTCTTTGGACAGCAAAGAACGTTCCATAAGGAGGGGTTGTAATCCAGAAATAAAATCAAACTACTTCTGCAAGGATCTGCAGAGGGAGGATGGGAACTGCAATAAAGTGCTTGACCTGCAGCTTGAACCTGGAAGTTCTAACAGACCATGCAATGTTGTTGCAAAGTTGATGGGACTGGATCTGTCAGATTCAGTGTCAACCACTGTTAGTCCATTAAGGTTGATTAATACCTGCATATCTGATAGATCAGACCCCTTCTCCAGATCTGCAAGAGCAACCAACGAAAACAAGCCAGATCTTTTGTCTGGGGTATTCCTTGGGAAAACACAGAAAGACTTCACCTCCCCCAAGAGGAGAAGTACTGATTCAGTCATGAAGCCGGCCTCAAATTCTAAGTTTCCAATTGAAACAGCTCCTTGGAGGCAGCCCCTCGGAAGCAAAGGTTCTCAGCGATCAGCTTCCAAGTATCAAGAAGAACCTACAAAAACCCCAAAATCAGCATCTTCAGTATATGGTGAAATGGAGAAAAGGCTAGCAAATCTTGAGTTTAAAAAATCAGGAAAGGATCTCAGAGCTCTTAAGCAAATACTTGAAGCAATGCAGAAAACTAAAGAAATGTTAGATGACAGAAAGGATCAAGCTTCAAATGTTGCATCTCAAATAAGCAACAAAAGCATTTTTTCTGACAGCAGAGAATCAGCAAGCCAGAGAAATCTACAAGGCAACATGTCAGTTCCTGCCAAAGCCAAGGGTTCCCAATCTCCAAAGAGTCATAAGTCACCGATCATCATGAAACCAGCTAAACTCATCGAGAAAACCCACAGCTCTGCTTCCACAGTGAATTCCATGGACGACACATTAGGTCTTCGGAGGCTTCGGACTAGTGACCCTGGTGATAATAGAAAAGGATTGGTTGACAAAAAACCAGCCAAAGATCTGACTCCAAAGACCAATCATGTCAAAGATCCTTTCAATCGACGCCTTTGTTCCACTGATAATAATTCCAACACAAGAACTGTGAAACCCCTACAGAAACCAAAGGTGTCCCAAAATATGAGGGAAGCGATCCCCACCAGCTCAAGTAGGAGTTCAGGAATCACAAGCCCAAGACTGCAACAGAGAAAACTTGGATTGGAGAAGCAATCTCCTCCAAGCACTCCATCATCAAATTCAAGCATGACCAGAAGGGAACACACTAGGCAGTCATTTGAAGCAAACACCCCAGGTAAAAAACTTGAGCAAAAGTCTCCCAGTTTGCATCAAAGTAATGCGCAATTGAGGGAGACTAGCACCAACACGAGAGATATGAGTCATCGAGATGATGCCACTTCTCAGCAATCAGAGAGTAACATCAGCTTGGCCTCACATACAGACACAGAAGTCACAATAATTCATCAATCAGATAGGACAAAACACATGCACTTCAACCGGCATAGCCAAAAACAAAAGGTAAGGGTGTCCCGGTTCTCATTCATACCTGTAATTATTTGCTTATCTGGGTTGACAGGTTTCTTTTTTCTTTCACAGAGCCCAGCGGTGGGGTTGAGTGATGATAGGTCAATGGGAGAACCTGGGAAAGCTTCCTCTGAACAACCAAGTCCTGTCTCTGTTCTTGATTCTACATTCTACCGGGATGACTCGCCATCTCCAGTGAAGAAGATATCAAATTCCTTTAAAGGTAAAGTTCTTGTGCAATTGAGACCTTGTGTATAGTATAAAACATGCAAGACTCCTTTAAATTAAATTTCCTCAAATTTCTTGCTACAGACGATGAAGCACAAAATCTTGATGTAGTGGAGTACGACCCCATGGACATAGCTCTGTTATCACACAACACGATGCCCAGTCTTCGGGTCGAAATTGATCATACAACGTTAGAGAACCTGAAGCACCTGATTCAGAATCATGGACGCATGAGCAGCACACATGGGGAGTCCATCCTGGGTCCTTTCTGTGACAGCACAAATCCAGACCACATGTACATTTCAGATATATTGCTGGCATCAGGTATTCTAACGTATCTTGAATCTGCCTGGACAACCATTGAGCTCGACACATTTGACCACCTGATCAACCCTCATTTGTTCCTTGCACTGGAAGAAATCAGGACAAATACAAAGCCTTTTGATGATGGAAAAATATGCAAAGCGATTCTCCAATACAAACCTGACGACAAAATTCAAAGAAAACTAGTATTTGATGTGGTTAATGAATTTCTAATTCAAAAACTAGTGGTGGAAGACTCTTTCAAGCAGTGGTTCTCACCACACAAGCTTGCAGAAGGGAAACCAAGAGGCCAGCAGCTTTTCAGAGAATTATGTTCAGAGGTTGATCAGCTACAAAGAAACAATTTGACTGGCAGCCTAGATGACGAGGGTGATAGTTTGAGAAACATCTTGTTGGAGGATTTCATGGATCAGGCAAAGAATTGGACAGAGTGTGACAGTGAAATTCCAGGTGTAGTGTTGGATGTTGAGCGGTTGATATTTAAAGATTTGATAACTGAAATTGTGAGTGATGATGCAGTTGGCCTGCATCGTTGGTCTGGTGGGTATTGCAGGCAACTCTTCTCTGAGAGGGGGCTTTGGTAGCGTTGATTCAAAAATTCAAATGGTAGCCTAGATGACGAGGATGACAGTTTGTGAAACACCTTGTGGGAAGATTTCATGCATCAATCAAGGCATTGGACTGACTCTAATGGTTAAATTCCAGGTTTGGTGTTGGATGTCAAGTGGTTAATCTCTAAAGACTGATTGAAGTTGTGAGAGGTGATGAAGCTGAGCTGCATGGTTGGTCTGGTAGGCACTGCAAGCTTGCCAAGAAGGGGTTCTGATAGCATTGATTTTCTTTAATAAATAATTCTTATGCAATCTTACTCATTCCCTCATAGTCTTTTTCTTTTTCTAATTTTTTTTCTTCCAGATTTTGTTAGGAAAAAAGGAGGGGAGGAGGATTTTATTTTAGCTTATCTTCTGTAAAGTCATAATAACTATTGGGTAGAAATTAAGCTATTCTCAAACATGTAAATCTTTGATAGAGGCTAATGACAAACATGTAAACATACAATCATAGTGTATGCATCTTTCCCTTCCAAATTTCTCATGCACGATTTATTCAGAAGGAAAAGACATTTAACAATTCATTACTCTACGGTCTACCCGTAGGATACTGAGTAAATGAACCAAAATATTACACCAAACATAGATTTTGACTTTTTTGGAGACACATATATAAAGCAACAAATTACACAAACGGTTAGGAGTAACATTTGTGCACTCATTCAGACAAATATCATAAAAGAACAAAAACAAGGGAGAAAAGAATTTCAATTAGAAAGAATCATTAACTGGGTCTATCACAGCAACTGGCACTAACATACCTCAGAAACTTGTTAAAGTGGGAAAATTCCCTCCAGAACTTTGTAATATCCATTCTATAATGCCCATATGCAGACAACAGTATGCGAGCCAGCTTCCATTGCCAGTTTCCTAAACAAGTGTACAAAATTCTAATAAAAAACAACCTAATTTACAACTGAGCAAGCTCCTGTGAGTTTTCCATGGAATTCTTTAGAATTTTCTCAGCCCTCTTGTTCTTTTCATCCTTCTCATTTTCCCTTCCAAATCCAGGATAATTTTTCTGAAAACCCTTGTTATGTGGGCTTGAATGTAACATAGTACTAAACGACGTCTTTGCAATTCCAATCTTAAATTGAACAGTTGGTCTCCTGCTCAAAAGAATCTCTTTATGTTCCTCCTGTGATTCACACGAGCTGCACTTCATTGCTTCAATAGCTGGAGCAAAGGTCTCCAACACTGAAGAACACTTCTCTGTGACATGGTTCTCAGCAACAAGTTTTTCCACTGTTGCTTCACTTGAAAGTTTAGCTGGAATAGCAACATGAGATACTTCTGTCTCCCCATATTGCAAAGGTGCAGCAAGAAAAGGGTTACTTTCTCTTGCTTGTTTTGCCTTATCAGCATCCCCAGGGTCAATAGATGGTCCCTCCAACCCATTGCATACCAGCCTCCGCTGCAAATTGAATAGAGACCGCTCCACATTTCTCTGTTTTTTTTTCTGCTCAATCATATCAGTGTGAAGTTCTCTAGCTCTCTCATTGGATATTGGTGATTGAACATGTGTATGGGGTTCAGGAAATGCAGGCAACCAAATAGGTATATGCTCTCCAGGTGTCTCTACCCCACTTTGCCAAAAACTCGGAGTGAGCTTGCGGTCCTTAACAACTGGGAATTGAGGAATAGAGTAGGAAAATGGAATATGCTCAGTTTCAACAACATACTGAGCAATTTCCCTAACCGTCCCTGAACTTGCAAGACAATGATCAACATCTGAAGCACCTGCAAACCCCTGCGCCAAGCCCAAATCTTCCAACCCTTGAATGATATCAAAAACATTACCATCCATTCTGCCAGATAAATTAGCATAGAAATGTGCCGTCTTTCCAATGTTGTGAATGTAGTGAACAGCAACATCCGACAGTGTTTCAAGAGCAGACAACTGGAAAGTCTGAAACCCCACTATTTCACATACTTGTGCTACTGCAATCTTGGCAATAGCTCGTGCAAAATCATCACCGCTCGATTTTCTCTGTGTTCTATTGTCTTGTTCATGTTCTCTTCCACTCTCCCCACCTCCATCGCTCATATTCAACCCCTCATATCAGGCCACCCGACGCGGTATATTTAAAACCAACATTCTAGGTGAAAACCCCACAAACCCCAAATTATTTACCCACAAAGCTTCATCAACCACTCACTTATGCCTCTGTTTCTTTCCTAAGAAAATGCAAGAAAAACCAACATAAGATTAAAACTCATATCCGTACACAGCCAAAACAACCCAAAAAGAAAAGAACGAAAATTGGAAATGGAACTTTACTGAGCTAGTTGGGTTCGCTACAAAGATTTGATTTGTTCTTTCTTTTAGAAACCTTGTCTCAGTAAAGGGAGAAAACAATTAACGCATGGAACTGCTTAGCCGTTATAAATTATAAAAGGGCGCACCCCAAAAAAAACTACAAACATAAATCGAAAATTAAATTTTTCTGAGTTTTCTCAGCGAACAAACTGGAAGAACGAATCAAACCCTAAAAATGATCACTTGGAACTGAATCAACCAATTGAACCGATAAAAAAGAAAGAAGACGGGAATTATAAAGAAAGAAACTTTGGGATGGAGGCTTACCGGCGAAGTCTAGGGCTTTGCAATCTAATTGAGACGCATTGGCCAAGTAGAGGTCGAGCTCAGAGATGCAGCGGCGCTCGAAACGCCATTCCCTCCGAATTGAAAACGACCGAAGAAACCGTTTCTAGAAAAGAAACGTTAGAGATGAAAATATTTGAGTTTGGATTGGGCTTAAACCCTCTGGATCGAGAGAGAGAGAGAGAGAGAGAGCGAGCGAGAGGTACAAGGTTTGAGTTGAACGGGAGTTGGGAGTTGGGAGCTTGGAGTTGTAGGAAAGGAAATGATTGTTTGTAACGACCTACGAACGGGAAGAAGGGAATAGAATACGAGAGAGACTTGAAAACCGTTGCTCTTGGTTGACACCTGTCCCGCATGGCATTGGTCTGGTGGTGGTACCTACCTAAGTTGCACGCCTTGTCGTTTTTAGTGATATTAGTACCCAAGAAATTGACGACAAGTAGTGTCAGGGACGGATCCGGGATTTTAAAATGGGGTGGACTAAATTTAGGTACTAAGTAAATAGAAAACTTAACAATACCATGTGATTTCATTGATAAAATATATATATATATATATATACAGAAATTCTCTTATGCGGACATCCGGACGTTATTATCGTGCGGACGCTGTGTATTTTGTACTACCCCTCTCTGTTTTCTTGCTTATTTACAATAGGATCCGCACGATAATAACGTGCGGACATCCGGATAAGAGAATAACTGTATATATATATATATATATATATATATATATATATATATATATATATATATATATATATAAAGCAAAAGGTAGAAAATGGTGAAACATTCAAAATGTCAGAAAATGCACTTGGTTAATGCAAACATTAATAATTGAAATTATTAATTAAATGAGGATAATATGGTAAATTCACATTTTTTTATATTTTAAAAAAGAAAATTAAAAGAAAAATCAGATAATGAATCCTATTTTTATGGAACATAACTACCCATTATCTTTTTTAATTCTAAAATAAATTTAATTTTTTTTTTTATAAAAGTCTCTCGCAGGAGCGGAAGAGCATGCGGAAAAGCTAGTATATATATATAGCAAGAACAATAAAATCAATTACAAATCCTATTTGATAATTCATAACTCATAAACTAAAACTGATGCCCCAATTGCAAATCCTAATTGATACTTCATAAACTCCAAAAAAATTCCTCAAATTAAAGCATCAAGAAATTGAGAGAAGCTTACATGGCGAATATAGAAACTTGGTTCACTTGAATTAAGTCTTGAAGGTGAGTGCAGCAACAACAAGAGCGTTTTTTTTTTTTTCCTCTACATGCAAGGGTAGGGTGGTGCTTCTACTTCTTTTCTTTTTTTTTTTTTTTTTTTCTTCTACATGCTGTGTGTGAGTTATTTTATTTTTTCTCTTTTTTTTTATTTTATGCTGTGCTGTGTGTGAGTTCCCCCACACCCCATCTAGATGAGGTTAGGTTATTTAAATTGGAAAAAAGAAGCCACTTGGGCTATAGCCCGGGCACCCCCTCCCCCCCTTCCTTTTTCTTTTTATTGACTTTGAGGCTAGATTATGGGTGAGCCTAGGATTTTAATTTTTTTTACTGGAAAAAAGAAGCCACCTGGGCTATAGCCCAGGTTTGCCAAACTATAGGTCCGTCCCTGAGTAGTATATCAGGTATAATCTTCCATTAGTAAATGAATTGGACTTGCACATTTTGGAAGCCTCTCTCACGTTTTACTAAGTAAATGGTTTCGTTATAGCCTAGAGGTTTCAAGATAACAGCAATGATATCTACCATGACACATGCACCAGCTTCTTACCATGTGATGTTAAGGTGTGATTATTTGCAGAAGTTATGATAAGTGTTATGTGCGATTTCTATTGTTAATTGAATACTTTCACGAGCACATAAACGATTGACTTTAACACAATTTTTGTGTCAAGTAACATTTTGCGTACGTGGAGCAATATATGGCTTGTAATTAGTAACATTGTGTTGGTCAAGTCAAGATGAGTTCGTGCCATTCATGTATACAACTAATATTATTAGACAATTTCGACAAATTTTTTATTATAAATATTATTAGACAAAATTAAGTCTATATTAATATTAATTGTTGGTTCCATCATAAGCTATATCAAAATTCCCTTATAATGAAATGTTCAAATAAATCAAAAAGGTCCTCATTTGAGAAAAAAAGATTCAAAACAAAACTACGACTTTCTTTTAAGGGGACAAATATGTGAAAAAATAGAAGACCTTTTCTATTAAGGCGGGCGATAACACTGTCACGGATGCTACTCGAACCCAAAACTTTTCCTTAAGGGAGCAATTGCTCCAATATATACTCTAGGGTAGAAGTTGAAAACTTGGGTGCGTGTGTTTGGATTTTGGATTAGGGATTTTTTGAATTCACTGTCACTATATATATACATATGCCCCATGCATATGTCAACTATAGCAATAGTAACATCTGCAGATAGTAAGTTACTTTGGCAGAAATATGATGAGGCTTCACCTCTTTCTCTTTGCTCGATTATTATTGCCCCAACTGCATGCAACAACTTCCTGCCGTTCCCTGTAAAGTGATGTATATGTCTATATGCATATATAGGTAAAACGAATTCAGCAGACAGCACTTGCAGTACTTACTATAGTACCACTGCTGTTCAATCATCTTGGCCTTATTGTAGCTTAAAATGCATTGCTCAGTTTCAAGGCCACAAATTAGAATCAACTATATCAGATTCAAACTGTTCTGATTCTAATTAATTATTTTTGTTAATGATCTTTACTATTCCTTAATTCATCAAGGACCTAATTCTCTGCAGAAAACTACAAATGAATTCTCCAAGTCCTAAGGTACAGAAGCAGGCATCCATAGGACACAGCACAGATGAGAAGACAACAAACTCTCAAAACACTTATACCAGCAAAGCAATTGTACATAAGTTCTTCATTTTCTTTTTTCTTTTTTCCCTCTACATATTCAAACCAGCGTGAGATTCCTTCCATATATATTTATGTGATATTGATGCTGTTGGATCTTGTGTACGTGATGTTGACAGTACTGTTCTCAAACATCTTTCTCATACGTCTCACTCTAGGTCGTTAATTAATTAAAGCCTGTGCCTCTCTTCTTCCCTTTACCTTCTTCTCCATCAGAAGAAGCTTCAACTCTGACGTACCCCCTATTCATTCCAGAGACTCCATCCTTTAATTTCATGTTTGCGCGATATCTAGCTAGCGGAAAGATAAAGAAAACAAATTGTGTCTCTCTTTGTTGCTCTCATTATTTCTAGGGTTTTAAATCTTTGTTTGCAGCTGCTAGCTAGATAGAACAATGCATCATATAATCTCATGAGTGTTTAATAATCATCCCCAAACATAGAAAAAGAAGATAATAATCCCAAACTATAATTTTTTTAATTCTCACTTCAATGAACATAGCACGCACAGAGATTTAAATACAATAATCTACTGAAAATGAGTTATGAACAGAAGGGTAGCGTCTCACCATACCAAATTCCATTCATATATATAGCAGCCAATGCTTCGAATTAACGGCCGAAACCTCTATTTTTTTTAAAATATAATTTAATTGCAAATTTGAATGCCATATAACAATATAAAGCAAACTTAAGTAGGAAATCAAAACAAATATCTTTAATCTGAAATGAACATTAAGAAGACTGACTGAAATCTGACAAGTATCGTAGGATGTGTTCCTGTACCTTTGCCTGCGCTCCCTAGCTATAGCTAGCCTAGCTCCCAATTTCAAAAGAATCTGAGCCATATGCTTTGTTTCTTACAAAAGGAAAGCTAGCTTTTCACGACTCTTGGAATTAATTGCATGATGTGCATCATCTAGAAGGAGACTCCTGGTCTGTATTTGGCTGATGATGATCGATTCCAGTAGTGTTGTTTGAAGAACGCACAAGCTTAGTCATCATGCTCAAATGGGGTGCTCTCAGGGTCTGGCTATTAGGGTATAGAGTTGGTGAAAGAGAATTGGGCAAGAGGTTCTGTGAAGTACTGCTTGAGCTTAACATATGCATGTGGTTGAATTGTCTCGGATCGATCTCTGCTGCAGCCGCAGCATTATGTGAAGGGAAATAAGATTGTGTTGTAGATAAAGACAATGTGGAGGGCAACGAGACGACGTTAATGAAGTTGTGGAGATCTGCAGTTTGGGATGGGAATCCATGGCTTCCTAATTGAGATAGTGTGAAATTTGAAGGCTGATTATGATCCCAATTATGGTAAGCATAAGGCATGGCATTATTGACAAGACCTGGAAAGAATGGATGGTTGGTGCTAATTCTGGTTAAGAAGTTGTTTGATGATGAATTACCATCAACAGTTCCTTCTTCCTTTTGGTCTGATCCAGTGCTTATATCTTTCTGATTTTCTTCTTCCTCCTCATTTGTTGTGTCTCTTGCAATTTCTTTTGATTTCCCTCTCCAAATAGCATCCGAATTTGTGCTCCAAAAATGTGATCTGGCCGGTGCAATTCCACCACTAGGACCTTCTCCATTATCATGAGATAATTGGGCATGAGCATGGGTTTGGACACCATGAGATGAAGTGAGGACTAATGATGGGTGATTTAGGCCGAAATTCCCAGATGGTGGCAGCGGCAGCGGAGGAAGTTCATCAATTTCGTGCTTCGCGGCGTCAAGCAACCAATCGACAACTTTGCTAGGCTGGTTAAGACCAAGCCTTTCTTGAAGGTCATACAACTGTATAGCAGTGGGTACGGAAAGCCTCACCCGCCGATCTCGAAGCCCTTTTACGGTGCAAACCTTGCTGTGCCTGTCCTTTCCTCCAAAAGCTCTGGACACACGCACAATCCTTGGATCCTTCAACCTTAGCCATGGTGTCGATGGACGCGACAAATCATTAGCTTTTGTTGAGAATTTATTGGCTTGATCATCACGGCTTGAATTGCCTGCTGCTTCTTGTAAATCTGCTTCATTGGGACTCTTAATCATCTTATGTACTCTCTCGTCATTGGTCAACTACTGGAAGATTTCATCTTTTCAGGTCAAGATAATATGACTGATGAGATTTCTATTCTCTCTCTCTTATCAACTTTGCTTCATGACATGCTTCTCCTCTTCTCCAAGTACATGTTCTGATCATAATCTGCTTCACCATGAATCACCAAAGAAAAAAAATTCAAAGAAAAGTGTAGAATTGCTTCATCTACGAAATCCAAAGAAGCTTAAGAGAAAAATAGATCCATAAGCCATGGAAATGTTTATTCAAGTTCTCCCAAACAAAGTAACATTAATTTCTCACAAATTAATCGAATTGGGTAATTATCAAGTGACAAATATATGCAGCTAGGTATGTGATGTTTATATATATATATATATAATTATGAAAGTAAAATTTACCCAACTTACATGAAAGTAAACATTTTCTGCTTCTTGTTTTGCAGACCAGTTTTTGGTGCTTGAGCACTAGACATATGACCAAGAAAGGCGCAGTGGTTTTGATTTGCTCTATCTCTGTCTGTCTTGTTCAAGCTATAAATTGCCTTGTAAATTTGGTAGAGCACCACTAATAACTCAACCAAGCGGCCGTCTACAACATTGAAGACTAAAATATTCTACAGCTGTGTGGAGAATGAGAATAAAAACTTGTTGAAGAAGAAGTAGAGAAAGAGAAAGAGAGAGAGAGAGAGAGAGAGAGAGAGAGAGCCCCGGAGAAGAAGAAGAACAAAAAAGGAGGGCGCCGGAATTCCACCGACCATGCTCTAAGGAAAGATAAAGCAGTGGCGCATACAGTGCCACGTGGCACACTCGCCCTCAACTCGAATAAAATGTGGGTGCAGCTAGCTACTAGTCGATATCTCATCATTTTCTCATCACGCATGCATAATGTTAAGTAATCAATCATTTTGACAAAGTAACGATTATTAATTTGGAGTAATCTTAAATTCTCTAGTCAGATGCTAAAACCACGTTATAAATATATATATGTATATGACACGTTTTTAGGCGACACATAGAGAGTATTACACATTAAAAATCAAAATTAGAAAATTAAATTGGGGACCATGCTGCACATTCGAAAGTGGTGAGTCGAGCTTTATCTTCAAGTAACAAAAGGCTTAGATATATCCCTTTCACATGCACGCCTATGGTACTAAGAAAGATGAACATGTTCATGTGGGCAAACCCTTACTAGATTGAAGATTTCTTCCCATATCCAAATAATATATGTGGTCCAATTTTGTCGATCGATAGCATGTGTCACATGTCGAACAGTCTAACTATATGTTATGTTGCGTGAGTATTCCCAATCTTACATAATCAAATATGGCATAATTAAGTGAGTAGATAGTGAGAGTGGAGCAAAAAGTTCGGATTAAATTAGAAAGATATATAGCATAGGCTACAAAAAGTTGTGGTGTATATAGTGTTAAGCATTAACATGTGTATGATAAGGTACTTAAGACAATGAGAAGCTACCTTATAGTCTTATAGATGAGGGACCAATACATGCATTTGCTTTTAAAAGACCCACTGAGTGAGTAATGAGAAGAAGGAATAGGACCACACAACTTTTTTCTTGCAGAGAGATATGCACGGAGTAATTCAAGATTTGAGGACCTTGCAGCTGACACACTCTATCTACCAGCCGTAATATAATCAAATTGAATTCATTCATTTCTCTTTTCAAAACCCCCAATTCAACCATTGGATTTAATGATCACCATCATTCATCCTTTTCTTTTATTATGAATTATTAGTTTCCTACCCTACATGTGAAATATGTGTGTATATATATATATATATATATATATATATATATCAGAACTTCAAAACCCTAGTTGCAGCCGTCCATCAGAAAGTGACCTAGGAAAAGCAAGCAATACAATATAAATTGAACTGGATAGAAACCCTAATTAATTACATCTTCCCGAAAGTTAAACTGAGAACACTAACTAACAAGAAAGTAGTAACCTTTTAAAGTTTTGTCCATATATATACAACTAGTTCTGAATTCTCAGCTGAAGAGTTTCTGTTGAGAGGGGAAAATTAAACAGAGAGAGGCACTGCTTCTTCTTTTGCAGGGGAAGAAAGAGACGGGACAGAAAAGTTTAGGGTTTTCGTCTGTGTGTTTGGAAAGAGCCCTAATCAAACAGGCAGTGGCGGGCATCTCAAGGTCGGGCACAGTAGACAGTACTGGCTCTACTGAGAGAGTTTCACAAATTGACTATATAAAGAGCGTTGGCCCCAATAAATGGTCCCCGGATTCCAGACACAAGTCTTCTGTCACCTCCCGACTCATCACCCTCAACCCTTCTCAATAACATAATCTACCAGCAATATGTTAATTATGTGCGCATCTCACTAACTATATTCCTTAATCCAAATATTCTAATCGGTCCGTATATGTATGATTAATTAAGACACTAATTCAACAATTAATATCAACAAGAGTATATCACCACTAAAGTATAACGGGCGGCCGAATGTGAGTATTAGTTACAACCATAATATCCTATAATCCTACTCTGTTATTAAGATTAACTCGTTTAAGGTTGGAGTGTAATTATATATATTTTTTCTTTACTTCTTTCCTGATTTGACAATACAGAATAATTTTTATGAAGGTACAAATACGACGCTCTTTTGTGTTAGGGACATTCCAGCAATGTGGTTACATCTATTTCCTATTTTTTGTACTTTTGTAGTGAATAAGAGCACCCCTTGTGTTCCTGTCTCTCATGTTTGGGTTTTGGATAGTATTGGTTATTTTCAGTGCTATCTTTTGTACACTCTTATAATGCTTTTTATTTTTAATAAGCATCTATTCGAACAAAAAAAAAATAAAAAAATGTACCCCTTCGAGTCTAATGAGTTATTAACTTAAGGGCTTTTTATATCTAGATCCAAAACGATTAGCTGTCATTGGGATTAGTCCTCGCGTTTTTGGTTTTAGATCTAGGTCCTTTGACATTTATTACTTTTTTTGGTTGTGTTGATTTTACCCTTTGAGGTAAATAAGGAAAACACATTGAAAATCTAAATTTAATGCATTATTTCCTTGTAATTGAATTTCCAAAATTTCAATTTTGAATTCTTTCCTTGATAATATTCCTAATATATGGATAAAATACAATTTAATCAATAAAAAGTAAATACCCACATATTATACCAATTGATTAGGCAAGCACCAATATTAAATTATGCAATTGACACACAGGTAAATAGTTTTATTATTAGCAACGAAAAATATTTAGTGATAAATCGTGTTACCTATAAGTTAGGAACATAAATTAGAAGACTACCTATAAGTCAGATACAAAAATAGACAAAATAAAATTGTATGTTACTTGTAAAAAAATAAAGGTAAATAAAATACTATTACACTTTGTCGAAAATTTGAAAAAACCTATATATATATATACCTATGCAATAGGCAATATGACATAAATGACTATTACCCGATTCAAGTCATAAGGGGCGACAATGGAACAAAAAATAATTTTAAAAATAAAATAATAAAAATATTACATCATAAAATATTTTAAAATAAATGTAATTCTATGTGACACAAAAGTCAAAAGACTTAGATCAAAGTCACAAAATCTGAAGATTAAACCCAACTTCTCAATAGGAATTTGGATGTATATCAACTTTTCTATTAACTTATTAGAGACCGGTAACTTATTAATTTTACAGATAGGGCATAATCAGTAATGCTTAGCAGTCCTAATTAAAAGCCCACGTATCTACTAAAGGGGCTGTTGACAGTAGGAAACCCTAAACCCGTTAGGAACAACTATGGGCCCATGACACCAGTTAGATAATTACATATTAGCCCTAAAGGGTGAAGAACGAAGTGGCCCAAGTAGATGATAGATCGGTAATTTTATTTTTTCTTCTTTTTGGGGTGGACTCGGTTATGAGATTCTAAATGGGAAAAAAGAAAAGAAAAAGTTATGAGATTCTAAAACAATCCAATCACTGACACAAAATTCTACATATTAAAATTTGTACTGTTCATATCAACAACTCCCATACAAAGCACGGACAACTATCCCTCCATTACCACGATTTAGAGTTTCTGTTATTGCAATATCAAGGCATGATTTACAATTTATCTTAGAAAGGTGTCTTGCACATCGAACCATACCATAAAGCTTAATCGTGTTTGATACTCTTATCGTCCCCATGCAGGGGCGGTCCTACCCTAAGGGCAGGGTAGGCAGCCGCCTACTCTATTTTTTGCCAAATCAAATATTACCCAATACTTAATATAATTATATCTCTTCTGTTTACTCAATTATATCTTTTCTGCTTACTCAACCCCAACCAACTCAAATGTTTCCCTCCCTTAACAAAAACAATAGCCCAGCCCATTCAAACTTTCTCATTTAACAAAAACAATAAAAGCAATATCAACTCAAATGCTCTAGCCCAGCCGACATTCTCCACTCCAACCCCATGGGCCATGCCCACTTATATTATACTTCAAAAAAATAAAAAGAGCAAAGCAAACCCAATTGATTTCAATTGACGGTCCCCACTTCTTCTCCCTTGAGCAAATTGGTTGGCTGCGTAAAGGATTATGCATATTTGAGGGTAAGGCTCATTACATCCCCTGATTAGGTGTATATTTTTTTATTTTTAAGCATAAAATTCACTCGTACCGTCGAGTTTTTAAGGTAAGTTTCACCTACTTGGCTTTTGAATTCTGAATCCGCCACTAGTCCCACAAGCATACAACATTCCACTAGTAACCTTAGATCGTAATTTAGCCAACAACTCATGCGCCCTAGATTGAATCAATATTGCATCATTAATGAACCGTCACATAAATCGCGTTATCTGTGTCACTTATACCAAAGAAATTTGTATCCAAGTTTTTTAAGAGGCATCCTACCATTCAAATTATAGCTCCTTTATTGAGAGAACACCGCTTACGAAGCTCTCGGCCTGCTATATACTAAGACAGGTTTTGCATGATGAGTAGTCCTTGTATCTTTTAATAGAATTCCAACACTCCGCTTGCCCATACATAAAAGGATTTTCTTTTTATGTTGTCAAGTTAGAAGTGGTCTTGGCCACTCTAATTTGGTATCCTACATTAGGAATTTTTGTAGACAGTACTTGCATGAGTAAATTATTCAAGTTCTTCTCATGATACCCATCGGCTAGAAATTCCACATGATTGAAACAACTATGCCCCAAAACATAATGTTCATCAATTTTAAAGGTCTCTTGGAGAAAAAAAGAGAAAGATAAAATACTCAAAAGGATTGATGGTTTTGAATAAAACATGTTCAAATGATGGAACTATGATTCAGTTTAAGTTTGCATAGATTAGGGAGCTTTCATTTTAAGACACTACATAGTTTACTAATTTGGAAGATAGGAATACAATTTCACCAATTAGCATAAGGCCAAAGACCAAAAAGTAGTATCTAATTTTACAATAATGTAATTAGCCAGCTATCGGCCAGCCATCGCCGGTCACCAACTATGTTGCCCTCAACCTAAAAAAAATAGGAAATTTAGTGTGCTTGAAGAGACTCAAACCTTGACCCTCAAAGGAGGGTAGCCTCATTCACAAACCACTACACTAACCTTATTTTTGTGATATTTTGTCAGTTACGCAATATTTATATTAACAGTCAATGGTTTTTTTTTTATAAAAAAATTTATTTCAACATCGATACGTGCAAAATTTGTACCAAATCCCCCATGCTTAGCTCTAGAGTTATACAAAACATAATAGTGTAGATATCAATAATGTAAACAAAAACTGTAAATAAAAACAGAAATTGCAAACAAAAACAAAAACTAAAAATTAAAAAATTCATGCCAACATCTAGTAAGAAACAACCAAAACCAATAAAATCATATAATCAAATTAGAAACTGAAATGCAGCACCTAATAAGCCACATCTCAAAATACACCTACTAATAAGTGAGGACTAAAAGGCAAAACCATGATGAAAGTACTAGAAAAATCAACTTATGAAAACCAAAAAATAACTAGAAAATTGAAATAACAAATTGGTCAAGAATATACATACCTCAACAACAGAAAAACTGAGCTTTGCATCAAAACATGAATATTGTAATAAAAGAAGAAAATCAAAAAATGCACTGCAGTTTGTAGAAAAACCAAAATTTCTCATATTTAAGTGGGATTTTAAAACAAAAACAATGTAAATATCAATGATATAAACAAAAACAAAAAAAAAAATGCAAAAAAATGCAAAAAAAAAAAAACTACAAACTAGAAACTACAAACAAAAACAACAACAAAAACACAAATTAATTTTATAGAAACAAAAACTGCCTTGCAAAGTATGGGAAAAAATAAACATATTAATAAGTGAGGAACCAAAATGCAAAACCATGATGAAAGTACTAAAACGAAAACTGCAATGCAGCTTCTCTTTTCTGCATTGCAGTTTCCATTTTTTGCATTGCAGTTTCCATTTTCTGCATTGTAGTTTCCGTTTTTTGCAATCCAGTTTCTATTGTCTGCAATGCAGTTTCTGGAAAAAAAAAAAAAAAAAAAAAAAGAAGAGGTCATTTTATCTTGGTCAAATGTAATCCGTTGAGGTTGCGTGGTTCAATAGCAAAATGCAAAAATGAGAAGACATACGAAGAAAAAAGAAGAAGATAATAATGAAACCAATACTGGAGAGATCAACTAAAAATACATCACCACCACGAAGAACTCCCATCCTTTCGATTACGGCAAAACCTAGTAGTTTTGCTTGAGTAGCATCACAACCTCAACTCCTCAGCATCCAATCCCTAGTTGTCCATCAACACACACACACACACCCACTCTCTTCACAAATAAGCAAACACTGTTCAAAAAAGTGCAAATGCTACAATGCGAACTCACACGATGCAAACTCCCTTCCCAGTCCAAATGAAACCCTAACACTCTGCACATCAACCACTGATCAAAAAGGAAACTAGAATGTAGAAATGGAAACTGCAATGCAGAAGTGGAAATTGCAATGCAGAAGCGGAAACTGCAATCCATAAATGGAAACTGCTGGACTGTTCTAGCCAAAATTGGCCATGAACTTCAGTTGTTTGGGTCGGGTGTTTTGGGTAGATGATGGAGAAGATGATGATGAGCAACTTTCGTGAAGGAATGATGGCGAGATAAGGTCATTACGGCGATGGCAAAGGAAAGTCGCCGTGAAATTGGGTTTAAATGTAGAAATGGAAACTAGAATGTAGAAATGGAAACTGCAATGCAGAAGCGGAAATTGCAATGCAGAAGCGGAAATTGCAATCCATAAATGGAAACTGCTGGACTGTTCTAGCCAAAATTGGCCATGAACTTCAGTTGTTTGGGTCGGGTGTTTTGGGTAGATGATGGAGAAGATGATGATGAGCAACTTTCGTGAAGGAATGATGGCGAGATAAGGTCATTACAGCGACGGCAAAGGAAAGTCGCCGTGAAATTGGGTTTAAGGCAGGCAGTGACTACTGGATTGTTCCTGCCAAAATTGGCCACGAACTCCTGCTGTTGGAGTATGGCATTTTAGGAAGATGAAAGAGGAGGTGATGACGAGCAACTTTCGTGAAGGAACGAAGACAAGATAAGGTCGTTTCGCCGACGGAAAGAAGCCATGAAATTGGGTTTACGGCAGGCCGCGACTGCTGGACAGTTCCAGCCAAAATTGGCCACGAAAGCCAGCTATTTGGGTTGAGTATTTTGGGAAAATGAAAGAGGTGGTGATGGCGAGCAACTTTCGTGAAGGAACGACAACAAAATAAGGTCATTACAGCGACAGAAAGTCGCCGTGAAATTGGGCATGTGGCTGCCCTGTTTTCTAGTAGAGAGAGAGAGAGCGGGAGGATGAAATCTGATTTTGGCAAGGCTTTTCAACAAAAAAGGGCAAAATTTTATTTTACTTTTCTAATTTAGATAGACCCAATGAATTTGGGCCTCTTCTTTGGCCAAATTCAAAACAAAATTTAATTCCTAGGTATTAAAACCCAAAAAGAAATAATCTATGTCTCAAATCCTAATTAGTAAAGATTGTTATGTCTAATACCTAATTTTTCTTTTTAATTAGTGTTTGAAGTCTAAAATCTTTTTCTTTGGATGTTACAATATTATATTCTTTTGGCTTTGTGTGTAATTGATGGGTAAGGTGATGCCTTTTTTTCATGCCATTTTTTCATTAAGAAAAGTATATAGCTTTGAGTACATCAAAAGTGTACGTCGATATAAGATCAAATAATATTTTTCTTATATTTATTATCCAATAGTTGATAAATATATTTTTCTTTTTGTCATGATTTTTCTTTGAATTTCCATAATTAGTACTACAATCCTTTTATATTTTAATTCCCTTAATACTTTCAAGAACCTTGTACATAAAAGTTCATTTTCAAAAAATTAAATTTTAAGTAAAACAAAATTTAGCAATTTCTTTCCAATTAAAATTGACATAGTTTTTAAGTACAAGGAAAGACATACTATTTTTTTTGAGAAAAGTGTGGGGCATGTTCATTTTTTGGGGAGACTAAGGCTCCATTTGGCATTGTTTTCTTTTTTTGGCCAAAAACTTGCTTTACTTTAAAGTTAAGCAGTATAAGATGTTTAGTAAAAATAAAATATTCCAATTATTTTAAAAGTAGTGGCCTTTTGACAACAGCTATTAAAAGCAGGCTCTGAGTTACTTTTCAAATCTGCTTAAAAAAACATAGATTAGCCTTTAATGAATTTTTTTAATTCCCAAAATACTATCATTAATTTTTAAAAATGACATGCACCTCCACATCCACATCCAACTTTGCCACCACCCTCCACCACCACCACCACCACCACGCCGCCATCCTTGCCACCCCTCCTCCTCCTCCTCCTCCTCAACCTCTACCATCTCCACCACATTCACCTCCATCTCTTTCACCACCACCACTACCACCACATGATTAACGCATAACACATTCAACATCATGTCTATTTTAGTCATTATTCACAGTTACAACAATTTTATATTAAAATTTACCAAACAGTTTTGACACTACTTTTTGTAGTAACAACACTTTAAAAATAGTGTTTACCGAACATAAAGTTGCTTTACTTTACAGCTAATTATTTTCAAAGCACAGCAGAAACAACTTTTAATAAGTGACAGCGATCTCAAACTTGCCCTAAGTTGAATTTAAAAAATTTATAGGTTGTAGGCGTGCACACACATATATTATTGGTCGAAAATCTTTAAAGCCCAATTTGAACATCCAATGTTTGAGTGATTAATTAACTTCCTTAATTCATCATTGCTACTGTTTGTACCATACCTGACCCTCCACTCATACAACGACACGTGGATCTCATAAACTCGCCCAAGCACCCAAGGCCTCAGACAATCGGCATAGGCTACTGATGATATTGTCTCAAAGCAGCAAAAGATCATTACAAGCCCAACACAGCCTACAATCGGTATCCCCTACCGATTTTGCAGAATCAACCTCGAAGTGCCCGCCCAAAATATCTAAAGACTCGTGTCGACCTCAGAAGGCCCTCCCACGAGTCCCACATCGAAAATGAGCACTAAGAGCATACTAAATGTCCTCTATAAATAGGCCCCTTCCACTACAATACAGGGGTAAGACTTTTCAGCTTGACTTTTATACTTCTATATGGTCAACAGCAAGAGCTCTTAAAACAACAAACTTACTTCGGCATCGGAGGGTCTTAGGCTGGTTCCACACCGGTTCCATAGACCTTACGAATCTCGACTTCTTTCTATTCAAGATCGGCATCCAAGGACAGGAAGAATCGGCATCCAATATTCAATCGATCTCTCGATCGTCCACCTCGATTGTAAGTTGCACTCATTTCTATCTGTTCAGATTTAGCGCCAACAGCTACAATCAATTAACTTCTTTAATTGAATCAATCATCTTCGGTATGTTTGAATGAGAAAATTTAAAAGCACTAAGAAATTCATAAAGGATGAAATTTTAAATTGTGAAAATTAATGTTGTAGAATTTGTAACGTTCATTGTTGACTATAATGGAGTTAAACACGTAATTTAATGTTTTGACTAAAAAAATAAAACATGTAATTTAACATTTGTCGTCTTGTGATAGTGGTGGTGGTGCCATCATATGTGATATTTGTGGCGGGATTGCTGGTGGTAGGGGAATGGCCACGTACGGGTGTGGGTGCCCATACATAAAATAATGGCTAAATTATTGAAATGCCCCCTATAACTCAATTTCAGTCTCAATTACCCCCCTGAAACTCTAAGTGTCTTACTTTCCCCCCTGAAACTCCATGTAGTGTCTCACTTTGCCTGGATTCCATCCAACCTAACAGAAATCGTCAAAACTTGCACACGTGAAGCCCATGTGCCATTTCTCTGGGTTCTTCTGTACTTGTAGGTTTTGAAGTGCCAAAAAGGCAGGACCCACAACAGATGTAAAACATCGACCATATCTTCAATTAGGGTAAAATCTTCGCACAAGGAGAGATATTTTGGGTGAATTCAAAATCTGAGTAAAGCAATAGAATCTTCAACAGTGAAGGTGTAAACTGAATTTGACAATGACAGAAGCAGGAGGACCTTCAGCTTTCACAGGTAAGTGGACCTTCAGATTCTTTATTTATTCTTGGCCTTGGGTTCGAATCTGACTATTAGGCTTTGTTTGTATTATTGTATTTGGCTTTGAACTTTAAGGAATATTAAAATGGTTGTTGTCCAAGTAGTGATGAGTACATTACTTTATTAAGTTAGTTACTCTCATAAAGATGATGCTTTTAATTTGACTTTGTGGCTTTTTACTGCTGCAAATGATTGGTTGGTAGAGTAAATTCAGGTTTTATGCTCTATTTTGTGTTGTAGATGTAGAATCAAATTGGACAGGTGAGGAAGAAGAACAAACAAGCAGCGAGAGTGACGAGGATTTGGATGAAGACCCAGATTTTGTAGACCTTGCCTATGCACAAAGTGAGGACGATGTCAGATTGTTGAGGGATGATGATAATCTGTTTCAGGGATATGTAGACCATGATGCAATTGACATAGACCCTAATGCAGGTGAAGAGGATGAGGAGTTAGATAATAACCCTGCTTCACCTAGGATGTGTACACCAGAGCACTCTTTTTCTGAGTCTGAGGTTGTGACTGGAAACTGCTTGAGAAAGAGGAAGCTCCCTAACTTTAAAGACTTCATCCCATCCGTTGATATGAAAAATCCTCGATTTGAGCTCGGTTTAAGATTTCCTAGTCGTGAAATCTTTAGGGCAGCTGTGAGGAGGCATTCTGTCCTAATTGGCAGAGAGCTTAAGTTTAAGGTGAATGATGGCACTAGGATTCGAGTAATTTGTGATGAGAAGTGTCCATTTCACCTATATGCATCATCTGTGCATGGAAGCAAGCATGTTCAAGTGAAAACCTATGTTGGGAAACATACTTGTGGGCAAGGGAATGCGAATATTCATGCTAATGCAAAGTATTTTTCAAACTGGTATGAAAGCAATTTAACAAATCCTAACTGGGATGTGGGATCTTTTCAAGAGAAAGTGAACCAAGAAACTGGTTATTATCCTTCTAGGGCACAAGCTTATAGGGCAAGAAGCTTAGCAACCAGCAATATTGAGGGGAGTTATACCGAACAATATGAACTTTTATGGGATTATTGTGAGGAGTTGAAAAGGACAAATCCTGGTAGTTCAGTGGTGGTAAAGTCTGAGTTAGAGGGTGATATGCCAAGATTTCGGAGGGTTTACATTTGCTTGCAAGCTTGTAAGCAAGGGTTCTTGGATGGTTGTAGGCCTTATATAGGGTTGGATGGTTGCCACATCAAAGGCCCTCACCCTGGCCAATTGTTATGTGCTGTAGGAGTTGATGCAAATAATGGGATGTTCCCATTGGCATATGCTGTAGCTGAAGTTGAGAGTTACAATACTTGGAAGTGGTTTTTGGAGCTATTAAGTCATGATTTGAAGATAGAGAACAGCCATGGCTATTTGTTTATGACTGACAAACAAAAGGGATTAATTGATGCTGTGGATAATTTATTCCCAAATGCTGAGCATAGGTGTTGTTTGAAGCATTTATATGCAAATTTCTCGAAGGAACATAAAGGATTGGCCCTACACCTACAAATGGAATCAATAGCAAGGGCCACTACACTGCCATGGTTTGTTGAGGAAATGAAGAAGATGTTAGAGTTAGATACAGCTGCACATGCTTGGTTATGTGAGAGGGATGCAAGTCAATGGGCTAGATCCCATTTTAGAACTGACTTTAAGTGTGACATTTTGATGAATAACTTAAGTGAGGCTTTTAACTCATCTATAATGCCTGCAAGGAACAAGCCTGTGTTGATTGCATTGGAGAGGATTAGAATGTATTTAATGATCTTAATGGCTTCAAGGAGAGTAGCCGTGGATAACTGGCATGGTCAAGTTGGGCCTAGAATACAAGGGGTATTGGAGGTAAATAAGGCAGCTGGGCAGTGGTGCATTCCGAGGCATGCAGGACAAAATAAATTCCAAGTGATGCATCACAGTGGGAGACAGTTTGTGGTAGATTTGAATGCCCATACATGCTCTTGCAGAGCATGGGATCTCAGTGGTCTTCCTTGCCTCCATGCTTGTGCTGCAGTGAGTAGATTCCATGGGAATCCAGAAGATTATGTGCATGACTTCTACAAGAAGGATGCTTATCTAAGAACTTATAGGGACATGATTCACCCCTTGCCTAGCCAAGACTTGTGGCCTAAAAGTGGTTTACCTCCTTTGAAGCCTCCTTTTTACCATAAACAACCTGGTAGGCCAAAGAAGAGTAGGAAGAAGGCATCTGATGAGCCTAAAAAGAAATCAAATCCCAACAAACTCCAAAGATACCACACTGTCATCAAGTGTAGCAATTGTGGGCAAGAGGGTCATAACAGAACTAAATGTAAGGAGCCAATGAAGAACCAGCCAAGGCGTAAGCAATCTGTAAGTATTGCTTATTATATTTCATTACAATTGCACCATTTATTTATTATATTTAGAAAAACTGATACTAATATATCATTTGTGTAGGTGAGGAGAGCTAATACACTAGGACAATCAGGCCAACCTCATTCACAGCCAAGACATAAGCTTCCTGTAACTCAATTGATATATTAGTTTTACAAAAACATACAGACTAGTTTTTCAAAAACATACAGACTAATATGTCATTTATGTAGGTGAGGAGAGCTCGTTCAAATTCTCACTCAATGGAACCTAATGCACAGCCAAGCCAATCAACTCATCTTTCACAACCAAGCCAATCAACTCATCTTTCACAGCCAAGCCAATCATCCCGAGCTCAATCACAATCATTGCAAGCCCACATAATTTCTGATAAAGAGGGAGGTCCTTCAAAGAAGAGGTTGACATCTACTACAAACAACAACGAGTGGCTAAAGAAAGTTAGGGCCAATATGCAACCTTGGCAGTGGTGATTTTGATGTCCATGAAGAAGTTTGCAATTGTGTTGACTTCAGTTGATGTGGAATTATGTTTTGATAAGGAAAGGGAGAAAACAATCACCGTTGTTCATGTGAAAGAACTAATTTTGGCATTTTGTGTTTTTGATGTGGAATTGTAAGCCTTTTGAAATAGATTGGATGTACAATTGGCTACAATTGGGTTTTTGATGTGGACATGGTCTTTTCTTGTCGAATTAGAATGTGTAAATTGATGTTCACAATAGAAATGTACTTAATGAATTAAGCCTATGTTGGCATCAAGTTTATTTGTCAAGTAAATTGAGCCAGTGGTGATTTTTTAGTTTCAGAATTCATTTACCTATTTGTTTAGTTTGCTCAGTATCTCAAAGTATAGTTAGTTGATACAAAAAAAAAAAGGAAAGAAAAAAGTAAGACCACTTTACAGAGAAATATTAAACAACAACAAAAAGTATGACAATATTCAAATACCATTGGATTAACCATTCTAAAAAGCACCCGATTACATAACGCACAAATGCCATTGTGCTCAACCATTCCCAAAACACTTGCAGATTACAATCACCATTGGATTTACCATTCTAAAAAACACCAGATTACCTAACACAAATGCCATTGTGCTCAACCATTCCCAAAACACTTGCAGATTACAAACCTACCTCCTCCCCTTTGTTACAGTTAAGATTACTAAACCTACAACTCTAAACCTAATGATGATTATCCCTTAAACCAGCAACCATCATGGAAATCAACATTATCCAAGAAAGAAACAGAAATCCCCACAACAATTTCTCTCTACTTCGAAGCTTGGCTAGATCTTGTTCCAGTCTTCCCCTATTCTTCAGCAACCCAGGTATTATATCCTTTGAACGAGAACACATCTGTGGATCAAACCACTCAAAGAAGCAACAACCTCTGTTCCTTCCCTGTAACACCATAATATCATCAAAAACTACCATAAACAAGCAAAAATCTACAAATTTTAAAGTGGTTGTTACCAGTGGGCATACTAGAAACCTCCGACCTGGGTTGGAATCTGTCCACGAGGTCTGAACTCGACAAAGCTTTCCACAATGGCAATGCTTTCGTTGTCGACCCTCCATCGCTTGTTCAATTCAATTGTTAAAGGAGGTCTTTAGGGTCCACAATTGTTTGCAATTTAGGACCAATTTTTGCAGAGTTAATTAATACCCATTAATTCTTATATGGACAAATGAACCAAGAAAAATGGCACATGGGAGGCACGTGTGCAAGTTTGACGACTTCTGTTTAGGTTGGATGGAATCCAGGCAAAGTGAGACACTATATGGAGTTTCAGGGGGGAAAGTGAGACACTTAGAGTTTCAGGGTGGTAATTGAGACTGAAATTGAGTTATAGGGGGCATTTCAATAATTTAGCCTAAAATAATTGTCCAAAATATATATATATATATATATATATATATATATATATATATATATATATATATGCATCTGATCACCTTCATCTCCATGGTACGCACGTTGTCTGCCCAAACTTGCCCGATTCCCCTAAAGCTCCAGGCTTAACGTCAAAAGTCACACAGGTTTGTGGTTCCCCTTCCAAAAGAGTTCTTAATTAATTTCTATTTAAAGATATGGAACGAAGGAAATTCTATTGTTGACAATTAAATAATATTTGAAGTGTAACATATGTATTTGAATTTAATCATTGTGCTTGTGAACACAAAGTGATGAATGGTTGATGATGATGAGATCTGCCTATTATTCAATTCGATACGCACATATCTACTGCCCATTAGTCAATTCGATATGGACTAACACAAGTTAACAAATTACCGGCATTTTTCTCCCTCCATCAGTTATATTAAACCCTTGACTTTGCTTCCAATGGCAGAGCTAAACTCATTCAAAGTGGTTGAGGTTTGCAAGGTTGCTCCACCACCAAGCTCATCAGCTTGCTCAGCCACATCACCACCTGAGGCCCTTCCTCTAACCGTGTTTGATTTGCTCTGGCTCAGATTTGCACCCGTCCAACGCCTTTTCTTCTATCAAATCTCTTCTAATTCCTTTGACACCACCACACTCGTTTCAAAACTCAAAGCCTCGCTTTCTGTCGCCCTCCAACAATTCCTACCACTAGCAGGGAACCTCACATGGCCCCAAGACTCCCCCAAGCCCATTCTCAGTTATGTCCAAGGCGACGCCGTTTCGCTCACCATATCCAAATCCCAGTCTGCTGATCATTTCGACCATATTTCAAGCAACAACCTTGATGTTGAAGCCAAAGAATACCATCCTCTTATACCCCAGTTGGCTTTCTCGCAGGAAAAAGCCGCAGCCATGGCTTTGCAAGTCACTGTATTTCCTAACCGCGGATTCTCTATTGGCATTGCAACTCACCATGCAATCCTAGACGGCAAGACTGATCGGTGCATATTTACATATCATTTTGTACCCTTCTAGCTTATGATTTGGTTATGTTTTTGAGTTAAACTTGTGCTTTTAATCCTTTTTGTGTTTATCTTTCAGTTCATTGAGCTTTAGGTAATAATGAGGGCTTTGGATAGTAAATGATGCAATCCATGCATGTTAGGGCCTAATTTGGATGAATGGATGAAGAGCTTAAAGACAAACTCAATTTTGGCTACAGTCCCCTGCCAGCCCAGTTTCGTAGGTCATATTGCAAGCTTTGTTTCAGCAACCTACATAGCTCGGATGAGGCCACATTCTTCATGAAAGTTGTTCCAATGGGTGTGTAATATAACATATCCAAAATGCAGCCCCATTGGATAAATATGGAGTCTGTTACCTAGCAAACACAGAGCCATGCTCAGGATGGATTTTATCAGCGCGCAAAATGAGTTAGCAATTTGTTTTGGCCTTAACTTCCTCCTCCGACCTTGGATTGGCCCAAATGATATATGGCTGGAAATAAGACATTCTGAACTTCAAGTTTGAGTGCTTAAAGTCTTAATTTGCTTAAGGGAAGCCCAATTCGTAAGCCCTTGAAGTTTCTGGTCATGCTGACCTCAGGATGAGCTATTATTTCTGGTTGGAAGCTTGGTCATGGTGACATGAAGATGAGCTAGGGCTGCTGGTGGGATTTATTAGTGAAGTGCATCAACCATTTCAGATTTTATAATGGAAGTGTTGTATGCATTAGTGAAGTGCATCAACCATTTCAGATTTTATAAAACAAAGTGTTGTATGCATTACCCATACTTAATTCAGATTTTCAGCTTCCTTAGGCCTATATATAGTGAGGTTTCCCAAGCTTGTAAACACACCCCAAGGGGGGGAGCTCTCAAACACTTCTCTAGAGCTCCCTTCCCTTCTCTCCCTCAAATTCTCTTAATTTTGCTTTCTAGTTCTCAATTCTAGCTTTTCTTTTTCTTCTTAGTTGTAATTTATTTTTCTTTGTAATGTAAATTCTTTCCTTAAGTTTTCAAGTTGAATTAGTTTCCAAGTTTCAATTATGGTTTTTGTTCTTATTCATTATGCTTATAAGTTAATATGCTAGTTTGAATGATTGATCACCATTTAGGCTTGCATGTTAGCTATCTTGGTTTGAATTAAGAGTATACACCATGCTTTAATTCGAATTGAACTATGAATAGGAAGAGTATGTATGGACATTCGACAACAGGGATTAGATACATGCTTGGTTGTTTAAATTGTTCTTCTATGCTTAATGGGTTCCTAATGCTTAATTTTAGGTTAGACAACAAATGATCAAATTAGGGAATTAGGAACACAAGGTTATGACCACACACCATGGCTTAATCATACATTAGCTAGAATCAATCCGTTAATCTAATTGAACTTGGGAACTTATCTGCTTGAGTTAGTTATTTTCTTTCTTCCTTGTTTTATTTATTTCCCTTCTTTTTCATTTCTGTTTTGTGTAGGGAAAATGAATTGAATCATTCAATCACCAATCCTCGTGGGATCGACCTCGCACTTACATACGCTATACTACCGAACGGCTCGTGCACTTGCGAGTATCACAAGTTGAGGATGCAGCTTAATCCATTTTGGTGCAGCTGAAATCTACGTAACAAGTTTTTGGCGCCGTTGCCGGGGATCGGTAACATTGTTTGATTCTATTTGGCTTTCCTACTTTAATTTTTTTTTTTTCTTAATTAGACAATTTCAAGTTTTAAAGTTAATGACGTTAATGGACAAGTTGTGTTTGTAGTCCAACAGAAAAGGACAATTGCCCAACAAGCAAGAGAACTGGGTTTAAGTCCCAGCTTACACAACCCATTGGTGCTTGTTGCTTTGAAGCATGGAATTGGACTTGTGTTGATTTTTCCCTTTCATTTTTAGTTTTTTTTTATATATTTCGTAATCCTTTAATTCCGTTTCAAGTTTTTGTATGTGTTTGTTTTACCAATGTAAATAGCTCAATAAAAATGGAGAGAGATGGCAACTTCAAAGATAGGAAGTGTGGAGCAGTAGGAGAAGTCACGACCTCCAAGTGCATCACGCTCGACCTAATCGCTTCAAGGGGGAGCATTTCAATCCTTTCTCTTCTTTGAATTCTGTTTATTTCCGTAGTTTGTTTTGCCTTTTGGTCCGCGTTGAGTTCTTTGTTTTTCTATGCTGAATCCAACCATATAAAGAACGTAAAATTTGGACTTACGGTTGGAAAGTTATAGCCTAAAAACTGAACAGAGGTCGAAGCTGAAAAACATAGAAACGAATCTGTCCAAATGGTGATAAATAGGTGATAGAAAGTGCTGTTTGTTTTTTTTCTTTGGTTTCTTGGTTTGTTTCTTTTAGTACAATAATTTATATCGTTTGTTTGAGCTTGTTTAGAGTACTTAGTTCATTTTCGTTTATGGTTTGTTGTTTCATGTTATCTTAATTTGTTTTTGATTCTTTTTCTTACGAGAATATATTTTTAAAAAAAATTAAAAAAAAAAAAAATTATTTTTCATATGAGCTGACTTATGGTAACTCCAGTGAGCACCTTCGTCAATACAGTGTCTAGGAGTTCTTTAGGCGACACCTTCGGTGTCTAAGAAGTTTGGGTTTTAAGCGGGACCATTGTGACCCCTCCAACCTTCCCGGATCCCCTGGCTGTGTTTTCTGAGGCCCTTAACTGGTCATCCGTGAGTTGCTTGTATATTGTGTGTTTTTAAATTAAGTTTTTTTATTTTATTTTCTTTGTTTTCTTTTATGTTGAGTCTTTGTTTTTGTTTTGTTTCTGTTTTTGTGTTGTTATGTTAGTTTATTTATTTATTTACGTGGTATGGTTAGTTAGTTTATTTCTGAGTGTTAAAACACATTTTTATTTCAAACATTGCATAAAACCAAAAAAAAAAAAAAAAACAAAAAAAAAAAAAAACAAAAAAAAAAAACATCATCATCATCATCTTCTTCATCTTCTTCATCTCCATCATCATCATGGCTTACCTCTATTTTCTCGCACTTGTAGAATCTGCAGCAACTCCACATGGTCCTCATTTTTTCTCTGCAGTGCTTCCACGTGCTGATTGGCACAGTAGAGCCGCTTCTGCAAATCCGCCACCATAGCCTTCAAGGAAGCTATTTCCTCGCTCATCGCGGCACACTCCCTTGTCCTCGCCAGTAATCGCATGCCCAAATTGGTAGCGGAGACCGCGTGGAGCACAGTTAAATTGTGGGACTCCTCTACCGCTGCCTTATCAGACCTCTGTGCCACATGCAGATGATCTGTCGGAGTGAGCTTGCTGCTAATCATGCCTCCTAGCCGCACTGCTCTGTTCGACAGTGCCTCAGAAAAGTTCGGTATTGCCTCAGCAAAGTTTGAGGCCGTGCCGTGATGATATGTGGAGTTTGGGAAGACAGGAGTTGGAGGAGCCCTTGTCTGGGCATTCGGTGGTGCAAGTGAGAGCTCAAGGTTGAGATCATCAAGGTGAGTGCATGAGGATGCCATTTGTTTTGCTTCTGAATTTTTTTGATGTTTTTCCTTGAGTTTGCAGGAAGAAATGCTGGGTATCATCCGCTTGCAGAGGTATGGTTTAAATAGACATATGCTGATGAGAGAGAGCCAACACCATTTCGGATTTCCCGGGCATGCTCGACCTAATCGCTTCAAGGGGGAGCACCTTTACTTTCGCTTTACTTTTCTTTTTTCCGTGTTTTCTGGTGTTTAATGTTTTTGCCCGTTACTTTCATTTTCTAGAGCTTTGTGTTTTTGCTTTTCCCTTTCGGCTATCATCTTTATCTTATTTTAGTTAGGGAAATGTGTTTTCTTTTCCGTTTGTCGTCTTTGTTTTCTTTTTCTTTTTCGTTTTCTTTTTCTTTCTGCAACCTTACTCTTTTATTTCCGAAACAAAATAAGGAAAATACAAAAACAACAAAATAAAATAAAAACAACAATAATGCAGTAGGAAATCATTTCTTCTCGGTGCTTGGTGTCTCGACCATTGGAGCTTTGAGTTTGGCCCTCTGGCTGTCCTCTTCCGGGGCTTCACGCACAGCTTCTTGGGGCTCATCACTTGAGCTCCCAAAGATCGCAATCTTAGCTTGAGCGTAACTACTCTCGCGATCTACTTGTTTGCGTTTACCCGGTCGGTCTAGGTCTTCCAGCTGTTTTCGCATGTCGCGAGAGTACAACTCTACCATTTTTGATAGGTTTTTATTCTCGTCCCGCAATACTTCTAGCTGGTGTCGATTCACCTCCACTATCCTTGACCTCTCCCTTTTCAAGCTTTTTATAGCAGTCTGACACTCCTCAACCATACTTCGCTCTGCCGCCAACTGACCTTTCAGCACCTCTACCTCATGGGACTTCGCAAGTAGGCGATGACCCAAACTTGTGACTGTTGCCGTACTCTGCACGCTCAGTGCCAGGGCATCGCTCACGACCCGGTTGTCATCCCTTGTCCCCAGAACACGTATATCTTTAGGAGTCACCAGATTTCTAGCCACTCCAATGGCAACATCGTTGTCCAGGAGTATTGAGTCAGTTACTGTCACAGGCCCCCGTGCGGAAGCAAAGTAGGGCATCCATACTGGTGCCGCTGCTTGGCCTCGTGTCTGAGTCGGTGGAGCTAGGTTGAGATCCAACGAAAATGGGTAGTTAGAGGCCATTTGATTTCTCACTCTCTTTTCTTCTTTCTTTCTTTTCTCTTTTGTGTGTTTCTGAGTTTGCGTTTTTTTTTTTCACCCTTTCTTATAGACTTAGTCTTTGACAAACCCTAGCCATTACAGCATCTGAGCATTTTCTGAATCTCCAGCATTCCTTGAGTCCCACAACCTTCTCGCCTTCCAACCATACCCAACTCATTTATCACGACGTGTCTTTTCTGAACGAACGCGTTCAGTAAAGTCTTCGCGCCTTTCCATGAGCCCGTAATTTTTGCTTGTGGAATCTGCGGCGCCTCTATGCGTCGACACGTGTCTCGCCCTGTCTGTTGGTCCCTTACACTGAACCGAGACATCATGACCCATGTTAAAATCCCGCTCTTTGTGTTGCTAATCACGGTTCGATAGTTTGTTTTTACAAAACTAAATAATAATAAAAAGCCGGAAATGAAAACAAATTGTGGGTCGGGTTTTACTTTAGTTTGGGTTTCAAAGTGGGTTAAATTCACCGTGGTTTGTGTTTCGAAATTGTGGGCTTTGGGCTTCAAATTTTTTTTTGGGTTTCAGAATTGTGTGATTAGGGTTTACTGTTTCATTTTTGTTTGTTTGTTTGTTTGTTTGTGTTGTAATTTTTATTTTATAATTATTTTGTTTTTGTTTTCTTTTGTGATTTTGTGATTTTTTTTTTTTTTTTTTTTTGCTTTAATACCTTTCATTTGTTGTTATGACATTGTTTGTGGCTAATTTTTAAACATTGAGGACAATGCTCATTTCTAGGTTTGGGGGTATTGGAGTTTAGCAAGTAAACTTGGTTTTTCTTAAAATTATAAAAAAAAAAAAAAAATTTAAATTTCGTTCTTGTTTTGAATCTTGTTTTGTTTAGTCACTTTCCGAACACATTTGATGAGATTGTGATAAATGTTGCATGACTTAAATAAAAAATTGAATTTTATTTATTTATTTTCCTTGTAAATTTTTATTGTAAAAAATAATAATTAATTAATTAATTAATTTGGCATCGTTCTAGCATGACATGTTCGAAACCTTCTTTGCACTTGCCATTTGTTTCATAATTTTCCAATTAAAGGATTTGCATGATCTAAAGAATTGTATGAATCATAAATTAGACTTATATAACCATATAATGTGAGCTTTTGAGCCTTGTACTTCATTTCATGAGTGTTATATACACATACTCTTAATTTCTTGTCATCTAAGTTGTTGTTTGATCTCATTATTCATTGATTTGGTTGAACACTTAAAAGTCATTCATTCTTTTGCAATTTGATCTCATGACATTTAAGAAATGATATTAAGGCCCTCTTTGGATCGTTTGTGCCTTTCAAGCTAACCTTATGCATGTTTAAGCATGACTTTCCATTGTTAACCATTTTGAGCCTACATGTAAACCTTTTCTTTCATTTTACCAATTATATTTCCTCGCCTTAGCCTGAAAAACAAATATTTACCTTTCTAAGGAACTCATGAGCTTTAATTGGGATGTGTTTTTCATACTAAGTTTGGGAATTGGTGTTACATTTTGAAAAAAAAAAATCACACAATTGGTGAAAGAAACGAGAAAAGTTGTGATTAAGTGGTGGTTGAATGAAATTTCATTTTTGGGTTTCATTTTTGGGCCTTCAAAATAAATTGGTGTTTGTTCAATTCAAGGAAAGGAGTATGAATCATTGTAAATGAAGGTATAAGGAGTTTTGATCGTGTAAAAGAAAAAATCTAATCGTGATGATTCGAAGTCTTGTAAACAATTGTTTTATGCTCTTATATTTTGAGTTTCTTGGACTTTGTTTTATCCATACCCTTCATTTCTTACTCACCTTACACCCTTGGCCCCATTACAACCTATGCTAAAGACCTAAATTGATCTTAAATGTCATGTGGTTGAATTGCATTCATTTTTCTACTTTTAAGTGTTTGGCATCCTTCTTGAGATCATATTAATGCAAGTCCTTCATCTTTTTATTTCGAGTTAAGTCCTTATGGTTTAACTCTAACCTCATGTTTATAACTGAGTATTGCATTGTAGCCTTCTTCCGAGTGATTCATTTGTGAGAGGACAACTTTGGTGAGATTTGAAGTTGAACTTGTGCTTTGTATGATTTTTGAAATTGTGTGAAAACTAAGATTGGGGAATTTGTTGCATTTGGCTATCACACTACCACACTTTGAGCATATTATGTTTTGAACTTTGCCGCTTTGTGAATAATGTTTAAAATTGAGCTTTTATTGTTAAAACTTTTGAGTCATGTGCATGAGTCATTTCTCTTCAGAAAATGTTCGGAAAGATTGTTTTGAGTTCTTTTTATTTTTGTAATTTTTTTTTGTTTTGTTTTGTTCTGTTTTTGTTAATGTAATTATTTTTTTTTTTTTTTTTGTTTTTGTTTTTTATTTTGCTTAAGGACTAACAATCTTTTAAGTTTTCTAATTACCTTGTTTTACAGAGTCAGTAAAACGTTTGTGGGTATCGTATCTGTTAAACCCTCAGGAGACACAACTCCTCCTACTAGGGATGCCTAGAGGTTTAAAGGCTTGTTGCATATGCTCAATGCAATCGAGTTACCTACGAAAGTGGTCTAGTTAACTTCTTGTTTGTTTTTATCTTTGTTTTCCTTTTGTTTTGCTCGAGGACTAGCAAAATCTAGGTTTGGGGGTATTTGATCGGTGCATATTTACATATCATTTTGTACCCTTCTAGCTTATGATTTGGTTATGTTTTTGAGTTAAACTTGTGCTTTTAATCCTTTTTGTGTTTATCTTTCAGTTCATTGAGCTTTAGGTAATAATGAGGGCTTTGGATAGTAAATGATGCAATCCATGCATGTTAGGGCCTAATTTGGATGAATGGATGAAGAGCTTAAAGACAAACTCAATTTTGGCTACAGTCCCCTGCCAGCCCAGTTTCGTAGGTCATATTGCAAGCTTTGTTTCAGCAACCTACATAGCTCGGATGAGGCCACATTCTTCATGAAAGTTGTTCCAATGGGTGTGTAATATAACATATCCAAAATGCAGCCCCATTGGATAAATATGGAGTCTGTTACCTAGCAAACACAGAGCCATGCTCAGGATGGATTTTATCAGCGCGCAAAATGAGTTAGCAATTTGTTTTGGCCTTAACTTCCTCCTCCGACCTTGGATTGGCCCAAATGATATATGGCTGGAAAGAAGACATTCTGAACTTCAAGTTTGAGTGCTTAAAGTCTTAATTTGCTTAAGGGAAGCCCAATTCGTAAGCCCTTGAAGTTTCTGGTCATGCTGACCTCAGGATGAGCTATTATTTCTGGTTGGAAGCTTGGTCATGGTGACATGAAGATGAGCTAGGGCTGCTGGTGGGATTTATTAGTGAAGTGCATCAACCATTTCAGATTTTATAATGGAAGTGTTGTATGCATTAGTGAAGTGCATCAACCATTTCAGATTTTATAAAACAAAGTGTTGTATGCATTACCCATACTTAATTCAGATTTTCAGCTTCCTTAGGCCTATATATAGTGAGGTTTCCCAAGCTTGTAAACACACCCCAAGGGGGGGAGCTCTCAAACACTTCTCTAGAGCTCCCTTCCCTTCTCTCCCTCAAATTCTCTTAATTTTGCTTTCTAGTTCTCAATTCTAGCTTTTCTTTTTCTTCTTAGTTGTAATTTATTTTTCTTTGTAATGTAAATTCTTTCCTTAAGTTTTCAAGTTGAATTAGTTTCCAAGTTTCAATTATGGTTTTTGTTCTTATTCATTATGCTTATAAGTTAATATGCTAGTTTGAATGATTGATCACCATTTAGGCTTGCATGTTAGCTATCTTGGTTTGAATTAAGAGTATACACCATGCTTTAATTCGAATTGAACTATGAATAGGAAGAGTATGTATGGACATTCGACAACAGGGATTAGATACATGCTTGGTTGTTTAAATTGTTCTTCTATGCTTAATGGGTTCCTAATGCTTAATTTTAGGTTAGACAACAAATGATCAAATTAGGGAATTAGGAACACAAGGTTATGACCACACACCATGGCTTAATCATACATTAGCTAGAATCAATCCGTTAATCTAATTGAACTTGGGAACTTATCTGCTTGAGTTAGTTATTTTCTTTCTTCCTTGTTTTATTTATTTCCCTTCTTTTTCATTTCTGTTTTGTGTAGGGAAAATGAATTGAATCATTCAATCACCAATCCTCGTGGGATCGACCTCGCACTTACATACGCTATACTACCGAACGGCTCGTGCACTTGCGAGTATCACAAGTTGAGGATGCAGCTTAATCCATTTTGGTGCAGCTGAAATCTACGCAACAAAGACCTCAACCATGTTTATGAAATCATGGGCTCACATTTGCAAACATGTTGATGATGATCCATCCAGTTTAGTGTTACCGGATCAGCCGAAACCATTTTTTGACAGAAGGGTCATCCGAGACCCAGCCGGGCTAGAGGCGATTTACTCCGACGAATTTCTAAGTATGGACGGACGTTCCAACAATAGAAGCTTGATGCCTTCTAAATTTAGAGCTCCAGCTCTAGATTCGATTCGAGGCACCTTTGTGTTCACACGCCCAAAGATCGAAGCACTGAGGCTTTTGGTGAAAGAGAAGAACCAACAACATGAATATCAATCGGTTCAAAAATATTTGTCCACGTTTTGCATAACATGTGCCTACACCTGGGTTTGCTTAGTGAAGGCAGAAGAAATACAAGGTGAAAAAGCAATTATGGGGTTTACCGTGGACTGCAGGTCTCGCTTAGATCCTCCTATCTCTTCAAATTACTTTGGGAACTGCTTAGTGATTCGTTTGGTGGTTGCAGAAACAAAAGCGCTTTTAGGTGAAGATGGGTTGACCGTGGCAGTCAACGCAATTTGTGAGGCTGTGAAAAGCTTGGACGATGGCGTTTTGAGTGGGGCAGAGAATTGGATCAAGCCCTTGTACTCTGTGGGTGGTGTTGAGAAAGTGCTTTCAGTTGCTGGCTCACCCCGCTTTGAGGTTTATGAAACTGATTTTGGATGGGGAAGGCCAAACAAGGTTGAGATCGTTTCCATTGAAGGCACAGGAGCCATGTCAATGTCTGAATCTAAGGACGGTGCTGGTGGCGTGGATGTTGGCTTGGTTTTGGGAAAAAATTGCATGCAAGTTTTTGCTACTCTGTTTGCTGAAGGTCTTGCCAACCTTTGAAAGCTAAATTGTTGAACACTGTTTCCTCATTTCCACACTATCCAATATATATTTTTTCTTATCACATATCACAGTGATTGTGGCCCTCCTCCCTTTCCCCCTGTTTTCTTTCCTCCCAATCTAACCAAAAAAAATTAAATAATGTATGTCATGATGACACACTTCAAGATCCTATGTGTTGATCTCAAATCAATTGGCAATGAGGGGAGTAACTCAATTCCTTATAAACCCAGGCTTGGTCCCTTAACTTTTCAATGTGGGACAAATACTCTCAACACGCCCCCGCACATGTAGCGAACTTTCAAGCCTAACACGTGGATAACACATATTGGGTGACGTGGGAGCACGTGTGGCCGTTGGGCCCAACATGTGAAGCCTTGCTCTGATACCATGAAGAAAGTTGAGGTTCCACCCCAAAACCAATTGGCAATGGGGGGAGTAGCCCAATTCCTTATAAACCTAGGCTTGGTCCCTTAACTTTTCAATGTGGGACAAATACTCTCAACAAGGTTTAGGTCCCTCATCTTTTCTTTTCGTTTACAACTATTTGGTTTTGAATTGCTACAGAAGATTGAGTGACACAGTAACAAGAACAATTACAACAATTTAAGTCTCATCTAAACTAAGAAATACAACATTCTCAGCAACACATACAAGGATTGAGCTTTCCTAGTTACAGAGGACATAACCAGGAATAACATGGAGGAAAAGCAACTATTGTGGTGAATCACCCACTTTCCTAACCGTAGATTTTCAATCGGAACATCCATGCACCATGCAGTCCTAGATGGAAAAAGTTCAACCCTGTTTTTTAAATCATGGGCTCACCTCTGTAAACATGGAGGATTTTTAGCATCTTCATCGAACCAGTTGCCGGATCAGTGTTGCGTAGATACAGCTGCACCAAAATGGATTAAGCTGCATCCTCAACTTGTGATACTCGCAAGTGCACGAGCCGTTCGGTAGTATAGCGTATGTAAGTGCGAGGTCGATCCCACGAGGATTGGTGATTGAATGATTCAATTCATTTTCCCTACACAAAACAAAAACAAAAACAAAGAACATGAAAGAAGGAAGAAAATAAGAAAGTAACTCAAGCAAATAAGTTCCCAAGTTCAATTTAGATTAATGGATTGATTCTAGCTAAAGTATGATTAAGCCATGGTGTGTGGTCATAACCTTGTGTTCCTAATTCCCTAATTTGATCATTTGTTGTCTAACCTAAAATTAAGCATTAGGAACCCATTAAGCATAGAAGAACATTTTAAACAACCAAGTATGTATCTAATCCCTGTTGTCGAATGTCCATACATACTCTTCCTATTCATAGTTCAATTCGAATTAAAGCATGGTGTCTACTCTTAATTCAAACCAAGATAGCTAACATGCAAGCCTTAATGGTGATCAATCATTCAAACTAGCATATTAACTTATAAGCATAATGAATAAGAACATGAACCATAATTGAAACTTGGAAACTAATCAAACTTGAAACTAAAGAAAAGAATTTACATAATGAAAAATAAATTACAACTAAGAAGCAAAAGCAAAGCTAGAATTGAGAACTAGAAAGCAAAATTAAGAGAATTTGAGGGAGAGAAGGGAAGGGAGCTCTAGAGAAGTGTTTGAGAGCTCCCCCCCTTGGGGTGTGTTTACAAGCTTGGGAAACCTCACTATATATAGGCCTAAGGAAGCTGAAAATCTGAATTAAGTATGGCTAATGCATACAACACTTGTTTTATAAAATCTGAAATGGTTGATGCACTTCACTAATGCATACAACACTTCCATTATAAAATCTGAAATGGTTGATGCACTTCACTAATAAATCCCACCAGCAGCCCTAGCTCATCTTCATGTCACCATGACCAAGCTTCCAACCAGAAATAATAGCTCATCCTGAGGTCAGCATGACCAGCAACTTCAAGGGCTTACGAATTGGGCTTCCCTTAAGCAAATTAAGACTTTAAGCACTCAAACTTGAAGTTCAGAATGTCTTCTTTCCAGCCATATATCATTTGGGCCAATCCAAGGTCGGAGGAGGAAGTTAAGGCCAAAACAAATTGCTAACTCATTTTGCGCGCTGATAAAATCCATCCTGAGCATGGCTCTGTGTTTGCTAGGTAACAGACTCCATATTTATCCAATGGGGCTGAATTTTGGATATGTTATATTACACACCCATGGGAACAACTTTCATGAATAATGTGGCCTCATCCGAGCTATGTAGGTTGCTGAAACAAAGCTTGCAATATGACCTACGAAACTGGGCTGGCAGGGGACTGTAGCCAAAATTGAGTTTGTCTTTAAGCTCTTCATCCATTCATCCAAATTAGGCCCTAACATGCATGGATTGCATCATTTACTATCCAAAGCCCTCATTATTACCTAAAGCTCAATGAACTGAAAGATAAATACAAAAAGGATTAAAAGCACAAGTTTAACTCAAAAACATAACCAAATCATAAGCTAGAAGGGTACAAAATGATATATAAATATGCACCGATCAAATACCCCCAAACCTAGATTTTGCTAGTCCTCGAGCAAAACAAAAGGAAAACAAAGATAAAAACAAACAAGAAGTTAACTAGACCACTTTCGTAGGTAACTCGATTGCATTGAGCATATGCAACAAGCCTTTAAACCTCTAGGCATCCCTAGTAGGAGGAGTTGTGTCTCCTGAGGGTTTAACAGATACGATACCCACAAACGTTTTACTGACTCTGTAAAACAAGGTAATTAGAAAACTTAAAAGATTGTTAGTCTTTAAGCAAAATAAAAAAAAAAAAAAAAAAAAAAAACAAAAATTACATTAACAAAAACAAAACAAAAAAAACAAAGCGACCGGTCGCTAGGCATTTGCGACCGGTCGTTTTGAAGCAGATTCGAAGTCTGGAGCAACATCAACGAGCGACCGGTCGCCAGTTCTTTGCGACCGGTCGCAGGAAGCTAGCGACCGGTCTCTTAGCATTTGCGACCGGTCGTTTAGAAGCAGATTCAAGGTCTGGAGGAAAAACCAAAAGCGACCGGTCGCCAGTTCCTGGCGACCGGTCGTCCCAGTCGTGCTGTGACGATTTCTTACGCGTTTTCAACAGTGTTTTCAATGGCTATCGCTTTCCACAAGATTTCAGAGGCTTAGTGGGTCACTTCTGAGTTAAATGAACGTTGACTACCTGCTGGATAGTTGGGAGAGCACTCATGGCTAATTGGTTATCTTATTTCAAAGATATCACTCTCCATTTTCTGGTGTAAGTGGGAGGTGGCTGAGTTGGATTCTATTTACCTACTTGATCTGACATTTAGTCTAAGTGGTGACTAAAGGGAAGAACGTGGAGGACAAGCTGATATCTTATCTCTTGTCTATTGGCTTGTGTAGGAAATGGGGTGAAGTAAGATAACACAAGAGGAGAAAACAAGTTGAATAATTGTAAGTGGAAGAAGCTGGGATTCCAAGTTGAGTTAGAGCTGTAGTTTTAGTTGTGTGTTCAGAAAAACTAAGGGGAGAGCAAGAGAGTTCTCTAAGTGTATCAAGGTGTTGAGCAAGGGTGTGAGAGAAACAGATTGTGAGGGTAGTGTTCTAAGGGGGTTTCCTTTGTAAACCAAAGTTGTAACCTATCTTCATTAGTGAAATTTCTCAAGGTGATCATCAAAGAGGATGTAGGCAATTTGCTGAACCTCTAATTTGGATGAATGGATGAAGAGCTTAAAGACAAACTCAATTTTGGCTACAGTCCCCTGCCAGCCCAGTTTCGTAGGTCATATTGCAAGCTTTGTTTCAGCAACCTACATAGCTCGGATGAGGCCACATTCTTCATGAAAGTTGTTCCAATGGGTGTATACTATAACATATCCAAAATTCAGCCCCATTGGATAAATATGGAGTCTGTTACCTAGCAAACACAGAACCATGCTCAGGATGGATTTTATCAGCGCGCAAAATGAGTTAGCAATTTGTTTTGGCCTTAACTTCCTCCTCCGACCTTGGATTGGCCCAAATGATATATGGCTGGAAAGAAGACATTCTGAACTTCAAGTTTGAGTGCTTAAAGTCTTAATTTGCTTAAGGGAAGCCCAATTCGTAAGCCCTTGAAGTTTCTGGTCATGCTGACCTCAGGATGAGCTATTATTTCTGGTTGGAAGCTTGGTCATGGTGACATGAAGATGAGCTAGGGCTGCTGGTGGGATTTATTAGTGAAGTGCATCAACCATTTCAGATTTTATAATGGAAGTGTTGTATGCATTAGTGAAGTGCATCAACCATTTCAGATTTTATAAAACAAGTGTTGTATGCATTAGCCATACTTAATTCAGATTTTCAGCTTCCTTAGGCCTATATATAGTGAGGTTTCCCAAGCTTGTAAACACACCCCAAGGGGGGGAGCTCTCAAACACTTCTCTAGAGCTCCCTTCCCTTCTCTCCCTCAAATTCTCTTAGTTTTTCTTTCTAGTTTTCAATTGTTATAATGAGATCTTTGTGCTGAAATTCTCCTTAAGTTTTTCCAAGTTCTACTTAATTTTCATTGTTATGTAAATTCTTTTCTTTAGTTTCAAGTTTGATTAGTTTCCAAGTTTCAATTATGGTTTTTGTTCTTATTCATTATGCTTATAAGTTAATATGCTAGTTTAAATGATTGATCACCATTTAGGCTTGCATGTTAGCTATCTTGGTTTGAATTAAGAGTAGACACCATGCTTTAATTCGAATTGAACTATGAATAGGAAGAGTATGTATGGACATTCGACAACAGGGATTAGATACATACTTGGTTGTTTAAAATGTTCTTCTATGCTTAATGGGTTCCTAATGCTTAATTTTAGGTTAGACAACAAATGATCAAATTAGGGAATTAGGAACACAAGGTTATGACCACACACCATGGCTTAATCATACTTTAGCTAGAATCAATCCATTAATCTAATTGAACTTGGGAACTTATCTGCTTGAGTTAGTTATTTCTTTCTTCCTTGTTTTATTTATTTCCTTTCTTTTTCATTTCTGTTTTGTGTAGGAAAAATGAATTGGATCTTTCAATCACCAATCCTCGTGGGATCGACCTCGCACTTACATATGCTATACTACCAAATGGCTCGTGCACTTGCGAGTATCACAAGTTGAGGATGCAACTGAATCCATTTTGGTGCAGCTGTATCTACGCAACAAGTTTTTGGCGCCGTTGCCGGGGATCGGTAACATTGTTTGATTCTATTTGGCTTTCCTACTTTATTTTTTTTTTCTTAACTGGACAATTTCAAGTTTTAAAGTTAATGACATTAATGGACAAGTTGTGTTTGTAGTCCAACAGAAAAGGACAATTGCCCAACAAGCAAGAGAACTGGGTTTAAGTCCCAGCTTACACAACCCATTGGTGCTTGTTGCTTTGAAGCATGGAATTGGATGTGTGTTGATTTTCCTTTTCATTTTAGTTTTTATTTCCTAATCCTTTTAATTCCATTTCAAGTTTGTGTGTTTGTTTTAGCAATTTATGATAGCTTAATAAAAATGGAGAGAGATGGCAACCTCAATCATAAGAATGGGAAGTGTGGAGCAATGGGAGAAGTCGCGACCTCCAAGTGCATCACATTCGACCTAATCGCTTCAAGGGGGAGCATTTCAATCCTTTCTCTTCTTTGAATTATGTTTATTTCCGTCATTGTTTTTACCTTTTGGTCCGCGTTGAGTTCTTTGTTTTTCTGTGCTGAATCCAACCATATAAAGAACGTGAAATTTGGACTTACGGTTGGAAAGTTATAACCTAAAAACTGAACAGAGGTCGAAGCTGAAAAACATAGAAACGAATCTGTCCAAATGGTGATAAACGGGTGATAGAAAGTGCTGTTTGTTTTTTTTTTTCTTTGGTTTCTTGGTTTGTTTCTTTTAGTACAACAATTTATGTTGTTTGTTTGAATTTGTTTACAGTACTTAGTTCATTTTTGTTTATGGTTTGTTGTTCCATTTTATCTTAATTTGTTTTTGTTTCTTATCTTAAAAATTTTAAAAAGATTTTTCATATGAGCTGACTTATGGTAACTCCAGTGAGCACTTCCGTCAATACAGTGTCTAGGAGTTCTATAGGCGACACCTTCGGTGTCTAAGAAGTTTGGGTTTTAAGCGGGACCATTGTGACCCCTCCAACCTTCCCGGATCCCCTGGCTGTGTTTTCTGAGGCCCTTAACTGGTCATCCGTGAGTTGCTTGTATATTGTGTGTTTTTAAATTAAGTTTTTTTTTATTTTCTTTTCTGTTGAGTCTTTGTTTTTGTTTTGTTTCTGTTTTTGTGTGTTATGTTAGTTTATTTATTTATTTACGTGGTATGGTTAGTTAGTTTATTTCTGAGTGTTAAAACACATTTTTATTTCAAACATTGCATAAAAAATAAAAATAAAAACAAAAATAAAAACAATAAAAATAAAAAACATCATCATCATCATCTTCTTCATCATCTTCTTCATCTTCTTCATCTCCATCATCATCATGGCTTGCCTCTATTTTCTCTTACTTGCAGAATCTGCAGCAGCTCGACATGATCCTCATTTTTCCTCTGCAGTGCTTCCACGTGCAGATTGGCACAGTAGAGCCGCTTCTGCAAGTCCGCCACCATAGCCTTCAAGGAAGCTATTTCCTCGCTCATCGCGGCACACTCCCTTGTCCTCGCCAGTAATCGCATGCCCAAATTGGTAGCGGAGACCGCGTGGAGCACAGTTAAATTGTGGGACTCCTCTACCGCTGCCTTATCAGACCTCTGTGCCACATGCAGATGATCTGTTGGAGTGAGCTTGCTGCTAATCATGCCTCCTAGCAGCACTGCTCTGTTCGACAGTGCCTCAGAAAAGTTCGGTATTGCCTCAGCAAAGTTTGAGGCCGTGCCGTGATGATATGTGGAGTTTGGGAAGACAGGAGTTGGAGGAGCCCTTGTCTGGGCATTCGGTGGTGCAAGTGAGAGCTCAAGGTTGAGATCATCAAGGTGAGTGCATGAGGATGCCATTTGTTTTGCTTCTGAATTTTTTGATGTTTTTCCTTGAGTTTGCAGGAAGAAATGCTGGGTATCATCCGCTTGCAGAAGTGTGGTTTAAATAGACATATGCTGATGAGAGAGAGCCAACACCATTTCGGATTTCCCGGGCATGCTCGACCTAATCGCTTCAAGGGGGAGCACCTTTACTTTACTTTACTTTTTTTCCTCCGTGTTTTCTGGTGTTTAATATTTTTGCCCGTTACTTTCATTTTCTAGAGCTTTGTGTTTTTGCTTTTCCCTTTCGGCTATCATCTTTAGTTTATTTTAGTTAGGGAACTGTGCTTCCATTTCCGTTTGTCGTCTTCGTTTGATTTAAGTTTGGAAAGTGTGCTTTCTTTTCCGTTTTCTTTTTCCTTCTGCAAATTTACTCTTTTATTTCCAAAACAAAATAAAGACAAAAACAACCAAAAAAATAAAATAAATTAAAATAAAAACATCAATAATGCAGTAGAAGTCATTTCTTCACAGTGCTCGGTGTCTCGACCATTGGAGCTTTGAGTTTGGCCCTCTGGCTGTCCTCTTCCTGGGCTTCATGCACAGCCTCTTGGGGCTCACCACTTGAGCTCCCAAAGATCGCAATCTTAGCTTGAGCGTAACTACTCTCACGATCTGCTTGCTTGCGTTTACCCGGTCGGTCTAGGTCCTCCAGCTGCTTTCGCATGTCGCGAGAATACAACTCTACCATCTTTGATAGGTTTTTATTCTCGTCCCGCAATACTTCTAGCTGGTGTCGATTCACCTCCACTATCCTTGACCTTTCCCTTTTCAAGCTTTTTATAGCACTCTGACAATCTTCAACCATACTTCGCTCCGCCGCCAACTGAGCTTTGAGCACCTCTACCTCATGGGACTTCGCAAGTAGGCGATGACCCAAACTTGCGACTGTTGCTGTACTCTGCACGCTCAGTGCCAGGGCATCGCTCACGACCCGGTTGTCATCCCTTGTCCCCAGAACACGTATATCTTTAGGAGTCACTAAATTTCTAGCCACTCCAATGGCAACATCGTTGTCCAGGAGTATTGAGTCAGTTACTGTCACAGGCCCCCGTGCGGAAGCAAAGTAGGGCATCCATACTGGTGCCGCTGCTTGGCCTCGTGTCTGAGTCGGTGGAGCTAGGTTGAGATCCAACGAAAATGGGTAGTTAGAGGCCATTTGATTTCTCACTCTCTTTTCTTCTTTCTTTCTTTTCTCTTTTGTGTGTTTCTGAGTTTGCGTTTTTTTTTCACCCTTTCTTATAGACTTAGTCTTTGACAAACCCTAGCCATTACAGCATCTGAGCATTTTCTGAATCTCCAGCATTCCTTGAGTCCCACAACCTTCTCGCCTTCCAACCATACCCAACTCATTTATCACGACGTGTCTTTTCTGAACGAACGCGTTCAGTAAAGTCTTCGCGCCTTTCCATGAGCCCGTAATTTTTGCTTGTGGAGTCTGCGGCGCCTCTATGCGTCGACACGTGTCTCGCCCTGTCTGTTGGTCCCTTACACTGAACCGAGACATCATGACCCATGTTAAAATCCCGCTCTTTGTGTTGCTGTCACGGTTCGATAGTTTGTTTTTACAAAACTAAATAATAATAAAAAGCCGGAAATGAAAACAAATTGTGGGTCGGGTTTCACTTTAGTTTGGGTTTCAAAGTGGGTTAAATTCACCGTGGTTTGTGTTTCGAAATTGTGGGCTTTGGGCTTCAAAATTTTTTTGGGTTTCAGAATTGTGTGATTAGGGTTTACTGTTTTATTTTTTGTTTGTTTGTTTGTTTGTGTTGTAATTTTTATTTTATAATTGTTTTGTTTTTGTTTTCTTTTGTGATTTTGTGATTTTTTTTATTTGCTTTAATACCTTTCATTTGTTGTTATGACATTGTTTGTGGCTAATTTTTAAACATTGAGGACAATGCTCATTTCTAGGTTTGGGGGTATTGGAGTTTAGCAAGTAAACTTGGTTTTTCTTAAAAAAATTTTAAATAAAAAATAAAAAATTTAAATTTCTTTCTTGTTTTGAATCTTGTTTAGTCACTTTCCGAACACATTTGATGAGATTGTGATAAATGTTGCATGACTTAAATGAAAATTGAATTTTATTTATTTATTTATTTATTATTATTATTATTTTTTTGTTCCTTGTAAATTCTTCTTGTAAAATAAATAAAATAAAATAATTCATTAATTAATTAATTTGGCATCGTTCTAGCATGATATGTTCGAAACCTTCTTTGCACTTGCCATTTGTTTCATAATTTTCCAATTAAAGGATTTGCATGACCCAAAGAATTGTATCAAGCATAAATTAGACTTATATAACCATATAATGTGAGCTTTTGAGCCTTGTGCTTCATTTCATGAGTGTTATACACATACTCTTATTTTCTTGTCATCAAAGTTGTTGTTTGATCTCATTATTCATTGATTTGGTTGAACACTTAAAAGTCATTCATTCTTATGCAATTTGATTTCATGACATTTAAAGAAATGATATTAAGGCCTTCTTTGGATCGTTTGTGCCTTTCAAGCTAACCTTATGCATGCTTAAGCATGATTTTCCATTGTTAACCATTTTGAGCCTACATGTAAACCTTTTCTTTCATTTTACCAATTATATTTGCTCGCCTTAGCCCGAAAAACAAATATTTACCTTTCTAAGGAACTCATGAGCTCTAATTCGGATGTGTTTTTCATGCTAAGTTTGGGAAGGGATATTACATAGAAGAAAAAAAGAAAAAAAAGAAAATCACACAATTGGTGAAAGAAAAGAAAAGAAAAAAGTTATGATTAAATGGTAGTTGAATGAAATTTTGTTTTTGGGTTTCATTGGTGTTTGGAAAGGAGTTTAAATCATTGTAAATGAAGGTATAAGGAGTTTTGATCATGTAAAAGAAAAAAAATCTAATCGTGATGATTCCAAGTCTTGTAAACAATTTTTTTTATGCTCTTACATTGTGAGTTCCTTGGACTTTGTATTATCCATACCTTTCATTTCTCACTCACCTTACACCCTTGACCCCATTACAACCTATAATAAAGACCTAAATTGATCTTAAATGTCATGTGGTTGAATTGCATTCATTTTTCTACTTTTAAGTGTTTGGCATCCTTCTTGAGATCATATTAATGCAAGTTCTTCATCTTTCTATTTCGAGTTAAGTCTTTATGGTTTAACTCTAATCTCATGTTTATAACTGAGTGTTGCATTATAGCCCTCTTCCGAGTGATTCCTTTGTGAGAGGACAACTTTGGTGAGATTTGAAGTTGAACTTGTGCTTTGTATGATTTTTGAAATTGTGTGAAAACTAAGATTGGGGAATTTGTTGCATTTGGCTATCACACTACCACACTTTGAGCATATTATGTTTTGAACTTTGCCGCTTTGTGAATAATGTTTAAAATTGAGCTTTTATTGTTAAAACGTTTAAGTCATGTGTATGAGTCATTTCTCTTCACAAAATGTTCGGAAAGATTGTTTTGAGTTTTTATTTTGATTTTGTTTTTTTTTGTTTTTTGTGTTTTGTGTTTTGTTTTTATTTTTATGTTTGTTTTTGGTTTTGGTTTTGCTTAAGAACTAACAAATCTAATAAGTTTTCTAACCATTTTGTTTTGTAGAGTTAGAAAAACGTTTGTGGGTATCGTAACTGTTAAACCCTCAGGAGACACAACTCCTCCTACTAGGGATGCCTAGAGGTTTAAAGGCTTGTTGCATTCGCTCAATGCAATCGAGTTACCTACGAAAGTGGTCTAGTTAACTTCTTGTTTTGTTTTTAACTTTGTTTTGTGTTGTTTTGCTCGAGGACTAGCAAAATCTAGGTTTGGGGGTATTTGATCGGTTCATAATTGTATATCATTTTGTACCCTTCTAGCTTATGATTTGGTTATGTTTTTTAGTTAAACTTGTGCTTTTAATCCTTTTTGTGTTTATCTTTCAGTTCATTGAGCTTTAGGTAATAATGAGGGCTTTGGATAGTAAATGATGCAATCCATGCATGTTAGGGCCTAATTTGGATGAATGGATGAAGAGCTTAAAGACAAACTCAATTTTGGCTACAGTCCCCTGCCAGCCCAGTTTCGTAGGTCATATTGCAAGCTTTGTTTCAGCAACCTACATAGCTCGGATGAGGCCACATTCTTCATGAAAGTTGTTCCAATGGGTGTATACTATAACATATCCAAAATTCAGCCCCATTGGATAAATATGGAGTCTGTTACCTAGCAAACACAGAACCATGCTCAGGATGGATTTTATCAGCGCGCAAAATGAGTTAGCAATTTGTTTTGGCCTTAACTTCCTCCTCCGACCTTGGATTGGCCCAAATGATATATGGCTGGAAAGAAGACATTCTGAACTTCAAGTTTGAGTGCTTAAAGTCTTAATTTGCTTAAGGGAAGCCCAATTCGTAAGCCCTTGAAGTTTCTGGTCATGCTGACCTCAGGATGAGCTATTATTTCTGGTTGGAAGCTTGGTCATGGTGACATGAAGATGAGCTAGGGCTGCTGGTGGGATTTATTAGTGAAGTGCATCAACCATTTCAGATTTTATAATGGAAGTGTTGTATGCATTAGTGAAGTGCATCAACCATTTCAGATTTTATAAAACAAGTGTTGTATGCATTAGCCATACTTAATTCAGATTTTCAGCTTCCTTAGGCCTATATATAGTGAGGTTTCCCAAGCTTGTAAACACACCCCAAGGGGGGGAGCTCTCAAACACTTCTCTAGAGCTCCCTTCCCTTCTCTCCCTCAAATTCTCTTAGTTTTTCTTTCTAGTTTTCAATTGTTATAATGAGATCTTTGTGCTGAAATTCTCCTTAAGTTTTTCCAAGTTCTACTTAATTTTCATTGTTATGTAAATTCTTTTCTTTAGTTTCAAGTTTGATTAGTTTCCAAGTTTCAATTATGGTTTTTGTTCTTATTCATTATGCTTATAAGTTAATATGCTAGTTTAAATGATTGATCACCATTTAGGCTTGCATGTTAGCTATCTTGGTTTGAATTAAGAGTAGACACCATGCTTTAATTCGAATTGAACTATGAATAGGAAGAGTATGTATGGACATTCGACAACAGGGATTAGATACATACTTGGTTGTTTAAAATGTTCTTCTATGCTTAATGGGTTCCTAATGCTTAATTTTAGGTTAGACAACAAATGATCAAATTAGGGAATTAGGAACACAAGGTTATGACCACACACCATGGCTTAATCATACTTTAGCTAGAATCAATCCATTAATCTAATTGAACTTGGGAACTTATCTGCTTGAGTTAGTTATTTCTTTCTTCCTTGTTTTATTTATTTCCTTTCTTTTTCATTTCTGTTTTGTGTAGGAAAAATGAATTGGATCTTTCAATTACCAAGAATATGTAAGTGCGAGGTCGATTCCACAGGGATTGGTGATTGAATGATCCAATTTAGTTTCCCTACACAAAATAGAAACAAAAACAAAGAACATAAAACAAGGAAGAAAGAAATAAGTAACTCAAGCAAATAAGTTCCCAAGTTCAATTTAGATTAATGGATTGATTCTAGCTAAAGTATGATTAAGCCATGGTGTGTACTCTTAATTCAAACCAAGATAGCTAACATGCAAGCCTAAATGGTGATCAATCATTCAAACTAGCATATTAACTTATAAGCATAATGAATAAGAACAAAAACCATAATTGAAACTTGGAAACTAATTCAACTTGAAAACTTAAGAAAAGAATTTACATAACAAAGAAAAATAAATTACAACTAAGAAAACATTAAGGAAACTAAGAGAACTTTGAGGAAGAAAGGAAGTGTTTGAGAACTTTGAGGAGGGAGAAGAAAGTGTTTGGGAACTTTAGAGAATTTTGGAAGAACATGTGTTTGAGAGTTTTGAGGATTTTGGAAGGGAATGTGTTTAAGACATGGGGAATTTGGAAGAGAGTGTTTGAGAACTTGGAGGATTTGGAGAAGAAAGTAGAGAGGTGTTTTGAGAGCTTTGTGGATTTTGGAAGAGAGTGTTTAGGAACTTTGAGAATTTGGAAGAGAGTGGTTGAGAACTTGGAGGATGTTTGTGAACTTGGAGAATTTGAGAACTTAGGGAAGGAAGAGAAATGTGTTTGTGAAGTGTTTGAGACATGGAGACTTTTGGAAGAGAAGGGAAGTAGAGAGATGTTTGAGAACTTTGAGGATTTTGGAAGAACATGTGTTTGAAAGCTTTAGAGAATTAGAAGAAGAGAAAGGAAAAGTGTTTGATATTTAGTACAAAGAAAATTTAATAGAATGATCTTATTACAACAATTGAGAACTACAAAGGGAAACTAAGAGAATTTGAGGGAGAGAAGGGAAGGGAGCTCTAGAGAAGTGCTTGAGAGCTCCCCCCCCTTGGGGTGTTATTACAAGCTTAGAGAACTTCCCTATTTATAGGCCTAGGGGAAGTGAAAATCAGAATTCAATAAGACTAATGCATACAACACTTGAATTATAAAATCTGAAATGGTTGATGCACTTGTTTCATGTCACCATGACCAAGCTTCCAACCAGAAATGATAGCTCATACCTAGCTCACCATGACCAAGCATCCAACCAGCACATGCTGAGGTCAGCATGACCAGCAACTTCAAGGGCTTACAACTTGGGCTTCTCTTAATCAAATTAGGACTTTAAGCACTCTAAATTGAAGTTCAGAATGTCTTCTTTCCAGCCATATGTTATTTGGGCCAATCCAAGGTCGGAGGAAGAAGTTAAGGCCGAAACAAATTGCTAACTCATTTTCCGCGCTGATAAGATCCATCCTGAGCATGGTTCTGTGTTTGCTAGGTAACGGACTCCAGATTTATCCAATGGGGCTGAATTTTGGATATGTTATAGTACACACCAATTGGAACAACTTTCATGAAGAATGTGGCCTCATTCGAGCTATGTAGGTTGTTGAAACAAAGCTTGCAATATGACCTACGGAACTGGACTGGCAGGGGGCTGTAGCCAAAATGAGTTTGTCTTTAAGCTCTTCATCCATTCATCCAAATTAGGCCTTAACATGCTTGAATTGCATGAATTATGCTCTCTAAAGCCATCATTATTACCTAAAGCTCAATGAACTGAAAGAACTCAATGATGGATGAGTCTTACACACACACACAGAAATTAACCAAGCACAAATGACACAAGTGTTTATAGAGGTTCAGCAAATTGCCTACATCCTCTTTGATGATCACCTTGAGAAATTTCACTAATGAAGATAGGTTACAACTTTGGTTTACAAAGGAAACCCCCTTAGAACACTACCCTCACAATCTGTTTCTCTCACACCCTTGCTCAACACCTTGATACACTTAGAGAACTCTCTTGCTCTCCCCTTAGTTTTTTCTGAACACACAACTAAAACTACAGCTCTAACTCAACTTGGAATCCCAGCTTCTTCCACTTACAATTATTCAACTTGTTTTCTCCTCTTGTGTTATCTTACTTCACCCCATTTCCTACACAAGCCAATAGACAAGAGATAAGATATCAGCTTGTCCTCCACGTTCTTCCCTTTAGTCACCACTTAGACTAAATGTCAGATCAAGTAGGTAAATAGAATCCAACTCAGCCACCTCCCACTTACACCAGAAAATGGAGAGTGATATCTTTGAAATAAGATAACCAATTAGCCATGAGTGCTCTCCCAACTATCCAGCAGGTAGTCAACGTTCATTTAACTCAGAAGTGACCCACTAAGCCTCTGAAATCTTGTGGAAAGCGATAGCCATTGAAAACACTGTTGAAAACGCGTAAGAAATCGTCACAGCACGACTGGGACGACCGGTCGCCAGGAACTGGCGACCGGTCGCTTTTGGTTTTTCCTCCAGACCTTGAATCTGCTTCTAAACGACCGGTCGCAAATGCTAAGCGACCGGTCGCTAGCTTCCTGCGACCGGTCGCAAAGAACTGGCGACCGGTCGCTCGTTGATGTTGCTCCAGACTTCGAATCTGCTTCAAAACGACCGGTCGCAAATGCCTAGCGACCGGTCGCTTTTAGGCAGATTCAAAATCTTCCTTTCAGCGCCAAAACCAACCTTGTATCCTTAGGTGAGCCATTTTCCCAACAATCTCCACCATGGCGAGCCTAATACTCCTTGTGGACATCATTGCCTTCTAGGACATCTGTAATGTCTTGAGAATCGTCCTAATAACTCTCAAGAACTCCACCTCAATCTTTAGCATGTAACAAGATTGAGCAAGCTCAAACAATGCTTGAACTTAGCTGTTGTGACTGGCTTTGTTAGGCAATCTGAAGCGTTCTCATTTGTATGAACCTTCATTATTGTGATGTCTCCATCATTCACCCAATCCCTTATCCGGTGGTATCTCACATCAATGTGTTTGGACCTCCCATGGAACACTTGATTCTTCACTAAGCAAATAGCACTTTGACTGTCACTTAGAATCACCACCAAGTCTTGAGCTATCCCGAATTCCTTTGCCAATCTCTTCAGCCATACCGCTTCTTTTGAAGCTTCCGTTAAAGCCATATACTCCGCTTCCGTAGTAGACAAGGCACTAACCGATTGTAACACTGCTCTCCAACTAATCGGTCCTCCACCACAAGTGAAGACATATCCTGTGGTGGATCTCCTCTTGTCTAGATCTCCTGCATAATCAGAATCTACATACCCCGACACACATGCCTTTCCTTGTTGTCTTTCAAACAATATCCCAAGCCTTTTGGTGCCCTTCAAGTACCTGAGAATCCATTTTGCTGCTGTCCAATGTTGCCTTCCAGGATTCGCCATATACCTTGACACCACACTAACGGCTTGGGCTAAGTCGGGGCGTGTGCACACCATTGCATACATGAGACACCCTACCAAGCTTGCATATGGAACTTTACTCATTTCCTCCTTCTCCACATTCGTAGAAGGACATTCTTTTGCACTTAACTTAAAATGCTCCGCCAAAGGAGTAGACACCGGTTTGCAATCCATCATATTAAACCTTTCAAGTACCTTGGAAATATACTTGCTTTGTGACAGCCACAACTTGCCTTCCTTTCTGTCTCTCCTTATCTCCATTCCTAGGATCTTTTGTGCAGCACCAAGATCCTTCATGTCAAACTCCCTTCCAAGTAATGTCTTCAAATTCTGGATTTTTGACATGTCCTTACATGCAATTAGCATGTCATCAACATAAAGAAGCAAAAGGATGAAGTTACCATCCTTGAATGCATGAGAGTACACACAACAATCAGATTCACATCTTCTATACCCAATCTTCATCATGTAAGAATCGAAGCACTTGTTCCACTGCCTTGGAGATTGCTTCAGTCCATACAAAGACTTCTTCAACCTGCAAACCAGATTTTCCTTCCCTGCTTCAATGAACCCTTGAGGTTGGCTCATGTAGATGTCTTCCTCCAATTCACCATGAAGGAAAGCAGTCTTCACATCCATTTGCTCCACCTCCATGTCCTCTTGTGCTACTATGGAGAGTAGTAGTCGTATAGAAGTATGTTTCACCACCGGAGAGAAGATTTCATCATAATCAACTCCCTCCTTTTGCAAGAATCCTTTTGCCACCAACCGAGCTTTGAATAAGGTGGCACCCTTCTCATGCATTTCTTCTTTCTTCCTAAACACCCATTTGCAGCCAATAACCTTGCGACCTTTGGGTTTAGGAACTAACTCCCAAACTGAGTTTTGGTGTAGAGATTCCATCTCTTGCATCATAGCTTCCATCCAACTTTCCCGTTCCTTGTTCTCAACAGCTTCTTGGAACGTGGTTGGTTCTTCTTCACTAGCATTTAGGGCATAGTGAACTGCATCCATCTCCCATCCAAACCTTTGAGGTGGTTTGATGGTTCTCTTGGGCCTGGACCGAGCTATAGATGATGGCTCCACCTGTTCTTGAGCCTCTTCTTCTTCTTGAGTGTGTTGTTGATGCTGCCCAGCTTCTTCCTCTTCAATGTCGGACTCCACCTCCTCCTGAACGTCTTCAGTTGGCTGTTTCTGAGTAGTCTTTCTTGACACCTTCTTGAGTGGAACTTCAAAGGTTGTTTCTTTCTCAACAACATCCTCCTTTGCCTCTGAATTCTTGACTTTGTTCATAGGTATGGTCTTCTCATCAAACACAACATTTCTGCTGAGTATCTTCTTGTGGTTCACTGGATCCCACAGCTTGTAGCCCTTCACACCACTCTCAAATCCAATGAAAATACATTCAAGAGACTTTGGCTTCAACTTGGATCTTTCATCACTAGGAATAAGTGCATATGCACTGCACCCAAACACCTTAAGATTCGAATAATCGATTGACCTTTTAGACCATACCTCCTCTGCACACTTGAACTCAAGATTTCTTGAAGGCGATCGGTTAACCAAATAGGCAGCGTGGTTAACCGTTTCTGCCCAAAAAGATTCGGGCAACCCTGCATGAATTCTCATACATCTCTCACGCTCCATGAGAGTTCGGTTCATCCTCTCCGCAGCTCCATTTTGTTGGGGTGTCTTCTTCACGGTAAAGTGCCTCTTAATGCCTTCACTTTTGCAAAACTCAAGGAACTTGCTGTCCTTATATTCACCACCATTGTCACTCTTTAGGATCTTGATCTTTCTTCCGGTTAGGTTCTCTACTTCCGCCTTCCACTCTTTGAATTTGGTGAAGACCTCAGATTTCTCCTTCATGAAGTAGACCCAAACCTTCCTGGAAAAATCATCCAAGAAAGTCACAAAATAGCGAGCTCCACCCTTCGATTTAACCGGTGATGGCCCCCATACATCCGTGTGAATATAATCTAGCACACCCGTGCTTTCTTCCTCTTTGTTTCGCTGCTTGAAAGCTATTTTTGATTGCTTTCCCATGGTACAAAATCTGCAGAACTCAAGCTTGCAACTTTGAACACCTTTCAACAATTTTCTGTTGTGTAGTTCCTGCATGCCCCTCTCACTCATGTGCCCTAGCCTCAAATGCCAAAGCTGAGTTTCATCTTCCGAGTCCTTGCTTGTAGATACAGCTGCTCCACCTATGATTGTTGTACCACACAACCTATATAGACAATTAGGTTGAATCTCACCCTTCATAATCACAAGTGAACCTTTTGAGACTATGAGTTTCCCTCCATTTGCTTTGAATGAATAACCATTCTTATCAAGAGTTCCAAGGGAAATGAGATTCTTACGCAACTTTGGAATGTGCCTTACCATTCCAAGCGTCCTAACAGCCCCATCATGCATCTTTACCTTGATTGTACCGGTTCCTTTGACTCTACACATTGAGCCATCCCCCATCATCACTTCACTGCTATCTTCTTTCTCATACGTGTCAAACCACTCCTTGTTTGAGCACATATGATATGAGCATCCGGAATCCAAAATCCAATCGGAAGAGGAACACCTTGAAGAATTAGCCAATGCATTTGTTTTAACATTGCTATTAACACACAAAAGCTCACCATCACTTTCCGTGACATCCTCCGCTGTGTTTGCTGCATTCTTCCCTTTGTTCTTCTTCTCCTTCCATATGGGGCAATTCTTTTTCCAATGCTCCTTTGACCCACACTCGAAACAACCATCTTTCGCCTTGGATTTGGACCTTCCTCTATTGCCTTTCTTGCCTTCACGCCTCTTTGAACGACCTCTCTCTCCGGTCTTTGCAACTAGACCTTCACCTTGAGAGTTTTCTCCCGAACGTTGAGTCATCCTATGGTGTGTCATGATGTCTTGCACCACAGGCTCAAAATCAAGAGTAACCTTTCCGAACATAAGAGTGGTTCGGAAGTGTTTATAGGACGAAGGTAAGGATGTCAACAACATGAGAGCCTTATCCTCCGGACTATAATTCACATCCATTCTCTGCAAGTCAGCAACACATCTATTGAAACTACTTAGATGTTCCATTAGATTTCCTCCCTCCTCCATCTTAAGATTCAGGAGTTCTTCCTTGAGGAAGAGTTTGTTGGACAACGATTTCCCTGCAAACATCTCTTCGAGCTTCTCCCATGTTTGCTTCGCTGTATCCTTTATCACGTTGATGAGCACCTCATCGGAGAGATAGTTTTCGATAGCTCCTCTGGCTAACTCGTCAAGAACTCCCCACTCATCATCCGTCATGCTTGCTGGCTTCTTCTCCTTGCCAACCAACACTACATGGAGCTGTTGTTGTGTAAGAGCTGACTTCATCCTTCGTTGCCAAAGAGTGAAGTTCTCCTTCCCTGTGAAAGGCTTTAACTCCACCTTCATACTTGCTGCCTGTGGTGGCTTCATATGCTGTGAACTGCTACCACTCTCAGCTTCCATGTCACTTGCCATCTTCAACACACTAGCACTCCAAGAGAAGAACTAGCTCCAGCTGCCAAACACAGCTCTGATACCACTTGTTGAGAATTAATGACTAACTCACTGCCCTTTTAAGATCTTGTTGTTGATGGACTTTGGACAAAGAACTCAATGATGGATGAGTCTTACACACACACACAGAAATTAACCAAGCACAAATGACACAAGTGTTTATAGAGGTTCAGCAAATTGCCTACATCCTCTTTGATGATCACCTTGAGAAATTTCACTAATGAAGATAGGTTACAACTTTGGTTTACAAAGGAAACCCCCTTAGAACACTACCCTCACAATCTGTTTCTCTCACACCCTTGCTCAACACCTTGATACACTTAGAGAACTCTCTTGCTCTCCCCTTAGTTTTTTCTGAACACACAACTAAAACTACAGCTCTAACTCAACTTGGAATCCCAGCTTCTTCCACTTACAATTATTCAACTTGTTTTCTCCTCTTGTGTTATCTTACTTCACCCCATTTCCTACACAAGCCAATAGACAAGAGATAAGATATCAGCTTGTCCTCCACGTTCTTCCCTTTAGTCACCACTTAGACTAAATGTCAGATCAAGTAGGTAAATAGAATCCAACTCAGCCACCTCCCACTTACACCAGAAAATGGAGAGTGATATCTTTGAAATAAGATAACCAATTAGCCATGAGTGCTCTCCCAACTATCCAGCAGGTAGTCAACGTTCATTTAACTCAGAAGTGACCCACTAAGCCTCTGAAATCTTGTGGAAAGCGATAGCCATTGAAAACACTGTTGAAAACGCGTAAGAAATCGTCACAGCACGACTGGGACGACCGGTCGCCAGGAACTGGCGACCGGTCGCTTTTGGTTTTTCCTCCAGACCTTGAATCTGCTTCTAAACGACCGGTCGCAAATGCTAAGCGACCGGTCGCTAGCTTCCTGCGACCGGTCGCAAAGAACTGGCGACCGGTCGCTCGTTGATGTTGCTCCAGACTTCGAATCTGCTTCAAAACGACCGGTCGCAAATGCCTAGCGACCGGTCGCTTTTAGGCAGATTCAAAATCTTCCCTACACAAAACAAAAACAAAAACAAAGAACATGAAAGAAGGAAGAAAATAAGAAAGTAACTCAAGCAAATAAGTTCCCAAGTTCAATTTAGATTAATGGATTGATTCTAGCTAAAGTATGATTAAGCCATGGTGTGTGGTCATAACCTTGTGTTCCTAATTCCCTAATTTGATCATTTGTTGTCTAACCTAAAATTAAGCATTAGGAACCCATTAAGCATAGAAGAACATTTTAAACAACCAAGTATGTATCTAATCCCTGTTGTCGAATGTCCATACATACTCTTCCTATTCATAGTTCAATTCGAATTAAAGCATGGTGTCTACTCTTAATTCAAACCAAGATAGCTAACATGCAAGCCTTAATGGTGATCAATCATTCAAACTAGCATATTAACTTATAAGCATAATGAATAAGAACATGAACCATAATTGAAACTTGGAAACTAATCAAACTTGAAACTAAAGAAAAGAATTTACATAATGAAAAATAAATTACAACTAAGAAGCAAAAGCAAAGCTAGAATTGAGAACTAGAAAGCAAAATTAAGAGAATTTGAGGGAGAGAAGGGAAGGGAGCTCTAGAGAAGTGTTTGAGAGCTCCCCCCCTTGGGGTGTGTTTACAAGCTTGGGAAACCTCACTATATATAGGCCTAAGGAAGCTGAAAATCTGAATTAAGTATGGCTAATGCATACAACACTTGTTTTATAAAATCTGAAATGGTTGATGCACTTCACTAATGCATACAACACTTCCATTATAAAATCTGAAATGGTTGATGCACTTCACTAATAAATCCCACCAGCAGCCCTAGCTCATCTTCATGTCACCATGACCAAGCTTCCAACCAGAAATAATAGCTCATCCTGAGGTCAGCATGACCAGCAACTTCAAGGGCTTACGAATTGGGCTTCCCTTAAGCAAATTAAGACTTTAAGCACTCAAACTTGAAGTTCAGAATGTCTTCTTTCCAGCCATATATCATTTGGGCCAATCCAAGGTCGGAGGAGGAAGTTAAGGCCAAAACAAATTGCTAACTCATTTTGCGCGCTGATAAAATCCATCCTGAGCATGGCTCTGTGTTTGCTAGGTAACAGACTCCATATTTATCCAATGGGGCTGAATTTTGGATATGTTATATTACACACCCATGGGAACAACTTTCATGAATAATGTGGCCTCATCCGAGCTATGTAGGTTGCTGAAACAAAGCTTGCAATATGACCTACGAAACTGGGCTGGCAGGGGACTGTAGCCAAAATTGAGTTTGTCTTTAAGCTCTTCATCCATTCATCCAAATTAGGCCCTAACATGCATGGATTGCATCATTTACTATCCAAAGCCCTCATTATTACCTAAAGCTCAATGAACTGAAAGATAAATACAAAAAGGATTAAAAGCACAAGTTTAACTCAAAAACATAACCAAATCATAAGCTAGAAGGGTACAAAATGATATATAAATATGCACCGATCAATCAGCTAAAACCATTTTATGGAAAAAATGGTTATAAACGGCAGAGCTGGGCTCGAGCCAATTTTCTTGAACCAATTTCTGAATTCGGACCGACCCAACAATAGAAGTTTAATGTGCACCATTTTCAGAGCTCCATTGCCACCAGACTTTGTTCGAGGCACTTTTGAATTTACAAGCACAAAGAAGCATTAAGGCACTTGGTGATGAAGAAGAAACAACAACAATATCAATCGCTTCATCTGTCAACGTTTTCTCTCACATGTGCCTATGCATGGGTTTGTTTAGCCAAGACAGAGGAAATAGAAGGTGACAAAATAGTTATGATCTTTAGCGTTGACTGTGAGTCCCTCTTGGACCCTCCTCTACCTTTCAAACTATTTTGGGAACTGCCTAGCGAGCCGTGCAGTAGTTGCAGAGAGAAAAGGCCTATTAGGAGAAGATGGGTTGGTTTTGGCTGTAAATGCAATCACTGAAGTCATAAAAGGTTTGGATAAGGGGCTGTTGAATGGTGCAGAGAATTGGATTTCAACTTTGTACCGTGATATGCAAAGCACTTAAGTTAGAGTGCTTACCATTCTTGGCTCAAATCGGTTTCAGCTTTATGATACTGATTTTGGATGGGGAAGACCAAAGAGAACAGAAGTCGCGTCTATAGATAAATCGGGGCCGATCTCTTTATTAGATAGCAAGAATGGTGGTGGAGGTGTTGAGATTGGGTTGGTTTTGAAAAAACAATATATGGATGCTTTTGCTGCTCTGCTTGCTGAAGGTCTTGAAGACCTGTGAAACCTTTGCAACAAGCATTTTAAATTCACTGTTCTCCACAAACATGAGCGTAGCTAAGTTGGTTAGAGCTGATGTATTCCTAACTCTGCAGCCGAGTTTGAATCACTTTACCGTAATTTAGATTAAATTAAAGTAGTGTTTGGGCCCAAATTTGCCACGCCGAAAACAAAAGCCCACACCATCTCCTAGGCCGCTCGTATCAGACGACCTCAAGCCCATCAGCACGACCCAGCCCATTAAACGAGTGGACAGGCCAAGAACACCTGGCCCAAAACGTTAAGAGGCCTGGGAATAGTGGAAATCAGAAAGCAACTTGGGCCTTGGAAGAACTAGAATGGGGCTCAAAACGCAAACTAAACCCAGCTGATCTTTTAAAAACAATCCCACGTGATCCCTGACTAAGAAAAGTCAACAAAATCGGCTGAAATCAAGATTGAACAGGAGCAGGTATGAAAGAAGGACATTTTCTGAAAAACTCTGTTGCCAGGAGACAAAGCCCCGTTTTGTTTATTCGGAAGATATCCTTCTGCACCAAAGAAGGCGCCATTTTCAAAGGATAAGCACACGCTGTTTCTATGAAAATGAGATAAAGCGGGAAACAGGGAGTTGTTCAAAAAATGGGAACTTGCCATCGCAAGCTTCAGACTCTTGCAAAAGCAGTTGAAATGGAAGAACAGTATGGCACCCCATCAAAACGCAGGGAAATGATCACTTCAAGAAACTAATTGATAAGTGCTCGCATGCCAGAAAATGGATGGAACCCCTGTATGTTTTAAATTAAAAATTAAAAAGATCTTTTGATTACTTGCCGCCCACTTTCAAAAGAACATTTCATATATATATAAGAGGGGGTGAACAGAGAAAAGGACAATCAACCAACTCAACCAAAACCCAGTCAAAAGACAAACACTCAAAATGATCACTTGATCACGAGAACTCCAAGCTAAGTCCAACAGACCCAGAGTCTGAAGCATCTTAATTTCAAAAGCTTTTTCAACAAGCTTGCAGAATCATCCTGTTTTTCTCCCAGCAAAGACAGCTGAACCACTGTTTCTGATTTGAATTCCAGTTCACAAATCAACAATAACGAGGTCTCTCTCGTTACAAATTTGGTTCAGCAGAGCCAGGGCAAGCAGAGTTTTGAGTTTTCTCAAATATGAAGACCTCAACAAATTTATGAAGAGCCCTGACTAAGCAGCACAGGTATTACAGCCCATTTCCAGCTCGAGTCCAGCCACTTCTGCCCCTTTCAGACTGGAGAAGTCCCAGTTCTGCCCATCCAAAAGCCTTCCAGGGTTCGAAATAGATTAAAGCTCTGCCAAACTCAAGCTTTGGTATCGATTTGCAGCTGAAGCCTAGCAGTTGAAGTTGTTAAAAGTCCAGTCCAGCACAGGCGTACCCAGTCCAGCCCAGAACAGAGGCAACTATCCAGACAGAAATGGAAGCACAGCCCTCTTCTTGTCCTTGTATAGTCAGTTTTTCCCTTTTTGAGTCTTGTAAAAGGGAGTTCTGCCTGAAATTGGTTCAATCTGTCATCTTTCATTCTGGCCAGAACTACCGGTTTTCGTACTGAGGAAAATTGTAAAAGTCCTTACCAGTCTAAGGCATAGAAAAGAACTTACTTGGGAGATATTCCTCACCCAAATTCACAATCGCTTGTTCAAAGTCAATAGCTTGGGGCGCAAGTTATTTTTACTCTCAAATCTGTTAGAATTGAAAAATTGCTAACGGTGGCACGCTCGACACATAAAGAAAGTTAATTTATTGACCAACCATGGTCTTTAAATTAATGGGGAACTTTACCCTACCATCACATGTACACAAAAAGGGGTGAACAAGTAGAATTGTTGAAATATAAGTGCAATAGCTGAAATGTTCATTTAGTTTATTTCAGATTATATTTTCTGTTTGCTTAAATGTGAACCATTGGATTATAGTCCAATGGACAGCTAAGATGTAAACTTAGAGAAAGTGTTAGTTTGTGCCATGTGTCTCTATCTCATAGGGTAGAAGAATGGATGGTTAGATTGAGCTGATGTAAGAGAGGAACCTTCTTATTCCTAACAGTTTTATATTCAAGCATGTTGTGTGCGTGAAAGAATATATGAGATTACAGACTCATTTCTTGTGCTTTCGTTTTCCTCCAAGTTCTCTGTATTTTCATTTTTCTTAGATTCAGAGCTCCATTTACCAATAATCCAAAACCTAATCAGATTATAGTCTGAGAATTCTAACATGGTATCAGAGCCTGGTTCGATCGATTAATACTGGGCGTTCGATCTGTGAGCTACGTGAGCTGGTCAAATCTTGAAGTTGTTCTTGAGATTTTGCGATCTATGTCTAATATGGCTGGATCAAGCGGTGGTGAGCTGAGAGCGCCAATCTTTAATGGCGATAACTATGAATTTTGGAGTATCAGGATGAAAACTATATTCAAATCTCATGGGCTATGGGAGCTCGTTGAGAAGGGAATGGAGTGTTCAAATTCGAAGGGAGCTGATGAATCTGAAGCAAAGAAGAAGGAAAAGGAAGAATCAAGTGGAGCTGGGAAGATGGCTCTCACAGAGGTTCGCATGAAGGATGCTAAAGCTCTGGGTCTGATTCAGGGAGCAGTTTCTGAGGAAATTTTTCCTAGAATCGCTCATGAAGAAACATCAAAGGGAGCCTGGAATCTCCTGCTGCGAGAATTCCATGGAGATCAATAGGTGAGAGGTGTAAAATTACAAAGCCTTCGTAGGGATTTTGAATACACTAGGATGAGAGATGATGAATCCTTGTTTGTTTATCTTGCAAAACTATTTGATCTTATAAATCAAATGAGAAGTTATGGAGAAAATCTATCTAAGGGTAGAGTAGTGCAGAAATTGCTGATTAGCTTACCTGCGATGTATGATCCTATATGTTCTATGATTGAGCATTCAAGGGATTTAGATACAATTGAGGTTCAAGAGGTTGTTGCCTCGTTGAAAGGTTTTGCACAGAGGTTGGTGTTTGGGCCCAAATTTGGTGCGCTTGGTCCAGAGATAAAAACCAACATCATTTTGGGCTGCTAATCTGGACCTAAAAATGACGCCCTCAGCCTATCAAACGCGCCCAGCCCATTAAACAAAATAAACAGGCCAAAGCAATATCACTTGGCCCAAAGGAACAAATGGGCCGTCTCAAGAAGAAACTTGGGCCTCGAAAGAAGCCAAAACAGGTTTGAGCCAAAGGAACAAATGGGCTTGGCAACTTTTAAAAAGAGAAAAACCCGCAAAAGGAACAGACCTATGTGACCCCTGACTTGGAAAAGTCAATAACTTCGGCTGAAATTAAAGATTGAGCAGGGGCAGGTATAAAGAAGGATGTCTCTGAAAAAACTCTGTTGCCAGGAGATCAAACTCCGTTTTAATTATTCAAAAGATATTTTCCTATTTCAGAGAAGACACCATTCTCAAGAGATAAGCAGACTCAGCCTCTGTGAAAAGAAGATAAGCGGGAAACATGGAACTGTTCAAAAACTGAGAACTTACCATCTCAAAACTTCAGACTCTTGCAAAAGCAGTTGAAAAAGAAGAAGAGCATGGCACCCCATCAAAAATACAGAAAAATGGTCACTTCAGGAACTGATCGTTGAGTGTTTGCTTGCCAAAAATGGATAGAACCCCCTTCTTTCTCTTTTAAAAATTAAAGATCTTTTGAGATTATTTGCCGCCCAATATTAAAAGAATCAAAACTCCCACTCAAGAACATTTCTTATATATATGAGAGAGGGTGAACAGAGCAAGAGGCAATCAACACAACCAAAAACTCAATCAAAAAACAAACACTCAAAATGATCACTTGATCACAAGAATTCCAAACAAAGTCCAACAGACCCAGAGTCTGAAGCATTTCAATATTCAAAAGCTTTTTCAACAAGCTTGCAGAATCATCCTACCTTTCCCAGCAAAGATAGTTAGAATACTGCTTCTGATTTGAATCCCAGTTCACAAATCAACAATAACGAGATTTCTCTCGTTATAAACTTGGTCCAGCAAAAGCCAAGACAAGCAGAGTTTGAGTTTTTCTCAAAAACGAAAACCTCAAAAAATTTATGGAGAGCCCTGACTAAGCAGCACAGGTACCACAGTACACCTCCAGCTCACGTCCAGTCACTTCTGTCCCGTTCATACCGGAGAAATCCCAGTTCTGCCCGTCCAAAAGCCTTCCAGGGCTTGAAATGAATTAAAGCTCTGCCAAATTCAAACTTGGTATCGATTTGCAACTGAAGCCTAGCAGTTGAAGCTGTTAAGAGTCCAATCCAGCATAGACACATCCAGTCCAGCCCAGAACAGAGGCAACTACCCAGACAGAAATGGAAGCACAGCCTTCCTCTTATCTTTGCATAGTCAGTTTTTCCTTTTTGAGCCTTGTAAAGGGGAGTTCTGCCTGAAATTAGTTCAATCTGTTACCATCTACTCTGGCCAGAACTACCGGTTTTATATTGAGAAAAATCATAAAGTCCTTACTTGTCTAAGGCATAGAAAAGAACTTACTTGGGAGATATTCCTCACCCAAATTCACAATCGTTTTGTTTAGAGTCAATAGCTTGGGGCGCAAGTTATCCTTACTCTCAAAGTCTATTAGGATTGAAAAATTTCTAACGGTGGCACGCTCAACACATAAAGAAAGTTAATTTATTGGCCAAACCAAGGTCTTTGAATTAATGGGGAACTTTACCCTACCATCACAAGAAACAAATCAAAACGGGTGAACAGTTGGAGAGACACACTGAGCATAAAACTGAGAAAGCATTTGATAGTCTCAGTGTGAATTCCAAAATAGATAAAATCACTGGAAAACATAGTGCTAAAGATCACAAGAATTGGAAGACAAATGACAAGAAGTGGGATAATAGACCCACTGACAGTGCTAAGAATTCATGTAAGCATTGTGGAAAATTGCATTTTGGTGAATGTCGATTTAAAGGCAAGCCAAAGTGCTACAATTGTGACAAGTTTGGACATATGGCAAAAGATTGCTATAGCAAGAAACCTGCACAACAGCAGCTGAATTATGCAACTTAGATTCCTTCCTCACCAACTATGTTCTTTGTCAATAATGCAGCTGACAAAAGGCCTATGGAAGATGTATGGTACTTGGACAATGGTTGTAGTAACCATATGACTGGCAGGGAGGATGTTTTGATTGACATTGATAGAAGCATAACAGCAAAGGTTGCAATGGGAACAGGGCAGCTAGTAGATGTTCTAGGAAAAGGAAGTTTGGTAGTTGAAACAAAGATGGGAAAGAGATATATCAAAGAGGTGATGCTTGTATCTGGTCTCAAGGAGAATTTACTTAGTGTTGGACAGATGATGGAGCATGGATACTTTCTCATTTTTGGAGATAACAAAGCAGATATCTATGATAATTGCTCATTCTCTAATCTGGTGGCTAGGGTGCAAATGAAAGGAAATAGAAGTTTTCCTTTGAATCTTCATACAGAGTTACACTTGGCACTAAAGGCTAGTGTATGTCAATCAACACTGATTTGGCATAGGAGGATGGGACACTTAAACTTCAACAGTTTGAAATTACTGCAAAATGAGGGAATGGTGTTAGGATTGCCAGATATTAAAGCCACAAGTGATGTGTGTGAAGGGTGCATTTTTGGAAAGCATTGCAGGGAGCCTTTTCCAAAAGAAGCAACAAGCAGAGCTGCAACTCCACTTGAATTGGTACACACAGATTTTTGTGGACCAATGCAAACTGTTACAAAAGCAGGAAATAAATATTTTCTTACTTTCATAGATGACAATACTCGAATGTGTTGGATTTATTTTCTGAGGTATAAGTCTGAAGTATTCAATGTGTTCAAGAAGTTTAAAGCTATGGTTGAATTGCAAAGTGGTTATAAACTGAAGAAGTTGAGAAGTGATAGAGGAGGTGAGTATACATCTTCTGAATTTAGCAGATTTTGTGAGGAAATGGGAATGGAAAGACATCTTATAGTTGCTTATTCTCCATAGCAGAATGGGGTAGCTGAAAGGAAGAATAGATCAATTGTTGAAATGGCAAAGTGTATGATGGTTGAGAAGAAAATGCCACTGGAATTTTGGGCTGAAGCAGTTAACACTGCTGCATATGTTTTGAATAGATGTCCCACTAAAGCTTTAGAGAAGAAAACACCATTTGAAGCATATAGTGGAAGAAAACCAGGAATTAAGCATCTAAGAGTGTTTGGTTCCTTGTGTTATGCACAAGTTCCAGAGCAGCAGAGACAAAAGCTTGATTTAACTAGCACCAGGTGTGTGTTTCTTGGATATGGCAGTTGTGAAAAGGGCTACAGGCTGTACAATCTTGAATCAGGGAAAGTGATCATTTCTAGAGATGTTGTTTTTAAAGAGGAAGCTAGTTGGGACTGGAATGCACAAAAAGAGTGCAATATTTCCATTCCACTTACTGATGATGTTGCTGAGAAGGAAAAACAGATTGATGAGTCACATGGGGCTCAAGCAGAAATGTCAGAGATTAATGAAGAAGAACACACTGAAATAGTCACAGGTCCACATGATTTTGATCACACTCCTCGAAAATATAAGAGTATAGCTGAAGTTTATGAAAGATGCAATGTCTGCATCATTGAGCCTGAGTCATTTGAAGAAGCTGTCAAAGATGACTCATGGTAGAAAGCAATGAAAAATGAGATTGAAATGATAGAGAAGAATAACACTTGGGATTTGGTTGACAGACCCTCTGATAAACCAGTTATTGGAGTTAAGTGGGTGTATAAAACCAAGCTAAACTTGGATGGTTCTGTTCAGAAGAATAAAGCACGACTGGTGGCAAAAGGTTACTCTCAAAAGCCTGGAATAGACTTCAATGAGACCTTTGCACCAGTGGCAAGGCTAGATACAATTCGAATTTTGGTGGCTTTGGCAGCACAAAAAGGATGGAAGCTGTTTCAGTTGGATGTGAAATCAGCATTTTTAAATGGAGTGTTACATGAAGAAGTTTATGTTGATCAACCACCTGGTTTTGTGATTAAGGACAAGGAAGATGGAGTTTATAGACTGAAAAAGGCCTTGTATGGTCTTAAACAAGCTCCAAGAGCTTGGTATGAAGAGATCAATTCTTATTTTGAACAAGCTGGTTTTAAAAGGAGTCTTAGTGAGGCAACTCTATATGTGAAGTCTGCAGAGAGTGGCATCCTTATTGTTTCACTCTATGTAGATGATATCATCTATACTGGAAGTTCTAGAGAATTATTGATGGATTTCAAGACTGAAATGATGAAGCAATATGAAATGACTGATCTTGGTTTGTTGCATCATTTTCTGGGATTAGGGGTGATACAAACTGAGACATATATCTTTTTGCATCAGAAGAAATATGCAAAGACTCTTCTGGATAGGTTTGGCTTCAAGGATTGCAAGTCAATTGCTACTCCTCTTGCAGTGAATGAGAAACTGTCTAAGCAGGATGGTAGTGAACAAGCTGATGAGAGTTTGTACAGGCAGGTAGTTGGGAGTTTATTGTATCTGACTGCAACAAGGCCTGATATTATGTTTGTAGCCAGTCTCTTAGCTCGTTTTATGCATGGTCCTACCAGGAAACATATGGGAACTGCTAAGAGAGTACTTAGGTACATACAAGGTGTTGTTAATATTATGTTAACTCGCAATTGTACGGGGCAATTAGTAGTATAGCAAGACAAGTACGAGGTCGTACCCACGAAGACTGAGAAGTTAAAACTAGTTATGTACTTAGATTACCAAATTCAAGAAAGTAGGAGGTTATGTCTAAAACAGAATTTAAAACAAGAGTGGTTGTGATTGTTGAACAAAAGAAGCAAAATGAAATTGCAAACAAAAACAAGTAAACAAATGTAACAAAGAGTGGTTTTAAGAGTTGGAAAACAGATTTTGAGACTAGGGCATTCGAATCACCATAACAATTCAATTCTGGGTTATAAAGATTCAAGTAACAAGTCTAATTCAGATTCAAAGATTGATTCTAGCTAAAGTATGATTAGGCCATGGTGTTTGGTCCTAACCTTGTGTTCCTAATTCCCTAATTTGATCATTTGTTGTCTAACCTAAAATTAAGCATTAGGAACCCATTAAGCATAGAAGAACATTTTAAACAACCAAGTATGTATCTAATCCCTGTTGTCGAATGTCCATACATACTCTTCCTATTCATAGTTCAATTCGAATTAAAGCATGGTGTATACTCTTAATTCAAACCAAGATAGTTAACAAACAAGTTCTAATGGTGATCAATCATTCAAACAAGCATGTTAACTTATAAGCATAATGAATAAGAACATGAATCATGAATCAAACTTGAAACTCCAAACTTATAAACCCAGAATATTCATGTTAGGTTACATCGAAGCCCTAGTTATGGATTTAGCTACTCATAATGGAAAAGAGACTTGAACAGAAATGAGAAAACATAATGAATACAATAAGAGTAGAAAAACCCTTTTTCTGAAGTTCTTGTGGTGTCCAAGGCTTCTCCAAGTGCTTCTCCACTTCTAATGCTTCTCCAAGAGCTTCCCCACTTCTAGAAAGATGTATGAAGGATATGGAGGTGATTTGGGATGAGTTTGAGTGAGTGGTGATGGCTAAGGAAGATGAAATTCGTAGGGAAATGGAAGAGAGGTTTGCTGGAGTTGTTTTGGTGATTGTTGGAGTGTTTGGGATTTTGAGAGTGTTTGAGGATGGTTGGAGTGAATTGTGGGGGTTGTGAATCTCAGGATTTGTTGTGTCTTGAATGTGGAATGGATGTGGTATTTATAGGGAGAGGGGAGTGACAAATCTGAATTCAATATGGCTAATGCATACAACACTTGCATTATAAAAGATGAATTGGTTGATGCACTTCACTAATGCATACAACACTTGCATTATAAAATCTGAATTGGTTGATGCACTTCACCAATAGATCCCACCAGCAGCCCTAGCTCATCTTCATGTCACCATGACCAAGCTTCCAACCAGAAATGATAGCTCATACCTAGCTCACCATGACCAAGCATCCAACCAGCACATGCTGAGGTCAGCATAACCAGCAACTTCAAGGGCTTACAACTTGGGCTTCTCTTAATCAAATTAGGACTTTAAGCACTCGAAATTGAAGTTCAGAATGTCTTCTTTCCATCCATATGTCATTTGGGCCAATCCAAGGTCGGAGGAGGAATTTAAGGCCAAAACAAATTGCTAACTCATTTTGCGCGCTGATAAAATCCATCCTGAGCATGGCTCTGTGTTTGCTAGGTAACAGACTCCATATTTATCCAATGGGGCTGACGTTTGGATATGTTATAGTACACACCCATTGGAACAACTTTCATGAAGAATGCTGCCTCATCCGAGCTGTGTAGGTTGCTGAAACAAAGCTTTCAATATGACCTACGGAACTGGACTGGCAGGGGGCTGTAGCCAAAATGAGTTTGTCTTTTAAGCTCTTCTTCCATTCATCCAAATTAGGCCTTAACATGCTTGAATTGCATGAATTATGCTCTCTTGCTCTATTGGCCTACAAAACACACAAAGGGAGGGAAATAACTTAGAATTATAGGAACTAAGCAAAAGAAGTAAGTAAATTGGGCATGTATATGTATGAAATTATGAGCTTAACACACCCCCAAACTTAGATTTTGCTAGTCCTCGAGCAAAACAAAAGAGAAACAAAGATAAAAACAAAACAAGAAGTTAACTAGACCACTTTCGTAGGTAACTCGATTGCATTGAGCGTATGCAACAAGCCTTTAAACCTCTAGGCATCCCTAGTAGGAGGAGTTGTGTCTCCTGAGGGTTTAACAGATACGATACCCACAAACGTTTTTCTAACTCTACAAAACAAAATGGTTAGAAAAACAACTTTGAAATCAACTAATGAAAATGAAAGAAAGTTTTAGTCATACCTCCAACACCATAGAGTTGCCAAGATAGGTCATCAATCAGTGTGTACAAGTGGAAGCTATAGCTCAAAGGCACACAGTTTCAAAGCAAGCACACTCAAACCTTGAATAGAGAACATGCTTCGACTCTAATTCTCACAGATAACACTCAATCACTCAGAACCTATGTTTTAATTCTCTCAAGAAAGCATAAGTGAGTGTATGAAATAGAAGCACAAATTTGGTTAGATCTCATGAAAGGAATTAAATACTAAGAATAGAGATACACACATACTTACCAGCACCCATGAATACATCCTCAAAGATCAGCTAGGTCTTTCACAATGTTGTAATGAAAGGCTAAGGTTTAGGGGAAATGGAAGAATTGGAAGGAAAAACAAATAACTTAAGAACATACCAAGGTTGCATGCTTCATTAATCTGCAAGGCATCATTGATTTAGATTGGCATGGCAGCAAACTTCATGGTATCTCCTGGCATAGACTTTATTTTTCACACTTAGATCAAATCGAAACACTTTCATCTTCGTTGATTTGATCTGCATCTTCATTAACTTCATTGCACAAATTCACATCATCTTTATTTAGGTACATGGCTGCAACTTCCTTGCTTCAAACTTTATCTTGGCACACCTTGGTATATTTCTAAGCTATAGGGTATGGCTACAATAGGTCAAGTATCTCAGATTGAGATACAAAGGTAGGGAAATGATGAGGGTGATAGAAGAAAAGGCTTTAAGTGTTTGGCTTCAAGAGGGTTGATGGAACACACATATAGGTAGGGTGAAAAGAAAGCACATAGAATGGTTATGCACACATAGCCTAGCATCACTTCAATGAGTTCATTCATGAATGAGAGCAAGCACATGATATCTGCAAAAGAGAATCATCCTTAGTATTCAATCAAAATGGAATAATGAGATCAATTAGAGTGAATTGAAGAAAATAAGTATGGATGAGAAATAGAACACTTTAAACCCTCTCAAGAAAGCAATTAGGCTCGATATAGCTCACTAGGGTAGTCTCCACTATTTTCCTTCAAGAATTTGAGCGTGGTACTTTAGCCACCAGAATTCTAAGAGCAAAAGCTTTGTGAAGTGCAAAATTCTGATATGAAAACCTCAAATAGCAGCTCCATAGCATTGATTGTATGACATTCTTTAAAAAAAATAAAAATAAAAATAAAAAAAATAAAAAAAAAAAAAAAAATTGTGACAAGAGAACGAAAATTGAAAACACAAATGGATAAGAAAATTGAAATTGAAAACCTTCCCCCCAGACCTAAATTGAACATTGTCCTCAATGTGAAAGCATACAAAAGATGATTGAGAACAAACAAATGATAAAGGGAAAAGTTTAGAAGAAGGTTTAGGAAAAATAAAAAATAAAAAAAATGAATATATAAGCAACTCATGGATGACCAGTTAAGGGCCTCAGAAAACACAGCCAGGGGATCCGGGAAGGTTGGAGGGGTCACAATGGTCCCGCTTAAAACCCAAACTTCTTAGACACCGAAGGTGTCGCCTAAAGAACTCCTAGACACTGTATTGACGGAAGTGCTCACTGGAGTTACCATAAGTTAGCTCATATGAAAAATCTTTTAAAATTTTTTTATTTTTTTATTTTTTTTAAATTTTTATATAAAAAAAAAACAGAAATTTAAAATAATAACAAGTAAAGAGAAAGGATTTGAAATGCTCCCCCTTGATGCGATTAGGTCGATTGCTACCAAGCACCTTCTTCTTGAACACATGGGTTGCCTCCCAAGAAGCGCCTTAGTTACTGTCTTGGCAAGACATTGTGCAATCAGCTAAGTTGATGGTACGAAGGGAAGTTGATCTACCACATGGCCAGTTTGGATGCCAGCTGAAACTCCCTCATAGAATGGCTTTAAACGTTGTCCATTTACTTTGAAAGTCGAGCCATCTTTAGGGTTTTGAATCTCCACAGCTCCATAGGGAGAAACATTGACCACGGTGAATGGGCCTTGCCATCTAGACTTCAATTTTCCTGGAAAGAGACGCAAACGTGAGTTAAACAAAAGAACTGACATACCTTTGGAGAACTCTTTCCGTTGAATGTTTCTGTCATGGTAACTCTTGGTTCGTTCTTTGTAAAGCTTTGCATTCTCATAAGACTCATGTCTAATTTCTTCCAATTCATTCAGCTGAAACTTTCTTGCATGGCCTGCCTTGTCTAGATCAAAATTTAACTTCTTGATGGCCCAAAAAGCATTGTGTTCAAGCTCCATTGGCAGGTGACAAGCTTTCCCAAACACAAGACGATAAGGGCTCATTCCAATGGGAGTCTTATATGCTGTCCTATAAGCCCATAATGCATCATTGAGCTTGGCTGCCCAATCTTTCCTTGTATTGTTCACCACCTTCTCCAGGATGTGCTTAATTTCTCTATTGCTTATTTCCACTTGACCAGAAGTTTGCGGATGATATGGTGTAGAGACTCGATGGGTGATGTTGTACTTCTTCATGAGTGCTTCGAATGGCTTGTTACAGAAGTGGCTGCCTCCATCACTAATGACAGCCCTTGGAGTACCAAACCTTGTGAAAATATTATCCTTCAAGAACTTCAGCACCACCTTATAATAATTGGTTTTGGTGGCTATGGCTTCCACCCATTTAGACACATAATCAACAGCAACAAGTATGTAAGTATAACCAAAGGAAGATGGGAATGGTCCCATGAAATCAATACCCCACACATCGAAGAGCTCCACAACAAGTATGTTATTCAATGGCATTTCATTCCTGCGACTTATGTTCCCCATCCTTTGGCACCTATCACACTTAACACAAAAATTAAATGCATATTTAAATAGAGTGGGCCAAAAGAAACCAGATTGCAGAATTTTAAGTGCTGTTTTCTTAGCTCCAAAGTGACCTCCACAGGCCAATTCGTGGCTATGCCTAAGTATGCTTTCTTGCTCTTCTTCTGGAACACATCTTCTGATGAGTTGATCCGGGCAATGCTTGAATAAGAAAGGTTCATCCCATACATAATGTTTCACCATGGAAAAGAACTTCTTCTTATCCTGAGAAGTTAGATCATTTCTAAGAACACCACAAGCAAGATAATTAACAAAATCAGCATACCATGGCTCTTTGATTTGGGCAGCATATAGTTGTTCATCAGGGAAAGTCTCATTCAAGGGTAGCACAGCTCCTCCTTTTTCTTCAACCACAATTCTGCTCAAATGATCAGCTACCACATTCTCACATCCCTTCTTATCTCGAATCTCCAAATCGAATTCTTGCAGCAAGAGAATCCATCTAATCAAGCGTGGTTTGGCATCCTTCTTAGTGAGCAAGTATCTAAGGGCTGCATGGTCAGAATAAACAATTACTTTAGAACCAACAAGGTAAGAACGAAATTTTTCTAAAGCAAAAACCACAGCAAGCAACTCCTTCTCTGTTGTGGAGTAGTTGATTTGAGCATCATTCAAGGTCCGGCTAGCATAATGAATCACATAGGGCAGCTTGTTCTTCTTTTGACCTAAAACTGCACCAATAGCAAAGTCAGAGGCATCACACATTATTTCAAATGGTAAAGACCAATCCGGAGCTATGATAATAGGGGCTGAAGTTAGCTCCCTCTTCAAGGTAGAAAAAGCTTCCATGCAAGCTTCATTAAACTCAAAAACAGCATCCTTAGCAAGGAGATTACACAATGGCCTTGTAATGCTTGAGAAATTTTTGATGAACCTTCTATAGAATCCAGCATGACCTAGAAAGCTTCTAATTCCTTTAACAGAGGTAGGGGGTGGAAGATTTGAGATGAGGTCGATCTTGGCTTTATCCACTTCGATTCCCTTGCTTGAAATCACATGGCCTAGTACAATGCCTTGTCTCACCATGAAGTGACACTTCTCCCAATTCAAAATCAGATTTGTTTCCTGGCATCTTTTAAGCACTAGAGACAAGTGGTGAAGACAATTATCAAAAGAGGAACCAAAAACAGAAAAATCATCCATAAATACCTCAATGAATCGTTCCACCATATCTGAAAAGATTGACATCATGCATCTTTGGAAAGTTGCTGGGGCATTGCATAAACCGAATGACATCCTTCTATAAGCAAACGTACCAAATGGGCATGTGAATGTGGTTTTCTCTTGGTCTTCCGGAGCAATGGGAATTTGATTATAACCTGAAAAACCATCAAGAAAACAATAGTAAGCATGGCCAGATAAACGTTCAAGCATTTGATCAATAAAAGGTAAGGGGAAATGATCTTTTCTAGTGGATGTGTTCAACTTCCTGTAATCAATGCAAACTCTCCAACCAGTGACAGTTCGTGTAGGAACTAGCTCATTCTTCTCATTCTTCACAACGGTGATTCCGGACTTCTTTGGAACAACTTGCACAGGGCTCACCCACTTAGAATCTGAAATTGGGTAGATGATTCCTACATCGAGTAGCTTTAAAACTTCAGCTCTAACCACCTCTTTCATGTTGGGATTTAGCCTCCTTTGGGCATCACGAGATGGTTTGCTGTCTTCTTCCATTAAAATCCGGTGCATGCACATGCTTGGACTAATTCCTTTGATGTCTGCTATGGTCCACCCAATGGCTGTTTTATGCTCTTTTAGAACTTTAATTAAGCTCTCTTCTTCATGTGAGGAGAGACCTGCAGCAATTATAACAGGGAGAGTTTCGTTAGCACCCAAATATGTATATTTAAGATTATTGGGAAGAGGTTTAAGTTCTAGCTTTGGTGGGATGACAATGGATGGCTCCAATTTCGTGGATGATGGTCCAAGAGGCTCGATTGGTGGCCTAAAGGATGGTGGGTATGGCGGAAACACTTCTAAGGCAGCCACCACTTCTTGGAACTCCGGTTCACAAAGATCTTCCTCTTCTTGTGTTAAGACAGCTTCTAGAGCATCATTAGACTTTCTCTGCAAAATTTTGGAAGAAACCTCATGATCCACAACATCAATTGAAAAGCAAGAATCAAGAGAGATAGAAGGTTGAGATAGAGCATTAAGCATTTTAAATTCAACAGTTTCACCCAAAACAGTCATGGAGAGAGTGCTATCTTTCACTTTGATGATTGTGTCTGCAGTGGCCATGAATGGCCTGCCTAGGAGAATGGGATCAACACGATCTCCATTTGGATTGTCTTCCATGTCCATCACTACAAAATCAGCAGGGAGAATTAGTGTATTAACTTGAACTAGAATATCTTCTACAATACCTTTTGGATATTTTATAGAATGATCAGCTAGTTCAAGTCGCATTGAAGTCTTCTTCATCCCTTCTAAGCCAAGCTCTTGATAAACTGAATATGGCAAAACATTGATGCTTGCTCCCAAGTCCAACATGGCTCTTCCAACCTTCTTGCCTCCAATGTTAATGGGAATGTCAAAGCTGCCAGGATCATCTAGTTTTGGTGGAAGCTTCCTTTGCAATACAGCACTTACATTCTGGTCGAGCTTTACTCCTTCATTTGGAGCGAAATTGAGCTTGTGAGTTTTCAAGTCCTTGATGAATTTTCCATATGCAGGAATCTGTTCAATAAGATCAAGCAAAGGCAAATTGATATTAACTTTACTCAAAATATCATAAATCTCTTTAAAAGCCTTATCTTGCTTTGCTTTCTTAAGACGGCCTGGAAATGGAATCTGTGGAACATATGGAGCGGGTGGCACGTATCTATCTTCTTGAAGATGTGGTGGCACAAATTTGTCATCCCTTTTATGCAATTGGAATTGATCGGATTTCTGAGAATCTGATTTGGCCTTAGGAGCAGATTGAGAAGTTTTGAGTTGTTCTCCTTCCGTGGCCATGGTCTCCTCCTCTTCATTTTCTACAATCACAACATCATTTGAAAGATTAGAATCATCTTTATTATCAATGATCTTACCTGATCTGAGCACATGAATGGCCTTGGCTTCTGGGTTCTTTGGATTGATCTCAGTTTGGCTTGGCCATTTCCCAGGCACTCTTTGAGTTATTTCAGCAGCTATTTGGCCTAATTGGACTTCCAATTTGGAGATGGCAGCTTGTGTAGTTTGCTGAAAATTGGATTGGTTGATTGCCATCTGCTTCACTATATCTTCCAATGATGATGATGATTGTTGTGGCCTTTGGAATGAAGGGGGATTTGCTTGATTCTGGGTATTTCTCCATGAAAAGTTTGGATGATTCCTCCAACCTGGATTATAACTTTGAGAGTATGGATCATTTCTTGGACCTTGGTTGTAGGAATTTACCAACTTAGCTTGCTCTTGCACAAATTCTGGATATCCAGCCCCAAGTGGACAAGCTGTGGTAGCATGGTCATGAGATTCACAAATGCTACACACTTCCTTCGGAGGGCTTCTTGAGTTTAATGCAAGAAGAGCATCTAGCTTTTGTTCCAGTTTTGAAATCTGCACACTAGAAGCATCATTAGAACCACTAATAACACGTTTACCTCTTGTATCCGTATGTTGGGTCTCCATTGCTATCTCCTCAAAGAGTTCGTACGTTTCTTCTGGAGTTTTGGTTTTAAAAGAACCACCTGCAAAATTGGTGACTATATTATGACTAGAAGGGGTTAGTCCTTTATAAAACATACGCATTTGAAGCTTCAATGGAATCCCATGATGAGGACATTGGTTGAGCAACCCATTGAATTTCTCCCATGCTTCACAAAACGATTCATCATCTTGCTGTGCAAATAACAAGATCTTGTCCCTAAGCATGTCGGTCTTTTGCGTGGAGAAGTATTTTTCCAGGAACTTCTTTTGAATGGCAGACCATGTAGTGAGTGAACCAGGCTTCAAAGAATTCAACCAATACTTCGCCTTATCCTTTAAAGTGTATGGAAACACTCTCATTCGAAGTTGATCTTCTGTCACACCTGTCAAGGGAAAAGAACTCACAACATTAAAAATATCCTTTATATGAGTCAATGGATCTTCATTAGGTAAACCATAAAAGGAAGGCAGCATATTAAGATGAGAAGATTTAAGCTCATAATTTCGAGCTACAGTGGGCAGCAAAATGCTTGAAGGAGATGCTGGAATTGTTGGGATATCAAGTTCTCCCATGAACTCAATGGCAGCCATCATTTCTTCTTCTTCTTGGTCTGAACTTGCTTCCGAATTTGAAAGTGAAGAACCGGGAAGTTCAGTGTGGAGAGCAAGACTTGTAAATGTAGCAAGAGCTTGCTCTTTTGCAGTTGACAACTCCCTTTCTAGACGATTCTGAATTTCAGAGGTCACTCGTCTGGGTTGCAATGATGGTCCTGCGTTCAAAGATCTAGAACGTTGGAACGAAGACCTCACTTGTTCAAGTAATGGATTTTTAGACATAAACTACCTGAAACAGAAAATTAGATTAATTAGAAACACTAAAAAGAATAGGGTAACCTTGGGCACATAACCAGGGAAGAACTTTCGTTCAGTCCCCGGCAACGGCGCCAAAATTTGTTGTTAATATTATGTTAACTCGCAATTGTACGGGGCAATTAGTAGTATAGCAAGACAAGTACGAGGTCGTACCCACGAAGACTGAGAAGTTAAAACTAGTTATGTACTTAGATTACCAAATTCAAGAAAGTAGGAGGTTATGTCTAAAACAGAATTTAAAACAAGAGTGGTTGTGATTGTTGAACAAAAGAAGCAAAATGAAATTGCAAACAAAAACAAGTAAACAAATGTAACAAAGAGTGGTTTTAAGAGTTGGAAAACAGATTTTGAGACTAGGGCATTCGAATCACCATAACAATTCAATTCTGGGTTATAAAGATTCAAGTAACAAGTCTAATTCAGATTCAAAGATTGATTCTAGCTAAAGTATGATTAGGCCATGGTGTTTGGTCCTAACCTTGTGTTCCTAATTCCCTAATTTGATCATTTGTTGTCTAACCTAAAATTAAGCATTAGGAACCCATTAAGCATAGAAGAACATTTTAAACAACCAAGTATGTATCTAATCCCTGTTGTCGAATGTCCATACATACTCTTCCTATTCATAGTTCAATTCGAATTAAAGCATGGTGTATACTCTTAATTCAAACCAAGATAGTTAACAAACAAGTTCTAATGGTGATCAATCATTCAAACAAGCATGTTAACTTATAAGCATAATGAATAAGAACATGAATCATGAATCAAACTTGAAACTCCAAACTTATAAACCCAGAATATTCATGTTAGGTTACATCGAAGCCCTAGTTATGGATTTAGCTACTCATAATGGAAAAGAGACTTGAACAGAAATGAGAAAACATAATGAATACAATAAGAGTAGAAAAACCCTTTTTCTGAAGTTCTTGTGGTGTCCAAGGCTTCTCCAAGTGCTTCTCCACTTCTAATGCTTCTCCAAGAGCTTCCCCACTTCTAGAAAGATGTATGAAGGATATGGAGGTGATTTGGGATGAGTTTGAGTGAGTGGTGATGGCTAAGGAAGATGAAATTCGTAGGGAAATGGAAGAGAGGTTTGCTGGAGTTGTTTTGGTGATTGTTGGAGTGTTTGGGATTTTGAGAGTGTTTGAGGATGGTTGGAGTGAATTGTGGGGGTTGTGAATCTCAGGATTTGTTGTGTCTTGAATGTGGAATGGATGTGGTATTTATAGGGAGAGGGGAGTGACAAATCTGAATTCAATATGGCTAATGCATACAACACTTGCATTATAAAAGATGAATTGGTTGATGCACTTCACTAATGCATACAACACTTGCATTATAAAATCTGAATTGGTTGATGCACTTCACCAATAGATCCCACCAGCAGCCCTAGCTCATCTTCATGTCACCATGACCAAGCTTCCAACCAGAAATGATAGCTCATACCTAGCTCACCATGACCAAGCATCCAACCAGCACATGCTGAGGTCAGCATAACCAGCAACTTCAAGGGCTTACAACTTGGGCTTCTCTTAATCAAATTAGGACTTTAAGCACTCGAAATTGAAGTTCAGAATGTCTTCTTTCCATCCATATGTCATTTGGGCCAATCCAAGGTCGGAGGAGGAAGTTAAGGCCAAAACAAATTGCTAACTCATTTTGCGCGCTGATAAAATCCATCCTGAGCATGGCTCTGTGTTTGCTAGGTAACAGACTCCATATTTATCCAATGGGGCTGACTTTTGGATATGTTATAGTACACACCCATTGGAACAACTTTCATGAAGAATGCTGCCTCATCCGAGCTGTGTAGGTTGCTGAAACAAAGCTTGCAATATGACCTACGGAACTGGACTGGCAGGGGGCTGTAGCCAAAATGAGTTTGTCTTTTAAGCTCTTCTTCCATTCATCCAAATTAGGCCTTAACATGCTTGAATTGCATGAATTATGCTCTCTTGCTCTATTGGCCTACAAAACACACAAAGGGAGGGAAATAACTTAGAATTATAGGAACTAAGCAAAAGAAGTAAGTAAATTGGGCATGTATATGTATGAAATTATGAGCTTAACACAAGGCACACTTGATTATAGGATAGCCTACGAAAGAGGAAAGGAAGCAGTGCTAATTGGCTATTGTGACAGCGATTGGTCTGGAAGTGAGGATGATATGAGGAGCACTTCTGGTTATGCATTCCATCTTGGATCAGGTTTCTTTTCTTGGGCATCAGTCAAGCAAAGTAGTGTGACTCTCTCTACTGCAGAAGCTGAATACGTGAGTGCAGCTGAAGCAACTGCACAAGCAATGTGGTTGAGGTTTGTTCTTTCAGATTTTGGTGAAGAACAGGTCAGTGCAACATCACTTTTATGTGATAATACCTCAGCTATAGCTATAACCAAGAATCCTGTGCATCATCACAAGACAAGGCATATAAACAGACGTTTTCATTTTATTCGTGATGCCTTACAAGATGGAGAAATTGATCTGTTGTATTACAAGACAGAAGAGCAGACAACAGATATTTTTACTAAAGCTCTAGCCAGAGATCGGTTTGAATATTTGAGGAAGAAGCTTGGTGTCATTTCAGCTAATCACTTAGAAGGGAGTGTTGAAATATAAGTGCAATAGCTGAAATGTTCATTTAGTTTATTTCAGATTGTATTTTCTGTTTGCTTAAATGTGAGCCATTGGATTATAGTCCAATGGACAGCTAAGATGTAAACTTAGAGAAAGTGTTAGTTTGTGCCATGTGTCTCTATCTCATAGGGTAGAAGAATGGATGGTTAGATTGAGCTGATGTAAGAGAGGAACCTTCTTATTCCTAACAGTATTATATTCAAGCATGTTGTGTGCGTGAAAGAATATATGAGATTACAGACTCATTTCTTGTGCTTTCGTTTTCCTCCAAGTTCTCTGTGTTTTCATTTTTCTTAGATTCAGAGCTCCATTTACCAATAATCCAAAACCTAATCAGATTATAGTTTGAGAATTCTAACAATATCGTTTATATAAAATAAAAAAAATCCATATTGTTCTCCTATGGATTTTGTTGTGTTGGTTTACAATGGCTCTCTGTCGCATTTTATTTTATTTGGTTGAGAAAATGGCTCTTTGTTTTTTGTTTTTATATAAAAAATATATGAGTGATAATTTAAATTATCCAAAATTAATCTAATTTATGAAAAGGGATTCGAATTTCATGACACTTGAAATACTATTGAATTGTGTTGCTTCTAATCAGCTATAACATTACAGTTGTTTATTGGTTATAAATTGATGAGATTCGACCGATAAGAGGCTAAAAGTATCATACTTGTAGGTCATACAACCCAAGTTATGCTCATTCAAATTTACATGTCAAATTAAACTACAATTGGAAATTCATGCCTGCATAATCAACAACAGAAATTGTCAAATACTTGACACATGCGTCTGACCTTCATAATACTACTTGTGATCAACTTTGCCCCACTCCCTAAATTCTGGGCTACAAACAGTCAAACGCACATGTTGATGTGGTTGGGAATCGGTGGAAGAAAGTGATGACAGAACCCACCAGCTTAGTCCAAAGGAATACATGCCTCCTAGAACCCACTAGCTTAGTCCCAAAGGTATAGCCCATATATGTAGTTGCTTAATAGGGTCTCTCAATTTATAAGAAATTTCATATAACTTGGTTCCATCTGCAATGGCTGAGCCAAACCTGATTCTGCTTAGATTTTTTTTGTTTGTTAGTAAGTGAAACTTGATTGAAAGACAAAGATAATACAACCACCAAGAAGAGATAAGAATAACCAGAGGGAACCAACCAAGCCCTTCAGTAACAAGAGGAAGCAAAATCCAATCTTACCACCAAGGGAATCCTCTCTATGTAAACTCCACCTCACTGTCTCTTTTCATCCAATATCATAATCGAAGGGGCAGAAAGAAGACATTGAAAACTCCAAAAATGGAAGAGGATGCTTACTTGAAAAATGGCCAAGTGTTCTTCTCCTCAAGTGATGCCAAGCATAGCCTCATGTCATCGAGCCGACCAAGTAACGCGTATTAGAGAAGCCATATAAGACTGTCCAGAAGCATTCCGTGTGTCGTAATGGGTCGGGTTGGGTGAGACAGACTGATCGCACCCCGTGACCAATCTATTCTGGCAAGAACTTCGTAATCCGTACCATTTGTGATCGGGTCGGTGCTCCTGATTATGTTCGTGGTTGCCACGTGGCATCTTATCATGACACGTGAAATACTATTGAATTGTGTTGCTTCTGGTCAGCTATAACATTATATGTAGTTTCTTAATGGGGTCTCTCGATTTATAAGAATTTAAATATAAGGGATGTTGTTTTTTCACTATCGGCACCCACGTCCGCCACTTATATCAAACCTTTCATATTCAACTTTGCTTCCATCCATTTCGATCCAAAATAAATAAAAATAAATAAATTTGCTTCCGTGATCCATCCCCAATGGCAGAGCTAAACTCAGTCAGAGTGGTTGAGGTTTGCAAGGTTGCTCCACAGCCAAGCTCACCAGAAGATTGCTCAGCCACACCTGACGCCCTTCCTCTAACCTTGTTTGATTTAGTCTGGCTCAGATTTGCACCCGTCCAACCTCTAACCTTGTTTGATTTAGTCTGGCTCAGATTTGCACCCGTCTAACGCCTTTTCTTCTATCAAATCTCAAACTCCTTCGAAACCACCACACTCGTTTCAAAACTCAAAGCCTCGCTCTCCATCGCCCTCCAACACTTCCGACCTCTAGCAGGAAACATCACTTGGCCCCAACACTCCCCCAAACCAGTTCTCACTTATGTCCAGGGGGACGCCGTTTCGCTCACCATTGCCGAGTCTCATGCTGATTTCCACCATCTTTCAAGTCGTAACAACTTTGTTGAGGCCAAAGAGTACCATCCTCTCGTACCCCAAATGCCAACATCTCACGAAAAGGCTGCAGCCGTGGCGTTCCAAGTCACCGTCTTCCCCAACGGCAACGGCTTCTCCATTGGAACATCCATGCACCATGCCATCCTAGACGGCAAGTCTTCAACAATGTTTGTGAAATCATGGGCTCACATTTGCAAACATCTTGGTGATGATCCATCTTGTTCAGCTCTACCAGATCAGCTGAAACCATTTTTTGACAGAAGGGTCGTCCAAGACCCGACCGAGCTCGAACCAATCTTCTTGAACCAGCTTCAGAATCTGGACGGACCCAACAACAGGAGCTTGATGGTTATCCAGTTTAAATCTCCACCACCAGACGCGGTTCGCAGCATCTTTGTAATCACACGACCGGAAATAGAAGCAATGAAACAATGGGTTTCGACCAAAATGGCAGAGATGATCAAGAATGAAAAACAATCTGATCGTCCTCATTTGTCAACATTTTCTGTAACATGTGCTTATACATGGGTTTGCTTACTCAAGGCAGAGGAAAAACAGACCGATAAACCAGTTACGATGGGCTTCACTGTGGACTGCAGGTCTCGCTTTGACCCTCCGATACCTGCAAACTATTTTGGGAACTGCGTAGACGGCCGTGTAATAGTTGCAGATAGAAAAGGACTTCTAGGAGAAGATGGGTTGACCGTGGCGGTCAACGAAATCAGTGGAGCTATAAAAAGTGTGGACAGTGATGGGATTTTGAATGGGGCAGAGACTTCGGTTCCGAAACTTTACCTTGCTGTGCGCAATGGAGAGAGATTTATGGGTGTTGCTGGTTCACCAAGGTTTGGGGTTTATGATACAGATTTTGGATGGGGAAGGCCAAGCAAGGTGGAGGTGGTTTCGATCGAAGAGACAGGAGCCATGTCCCTGGCAGAGTCTAGGGATGGTATTGCTGGATATGTTGAGGTTGGTTTGGTTTTGGAAAAACACCATATGCAAGCTTTTGCTTCTCTGTTTGCTAAAGGGCTTCAAGACCTTTGAATCCACGCATGAAATTGGTGTTAATTTGTTGCAGAGTTTTAATGTTTTCGCTTTGTTTTGGGGGATGATTAATTTGATCAATAGAGCTGCTTTACTTTACAGCACTTTTACAGCTAATAATTTTTAGGGTAATGCTAGGCTTACCACATTTTTCATACCACATCTCTAATAGAGGTGGAGCCTACCAATACAATGGGGCCCACCTCTATTAGAGAGGTGGTATGAATGTGGTATGAAAAATGTGGTAAGCCTAGCATTAAGTACAGCAGAAATAACTTTTTAATAAGTGACAACAATCTCAAACTGGTTCTAAGTTGATTTTAAAAAATTTATAGGTTGTAGGTGTGCACACACGTATATTATTGCTCAAAAATCTTTAAAAAGGCCAATTTGAACATCCAATGTTTGAGTGATTAATTAACTTTCTTAATTCTTCATTGCTACAATCAATTAACTTCTTTAATTGACTCAATTATCTTCGGTGCATTTGGATGAGGAAATTTAAAAATATTAAAAAATTCATAAAGGATGAAATTTAAATTTGAATAAGGAAATTTAAAAGTACTAAAAAATTCATAAAAGATGAAATTTTAAATTGTGAAAATTAATGTTGTAGAATTTATAACTTTCATTGTTAGCTATAATGGAGTTAAACACGTAATTTAACGTTTTGTCCCAAAAAAAAAATACACGTAATTTAACGTTTATCGTCTCGGGATAGTGGTGGCGGTGCTCAACGGCCGCGTAGGGGTGTGGGTGTCCATACATAAAATAATTGTCAAAAAATAAAAAATAATATATGCATCTGATCACCTTCATCTCCATGGTATGCACGTTGTCTGCCCAAACTTGCCCGATTCCCTAAAGCTCCAGGCTTAACGGGTGGTAGAGTAGTTGCAGAGACAAAAGGCCTGTTAGGAGAAGATGGGTTAGTTTTGGCTGTAAATGCAATTAGGGAAGCCATAAAAGGTTTGGATAATAAGGGGTTTTTGAATGGGGCAGAGAATTGGGTTTCAACTTTGTACAGCAGTGATACGCAGACCAATTATTTTATATTGACTTCCGTTGCTGGTTCAAATCGGTTTCAGATTTATGACACTGATTTTGGATGGGGAAGACCAAGGAGAACAGAAGTGGTTTCTATAGATAAAACGGGGGCGATCTCTTTGTCAGACAGCAAGAATGGTGGTGGAGGTGTTGAGATTGGGTTGGCTTTGAAGAAACAATATATGGATGCTTTTGCTGCTCTGTTTGCTCAAGGTCTTCTGTGAAACCTTCTTATATGGCATGTCACATTCACTACAGAATTTCGCGAAATTTTTTTTGATGATGTGCTTTTCGAAGGGGCAGAGTTTTGGGTTTCTAAATTCTTGGACTTCTCACTGTTTGAGGCTGGTGATACTCACTTTGGATAACTACAAAACAGAAAGAGATTTCAAGACTGTCCCACAGACACAAATTACAACCAGACACTAGATTGGCCACATTGCTTCTTATCTTTACAACCGTCGTGGCGGCACCACAGCCCAATCTGCCAATCATTTCGACCATATTTCAAGCAACAACCTTGATGTTGAAGCCAAAGAATACCACCCTCTTATACCCCAGTTGGATTTCTCGCAGGAAAAAGCCGCAGCCAAGGCTTTGCAAGTCACTATATTTCCTAACCGCGGATTCTCTATTGGCATTGCAACTCACCATGCAATCCTAGACGGCAAGACCTCAACCATGTTTATGAAATAATGGGCTCAGATTTGCAAACATGTTGATGATATGCCTTCTAAATTTAGAGCTCCAGCTCCAGATTCGACTGAGGCACCTTTGTGTTCACACGCCCAAAGATCGAAGCACTGAGGATTTTGGTGAAAGAGAAGAACCAACAACATGAATATCGATCGGTTCAAAAATATTTGTCCACGTTTTGCAGAACATGTGGGTTTGCTTAGTGAAGGCAGAAGAAATACAAGGCGAAAAAGCATTCATGGGGTTTACCGTGGACTGCAGGTCTCGCTTAGATCCTCCTATCTCTTCAAATTACTTTGGGAAGTACTGCTTAGTGATTCGTTTGGTGGTTGCAGAAACAAAAGCGCTTTTAGGTGAAGATGGGTTGACCGTGGCAGTCAACGCAATTTGTGAGGCTGTGAAAAGCTTGGACGATGGCGTTTTGAGTGGGGCAGAGAATTGGATCAAGCCTTTGTACTCTGTGGGTGGTGAAGAGAAAGTGCTTACAGTTGCTGGCTCACCCCGCTTTGAGGTTTATGAAACTGATTTTGGATGGGGAAGGCCAAATAAGGTTGAGATCGTTTCCATTGAAGGCACAGGAGCCATGTCAATGTCTGAATCTAAGGATGGGGCTGGTGGTGGAAAAAAATTGCATGCAAGTTTTCGCTATTCTGTTTGCTGAAGGTCTTGCCAAGGTTCTTTGAGCATTGTTTCCTCTGGTCCACATTTTCAACTTATCCAATTTTGTTGTTTCTAAAATAATGCATGTCATGATTGTTGGAAAAAATGGCTCACCTAAAGGATACAAAGGTTTTGGCGCTCAAAGGGAGTATTTGAAACTGCCTAAAAGCGACCGGTCGCTGGGAAGTTGCGACCGGTCGTTTTCTGGCAGATTCGAGGTCTGGAGCTAAACCAAGGAGCGACCGGTCGCCAGTTCTTTGCGACCGGTCGCATGAAGCACGAGCGACCGGTCGCCAGACATTTGCGACCGGTCGCTGAGAAGCAGATTCGACGTCTGTAGGAAAAACTTCTGGCGACCGGTCGCCCATTCCTGACGACCGGTCGCTCCAGTCGTGCTGTGATGTTTTGCTTACGTATTTTCAACTGTCTTTTCAATGGCTATCACTTTCCACAAGTTTGCAGGTGCTTAATGGGTCACTTCTGAGGTAAATGAAGGTTGACTACTTGCTGGATAGTTGGGAGAGCACTCATGGCTAATTGGTTATCTTGTTTTGAATAATCTCCTCTCCATTTTCTGGTTTAATGGAGGTGGCTGAGTGAGATTGTATTACCTACCTGATCTGACCCTTAGTCTAAGTGGTGACTAAAAGGAAAGAACGTGGAGGACAATCAGATATCCTATCTCTTGTCCATTGGCTTGTGTAGGTAATGGAATGAAGTAAGATAACACAAGGGAGAAAGCATGTTGAACATATGTAGTGGCAAAAGCTGGAAACAATAAGTTTTTCTGTGAGAGTTTCAGAAAAGCCAAGGGTGTGAGCAAGAGAGTTCTCTAAGTGTATCAAGGTGTTGAGCAAGGGTGTGAGAGAAACAGATTGTGAGGGTAGTGTTCTAAGGGGGTTTCCTTTGTAAACCAAAGTTGTAACATATCTTCATTAGTGAAGATTTCTCAAGGTGATCACCAAAGAGGATGTAGGCAATTTGCTGAACCTCTATAAACACTTGTGTCATTTGTGCTTGGTTAAGTTCTGTGTGTGTGTGTAAGACTCATCCATCATTGAGTTCTTTGTCTAAAGTCCATCAACAACAAGATCTTAAAAGGGCTGTGAGTTAGTCATTAATTCACAACAAGTGGTATCAAAGCTGTGTTTGGCAGCTGGAGCTAGTTCTTCTCTTGGAGTGCTAGTGTGTTGAAGATGGCAAGTGACATGGAAGCTGAGAGTGGTAGCAGTTCACAGCATATGAAGCAACCACAAGTAGCAAGCATGAAGGTGGAGTTAAAGCCTTTCACAGGGAAGGAGAACTTCACTCTTTGGCAACGAAGGATGAAGTCAGCTCTTACACAACAACAACTCCATGTTGTGTTGGTTGGCAAGGAGAAGAAGCCAGCAAGCATGACGGATGATGAGTGGGGAGTTCTTGACGAGTTAGCCAGAGGAGCTATCGAAAACTATCTCTCCGATGAGGTGCTCATCAACGTGATAAAGGACACAGCGAAGCAAACATGGGAGAAGCTCGAAGAGATGTTTGCAGGGAAATCTTTGTCCAACAAACTTTTCCTCAAGGAAGAGCTCCTGAATCTTAAGATGGAGGAGGGAGGAAATCTAATGGAACATCTAAGTAGTTTCAATAGATGTGTTGCTGACTTGCAGAGAATGGATGTGATTTATAGTCCGAAGGATAAGGCTCTCATGTTGTTGACATCCTTACCTTCGTCCTATAAACACTTCCGAACCACTCTTATGTTCGGAAAGGTTACTCTTGATTTTGAGCCTGTGGTGCAAGACATCATGACACACCATAGGATGACTCAACGTTCGGGAGAAAACTCTCAAGGTGAAGGTCTAGTTGCAAAGACCGGAGAGAGAGGTCGTTCAAAGAGGCGTGAAGGCAAGAAAGGCAATAGAGGAAGGTCCAAATCCAAGGCGAAAGATGGTTGTTTCGAGTGTGGGTCAAAGGAGCATTGGAAAAATAATTGCCCCATATGGAAGGAGAAGAAGAACAAAGGGAAGAATGCAGCAAACACAGCGGAGGATGTCACGGAAAGTGATGGTGAGCTTTTGTGTGTTAATAGCAATGTTAAAACAATTGCATTGGCTAATTCTTCAAGGTGTTCCTCTTCCGATTGGATTTTGGATTCCGGATGCTCATATCATATGTGCTCAAACAAGGAGTGGTTTGACACGTATGAGAAAGAAGATAGCAGTGAAGTGATGATGGGGGATGGCTCAATGTGTAGAGTCAAAGGAACCGGTACAATCAAGGTAAAGATGCATGATGGGGCTGTTAGGACGCTTGGAATGGTAAGGCACATTCCAAAGTTGCGTAAGAATCTCATTTCCCTTGGAACTCTTGATAAGAATGGTTATTCATTCAAAGCAAATGGAGGGAAACTCATAGTCTCAAAAGGTTCACTTGTGATTATGAAGGGAGAGATACAACCTAACTGTCTATATAGGTTGTGTGGTACAACAATCATAGGTGGAGCAGCTGTATCTACAAGCAAGGACTCGGAAGATGAAACTCAGCTTTGGCATTTGAGGCTAGGGCACATGAGTGAGAGGGGCATGCAGGAACTACACAACAGAAAGTTGTTGAAAGGTGTTCAAAGTTGCAAGCTTGAGTTCTGCAGATTTTGTACCATGGGAAAGCAATCAAAAATAGCTTTCAAGCAGCGAAACAAAGAGGAAGAAAGCACGGGTGTGCTAGATTATATTCACACGGATGTATGGGGGCCATCACCGGTTAAATCGAAGGGTGGAGCTCGCTATTTTGTGACTTTCTTGGATGATTTTTCCATGAAGGTTTGGGTCTACTTCATGAAGGAGAAATCTGAGGTCTTCACCAAATTCAAAGAGTGGAAGGCGGAAGTAGAGAACCTAACCGGAAGAAAGATCAAGATCCTAAAGAGTGACAATGGTGGTGAATATAAGGACAGCAAGTTCCTTGAGTTTTGCAAAAGTGAAGGCATTAAGAGGCACTTTACCGTGAAGAAGACACCCCAACAAAATGGAGCTGCGGAGAGGATGAACCGAACTCTCATGGAGCGTGAGAGATGTATGAGAATTCATGCAGGGTTGTCCGAATCTTTTTGGGCAGAAACGGTTAACCACGCTGCCTATTTGGTTAACCGATCGCCTTCAAGAAATCTTGAGTTCAAGTGTGCAGAGGAGGTATGGTCTAAAAGGTCAATCGATTATTCGAATCTTAAGGTGTTTGGGTGCAGTGCATATGCACTTATTCCTAGTGATGAAAGATCCAAGTTGAAGCCAAAGTCTCTTGAATGTATTTTCATTGGATTTGAGAGTGGTGTGAAGGGCTACAAGCTGTGGGATCCAGTGAACCACAAGAAGATACTCAGCAGAAATGTTGTGTTTGATGAGAAGACCATACCTATGAACAAAGTCAAGAATTCAGAGGCAAAGGAGGATGTTGTTGAGAAAGAAACAACCATTGAAGTTCCACTCAAGAAGGTGTCAAGAAAGACTTCACGGAAACAGCCAACTGAAGACGTTCAGGAGGAGGTGGAGTCTGACATTGAAGAGGAAGAAGCTGGGCAGCTTCAACAACACACTCAAGAAGAAGAAGAGGCTCAAGAACAGGTGGAGCCATCATCTATAGCTCGGTCCAGGCCCAAGAGAACCATCAAACCACCTCAAAGGTTTGGATGGGAGACGGATGCAGTTCACTATGCCCTAAATGCTAGTGAAGAAGAACCAACCACGTTCCAAGAAGCTGTTGAGAACAAGGAACGGGAAAGTTGGATGGAAGCTATGATGCAAGAGATGGAATCTCTACACCAAAACTCAGTTTGGGAGTTAGTTCCTAAACCCAAAGGTCGCAAGGTTATTGGCTGCAAATGGGTGTTTAGGAAGAAAGAAGAAATGCATGAGAAGGGTGCCACCTTATTCAAAGCTCGGTTGGTGGCAAAAGGATTCTTACAAAAGGAGGGAGTTGATTATGATGAAATCTTCTCTCCGGTGGTGAAACATACTTCTATACGACTACTACTCTCCATAGTAGCACAAGAGGACATGGAGGTGGAGCAAATGGATGTGAAGACTGCTTTCCTTCATGGTGAATTGGAGGAAGACATCTACATGAGCCAACCTCAAGGGTTCATTGAAGCAGGGAAGGAAAATCTGGTTTGCAGGTTGAAGAAGTCTTTGTATGGGCTGAAGCAATCTCCAAGGCAGTGGAACAAGTGCTTTGATTCTTACATGATGAAGATTGGGTATAGAAGATGTGAATCTGATTGTTGTGTTTACTCTCATGCATTCAAGGATGTTAACTTCATCCTTTTGCTTCTTTATGTTGATGACATGCTAATTGCATGTAAGGACATGTCAAAAATCCAGAATTTGAAGACATTGCTTGGAAGGGAGTTTGACATGAAGGATCTTGGTGCTGCACAAAAGATCCTAGGAATGGAGATAAGGAGAGACAGAAAGGAAGGCAAGTTGTGGCTGTCACAAAGCAAGTACATTTCCAAGGTACTTGAAAGGTTTAATATGATGGATTGCAAACCGGTGTCTGATCGGTTCATAATTGTATATTATTTCTTACCCTTCTAGCTTATGATTTGGTTATGTTTTTGAGTTAAACTTGTGCTTTTAATCCTTTTTGTGTTTATCTTTCAGTTAATTGAGCTTTAGGTAACAATGATGGCTTTGGAGAACATAATTCATGCAATTCAAGCATGTTAAGGCCTAATTTGGATGAATTGATGAAGAGCTTAAAGACAAATTCATTATGGCTACAGCCCCCTGCCAGTCCAGTTCCGTAGGTCATATTGCAAGCTTTGTTTCAGCAACCTACATAGCTCGGATGAGGCCACATTCTTCATGAAAGTTTCTCCAATTGGTGTGTACTATAACATATCCAAAATTCAGCCCCATTGGATAAATCTGGAGTCCGTTACCTAGCAAACACAGAACCATGCTCAGGATGGATCTTATCAGCGCGGAAAATGAGTTAGCAATTTGTTTCGGCCTTAACTTCTTCCTCCGACCTTGGATTGGCCCAAATAACATATGGCTAGAAGGAAGACATTCTGAACTTCAATTTAGAGTGCTTAAAGTCCTAATTTGATTAAGAGAAGCCCAAGTTGTAAGCCCTTGAAGTTGCTGGTCATGCTGACCTCAGCATGTGCTGGTTGGATGCTTGGTCATGGTGAGCTAGGTATGAGCTATCATTTCTGGTTGGAAGCTTGGTCATGGTGACATGAAGATGAGCTAGGGCTGCTGGTGGGATTTAGTGGTGAAGTGCATCAACCAATTCAAGATTTTCTAATACAAGTGCATCACCCATTTCAGATTTTCTAATACAAGTGCATCAACCATTTCAGATTTTATAATTCAAGTGTTGTATGCATTAGTCTTATTGAATTCTGATTTTCACTTCCCCTAGGCCTATAAATAGGGAAGTTCTCTAAGCTTGTAATAACACCCCAAGGGGGGGAGCTCTCAAACACTTCTCTAGAGCTCCCTTCCCTTCTCTCCCTCAAATTCTCTTAGTTTCTCTTTCTAGTTTTCAATTGTTATAATGAGATCTTTGTGCTGAAATTCTCCTTAAGTTTTTCCAAGTTCTACTTAATTTTCATTGTTATGTAAATTCTTTTCTTTAGTTTCAAGTTTGATTAGTTTCCAAGTTTCAATTATGGTTTTTGTTCTTATTCATTATGCTTATAAGTTAATATGCTAGTTTGAATGATTGATCACCATTTAGGCTTGCATGTTAGCTATCTTGGTTTGAATTAAGAGTAGACACCATGCTTTAATTCGAATTGAACTATGAATAGGAAGAGTATGTATGGACATTCGACAACAGGGATTAGATACATACTTGGTTGTTTAAAATGTTCTTCTATGCTTAATGGGTTCCTAATGCTTAATTTTAGGTTAGACAACAAATGATCAAATTAGGGAATTATGAACACAAGGTTATGACCACACACCATGGCTTAATCATACTTTAGCTAGAATCAATCCATTAATCTAATTGAACTTGGGAACTTATTTGCTTGAGTTACTTATTTCTTTCTTCCTTGTTTTATGTTCTTTGTTTTTGTTTCTATTTTGTGTAGGGAAACTAAATTGGATCATTCAATCACCAATCCCTGTGGAATCGACCTCGCGCTTACATATGCTAAACTACCAACGGCTCGTGCACTTGCGAGTATCACAAGTTGAGGATGCAACTGAATCCATTTTGGTGCAGCTGTATCTACACAACAAGTTTTTGGCGCCGTTGCCGGGGATCGGTAACATTGTTTGATTCTATTTGGCTTTCCTACTTTAGTTTTTTTTTCTTAACTGGACAATTTCAAGTTTTAAAGTTAATGACGTTAATGGACAAGTTGTGTTTGTAGTCCAACAGAAAAGGACAATTGCCCAACAAGCAAGAGAACTGGGTTTAAGTCCCAGCTTACACAACCCATTGGTGCTTGTTGCTTTGAAGCATGCAATTGGATGTGTGTTGATTTTTCCTTTTCATTTTTAGTTTTTTTTTATATTTCGTAATCCTTTAATTCTGTTTCAAGTTTTTTGTGTTCGTTTTAGCAATTTATGATAGCTTAATAAAAATGGAGAGAGATGGCAACCTCAATCATAAGAATGGGGAGTGTGGAGCAGTGGGAGAAGTCGCGACCTCCAAATGCATCCATGCTCGACCTAATCGCTTCAAGGGTGAGTATTCCAATCTTTTCTCTTTAGTTGTTTTGTTATTATTTTAGTAATTTTAATTTTCTATTTCTTTTATTAAAAAAAAATTAAAAAGATTTTTTATATTAGCTGACTCGTGGTAACTCCAGTGAGCGTCTCCGTCAATACAGTGTCTAGGAGTTCTTTAGGCGACACCTTCGGTGTCTAAGAAGTTTGGGTTTTAAGTGGGACCTTTGTGACCCCTCCAACCTTCCCGGATCCCCTGGCTGTGTTTTCTGAGGCCCTTAACTGGTCATCCATGAGTTGCTTGTATATTTGTGTGTTTTATAAAAACAAAAAACAAAAAAAAAAAAAATTTTAAAAAATTGAAATTTGAGTTTTTATTTTTTTTATCCTTGTAAATTGAAATTTGGAACTTCTTTTTTTTTATTTTTTTTATTTTTCTTTGTGTGGTCAGTTAGTTGTAAATAATAATAAATTTTAAAAAAAAAATCAATTTGGAACTTCTTTGTTTTCTTTTTTTTGTTTTGTTAAGTTAGTTTATGTATTTATTTACGTGGTGTGGTTAGTTAGTTTATTTCTGAGTGTTAAAAACATATTATTTTTATTTCACTCAAACACTGCATTACAAACAAAGAAAAAAAAAAGAAGTAAAAAATTTAAAAACAAAAACAAAAAAAAAAACAAAAAAAAAACAAAAAAAAAAAAAAGAACATTCAAATAAATTAAAAATAAAAACAACTTCTTCTTCTTCTTCTTCGTCTTCATCTTCATCTTCATGGCATGCCTCTATTATCTCTTACTTGCAGAATCTGCAGCAGCTCCACATGGTCCTCATTTTTTCTCTGCAGTGCTTCCACGTGCTGATTGGCACAGTAGAGCCGCTTCTGCAAGTCCGCCACCATAGCCTTCAAGGAAGTTATTTCCTCGCTCATCGCGGCACACTCCCGTGTTCTCGCCAGCAATCGCATACCCAAATTGGTAGCCGAGACCGCATGGAGAACAGTTAAATTATTGGACTCCTCCACCGCTGCTTTGTCAGACCTCTGTGCCACATGCAGATGATCTGTCGGTGTGAGCTTGCTGCCAATCATGCCTCCAAGCAGCGCTGCTCTGTTCGGCATTGCCTCAGAAAAGTTCGGTATTACCTCAGCAAAGTTTGAGGCCGTACCGTGATGATATGTGGAGTTTGGGAAGACATGGTTTTGAGGAGCCCTTATCTGCGCATTCGGTGGTGCAAGGGACAGTTCAAGGCTAAGATCATCAAGGTGAGTGCATGAGGATGCCATTGTTTTGTTTTTGGATTTTTTGATGTTTTTCTCTGAATTTGCAGGAAGAAATGCGGGGTACTCTTCTACTTCACCGAGATGAGTTTAAATAGACTTATACAGACGAGGGAGCCGAAAGCACTTCGGATCTCGAGGGTGCTATCCTGTGCTCTTTTCTCTCGGATCCCTTCATTTCTGGCGCAAATTGCGAGCACGTTTTTTTTTAAAAGGGAGCATGTCTACACTTTCACTTACTTTTGCCTCCCTGTTTTCTGATGTTTGTGTTTTTGCTTTTTCAGTTTTTATTTTATTTTATTTTATTTTATTTTATTTTCAATTATTTTCTTCTTGTTTGACTGGTTTCTTAATAATGTAGTTGGAAGAAGAGACAAAATTAAAGATGCGTCTTGGACACCTGGTGCAAGAATCCCAACTCTTCTTTTAAATTCTTGTTTGAATTGCGTGTTTATTTCAGTTTATTTATTTATTTATTTATTTTGTTTTTTTTATTTAATTAGGTAGTATAATTTAAAACTCATAGGATATTCTTTGAAGGAGCTAAATTTTTGGTAACTCCAGTGAGCAACCGCAGTCTATACAGTGTCTAGGAGTTCTTTAAGGCGACACCTTCGGTGTCTAAGAAGTTAGGGTTTTAAGCGGGACCATTGTGACCCCTCCAACCTTCCCGGAACCCCTGGCTGTGTTTTCTGAGGCCCTTAACTGGTTATCCTTAAGTTTTTCTCTTAAAAGAAGAAGCAGTTATTTGTGTATTTACTTAACTAAAAAAAAAAATTAAAAAAAAAAAGAAAAATCTTGTTTGGGTCTTCGTGTTTTTGTTTGATTGTCGTTCTTTAAATTTAGGGTCAATCGTTTCTTTGAGATAGCTAACGTTTTTATTTCCCAATTAAAGAAAAAAAAAAACACACATACACTTTAAAATTAAATAAAAACTGAAATCATTTCTTCTTGGCGCTTGGTGTCTCGACCATAGGAGCTTTGAGTTTGGCCCTCTGGCTGTCCTCTTCCGGGGCTTCACGCACAGCCTCTTGGGGCTCATCACTTGAGCTCCCAAAGATCGCAATCTTAGCTTGAGCGTAACTACTCTCGCGATCTGCTTGCTTGCGTTTACCCGGTCGGTCTAGGTCCTCCAGTTGCTTTCTCATGTCGCGAGAGTACAACTCTACCATCTTTGATAGATTTTTATTCTCGTCTCGCAATACTTCTAGCTGGTGTCGATTCACCTCCACAATCCTTGACCTCTCCCTTTTCAAGCTTTTTATAGCACTCTGACAGTCTTCAACCAAACTTCGCTCCGCCGCCAACTGAGCTTTAAGCACCTCTACCTCATGGGACTTCGCAAGTAGGCGATGACCCAAACTTGCGACACATGCTGTACTCTGCACGCTCAGTGCCAGGGCATCACTCGTGACCCGGTTGTCATCCCTTGTCCCGAACACACATATATCTTTGGGAGTCACTAAATTTCTGCAAACTCCAATGGCAACATCGTTGTCCAGGAGTATTGAGTCATTGACAGTCACAGGCCCCCGTGCGGAGGCAAAGTAGGGCATCCATACTGGTGCTACTGCTTGGCCTCGTGTCTGAGTCGGTGGAGCTAGGTTGAGATCTAACGAAAATGGGTAGGAAGAGGCCATTTGATTTCTCACTTTTTTCTTCTTTTCTCTTTTGTGTTTCTGAGTTTGTGGTTTTGTTTTTATCCCCTTCTTTTTCCTTCTTATAGATATAGTCTTTGACAAACCCTAGCCATTGCAGCGTCTAACCATTTCTGAATCTCCAGCATTCATCGAGTCCCACAACCTTCTCGGTTTCCAACCGTACCCAACACATTTATCTCGACGTGACCTTTCTGAACGGACGCGTTCAGTAAAGTCATCACGACTTTGTATGGCCCCGTAATTTCTGCTTGTGGAGTCTGCGGCGCCTCTATGCGTCGACACGTGGCTCCTGCTTTCTGCCCGTGACTATCCATGAGACGACATTAGGGACCACGTGCTTTCTTTTCAGAAATCCCACTTTGCGCTCATAATTCACGTTTTATCTTCTTTTTAAAATAATAATAATAATAATAATAAAATGTGTGGGCTTCAGAATTCATTTTGGGTCGGTTTTTCACCTTGTTTGGGTTTCAAGGTGGGTTAATTTCATTGTGGGCTTTGGGCTTCAAATTTTTTTGGGTTTCAGAATTGTGTGATTAGGGTTTACTGTTTCATTTTTTGTTTGTTTGTTTGTTTGTTTTGAAATTTTTATTTTTGTAATTATTTTATTTGTGTATTTTAATTCTTGTGTGTTTTGTGATTTATATTTACTTTAGTACCTTTCATTTCTTGCTATGACATTGCTTGTTCCTAATTTTTAAACATTGAGGACAATGTTCATTTCTAGGTTTGGGGGTATTGGAGTTTAGCATGTAAATTTGATTTTTTTCCTTAATTTAATTTAATTTTTTTACTTGTTTTTATTTTTATTTTATTTTGTTTGAGTCTTGCTTTTATTTTTATTTTGATTTTATTCACTTTCCGAACACATTTGATGAGATTGTGATAAATGTTTGCATGACTTAAATGAAAATTGGATTTCATTTTATTTTAGTGTTTTTTTTCTTTATTTAAAAAAAATTAAAATTAAAAAAAAAAAAAATTAATTTGGCATTGTTCTAACATGATATGCTTGAAACCTTCTTTAAACTTGCCATTTGTTTCATAATTTTCCAATTAAAGGATTTGCATGATCTAAAGAATTGTATGAAGCATAAATTAGACTTATATAACCAACCATATAAAGTGAGCTTTTGAGCCTTGTACTTCAATTCATGAGTGTTATATACATACTCTTATTTTCTTGTCATCAAAGTTGTTGTTTGATCTCATTATTCATTGATTTGGTTGAACACTTAAAAGTCATTCATTCTTATGCAATTTGATTTCATGACATTTAAGAAGTGATATTAAGGCCCTCTTTGGATCGTTTGTGCCTTTCAAGCTAACCTTATGCATGCTTAAGCATGATTTTCCATTGTTAACCATTTTGAGCCTACATGTAAACCTTTTCTTTCATTTACCAATTTTATTTCCTCGCCTTAGCCCGAAAAACAAATATTTACCTTTCTAAGGAACTCATGAGCTTTAATTGGGATGTGTTTTTCATACTAAGTTTGGGAATGGGTGTTACATTTCGAAGAAAAAAAAAATCACACAATTGGTGAAAGAAAAGAGAAAATTTAAGTGATGGTTGATTGAAATTTCATTTTTGAGCCTTCAAAATAAATTGGTGTTTGTTCAATTAAAGGAAAGGAGTATCAATCAATGTAAATGAAGGTATAAGGAGTTTTGATCAGGTAAAAGAAAAAAATCTAATCGTGATGATTCGAAGTCTTGTAAACAATTATTTTATGCTCTTGCATTGCGAGTTCCTTGGACTTTGTATTATCCATATCCTTCATTTCTTACTCACCTTACACCCTTGGCCCCATTACAACCCATGTTAAAGACCTAAATTGATCTTAAATGTCATGTGGTTGAATTGCATTCATTTTTCTACTTTTAAGTGTTTGACATCCTTCTTGAGATCATATTAATGCAAGTTCTTCATATTTCTATTGCGAGTTAAGTCCCTTATGGTTTAACTCTATTCTCATGTTTATAACTGAGTGTGCATTATAGCCCTCTTCTGAGTGATTCATTTGTGAGAGGACAACTTTGGTGAGATTTGAAGTTGAACTTATGCTTTGTATGATTTTTGAAATTGTGTGAAAACTAAGATTGGGGAATTTGTTGCATTTGGCTATCACACTACTACACTTTGAGCATATTGTGTTTAGAACTTTGCCGCTTTGTAAATAATGTCTAAAAATTGAGCTTTTATTGTTAAAACGTTTAAGTCATGTGCATGAGTCATTTCTCTTCAGAAAATGTTCGGAAAAATTGTTTTAAGTTCTTTGTGTTTTTGTTTTTGGTTTTGCTTAAGGACTAACAATCTTTAAGTTTTCTAATTACTTTGTTTTACAGAGTCAGTAAAACGTTTGTGGGTATCGTATCTGTTAAACCCTCAGGAGACACAACTCCTCCTACTAGGGATGCCTAGAGGTTTAAAGGCTTGTTGCATATGCTAAATGCAATCGAGTTACCTACGAAAGTGGTTTAGTTAACTTCTAGTTTTGTTTTTAACTTTGTTTTGTGTTGTTTTGCTCGAGGACTAGCAAAATCTAGGTTTGGGGGTATTTGATCGGTTCATAATTGTATATTATTTCTTACCCTTCTAGCTTATGATTTGGTTATGTTTTTGAGTTAAACTTGTGCTTTTAATCCTTTTTGTGTTTATCTTTTAGTTCATTGAGCTTTAGGTAATAATGAGGGCTTTGGATAGTAAATGATGCAATCCATGCATGTTAGGGCCTAATTTGGATGAATGGATGAAGAGCTTAAAGACAAACTCAATTTTGGCTACAGCCCCCTGCCAGTCCAGTTCCGTAGGTCATATTGCAAGCTTTGTTTCAGCAACCTACACAGCTCGGATGAGGCAGCATTCTTCATGAAAGTTGTTCCAATGGGTGTGTACTATAACATATCCACAATTCAGCCCCATTGGATAAATCTGGAGTCCGTTACCTAGCAAACACAGAACCATGCTCAGGATGGATCTTATCAGCGCGGAAAATGAGTTAGCAATTTGTTTCGGCCTTAACTTCTTCTTCCGACCTTGGATTGGCCCAAATAACATATGGCTGGAAAGAAGACATTCTGAACTTCAATTTCGAGTGCTTAAAGTCCTAATTTGATTAAGAGAAGCCCAAGTTGTAAGCCCTTGAAGTTGCTGGTCATGCTGACCTCAACATGTGCTGGTTGGATGCTTGGTCATGGTGAGCTAGGTATGAGCTATCATTTCTGGTTGGAAGCTTGGTCATGGTGACATGAAGATGAGCTAGGGCTGCTGGTGGGATTTATTAGTGAAGTGCATCAACCATTTCAGATTTTATAATGGAAGTGTTGTATGCATTAGTGAAGTGCATCAACCATTTCAGATTTTATAAAACAAAGTGTTGTATGCATTAGCCATACTTAATTCAGATTTTCAGCTTCCTTAGGCCTATATATAGTGAGGTTTCCCAAGCTTGTAAAAACACCCCAAGGGGGGGAGCTCTCAAACACTTCTCTAGAGCTCCCTTCCCTTCTCTCCCTCAAATTCTCTTAGTTTCTCTTTCTAGTTTTCAATTGTTATAATGAGATCTTTGTGCTGAAATTCTCCTTAAGTTTTTCCAAGTTCTACTTAATTTTCATTGTTATGTAAATTCTTTTCTTTAGTTTCAAGTTTGATTAGTTTCCAAGTTTCAATTATGATTTTTGTTCTTATTCATTATGCTTATAAGTTAATATGCTAGTTTGAATGATTGATCACCATTTAGGCTTGCATGTTAGCTATCTTGGTTTGAATTAAGAGTAGACACCATGCTTTAATTCGAATTGAACTATGAATAGGAAGAGTATGTATGGACATTCGACAACAGGGATTAGATACATGCTTGGTTGTTTAAATTGTTCTTCTATGCTTAATGGGTTCCTAATGCTTAATTTTAGGTTAGACAACAAATGATCAAATTAGGGAATTAGGAACACAAGGTTATGACCAAACACCATGGCTTAATCATACTTTAGCTAGAATCAATCCGTTAATCTAATTGAACTTGGGAACTTATCTGCTTGAGTTAGTTATTTCTTTCTTCCTTGTTTTATTTATTTCCTTTCTTTTTCATTTCTGTTTTGTGTAGGAAAAATGAATTGGATCATTCAATCACCAATCCTCGTGGGATCGACCTCGCACTTACATATGCTATACTACCAAACGGCTCGTGCACTTGCGAGTATCACAAGTTGAGGATGCAACTGAATCCATTTTGGTGCAGCTGTATCTACGCAACAGTGTCTACTCCTTTGGCGGAGCATTTTAAGTTAAGTGCAAAAGAATGTCCTTCTACGAATGTGGAGAAGGAAGAAATGAGTAAAGTTCCATATGCAAGCTTGGTAGGGTGTCTCATGTATGCAATGGTGTGCACACGCCCCGACTTAGCCCAAGCCGTTAGTGTGGTGTCAAGGTATATGGCGAATCCTGGAAGGCAACATTGGACAGCAGCAAAATGGATTCTCAGGTACTTGAAGGGCACCAAAAGGCTTGGGATATTGTTTGAAAGACAACAAGGAAATGCATGTGTATCGGGGTATGTAGATTCTGATTATGCAGGAGATTTAGACAAGAGGAGATCCACCACAGGATATGTCTTCACTTGTGGTGGAGGACCGATTAGTTGGAGAGCGGTGTTACAATCGGTTAGTGCCTTGTCTACTACGGAAGCGGAGTATATGGCTTTAACGGAAGCTTCAAAAGAAGCGGTATGGCTGAAGAGATTGGCAAAGGAATTCGGGATAGCTCAAGACTTGGTGGTGATTCTAAGTGACAGTCAAAGTGCTATTTGCTTAGTGAAGAATCAAGTGTTCCATGGGAGGTCCAAACACATTGATGTGAGATACCACTGGATAAGGGATTGGGTGAATGATGGAGACATCACAATAATGAAGGTTCATACAAATGAGAACGCTTCAGATTGACTAACAAAGCCAGTCACAGCAGCAAAGTTCAAGCATTGTTTGAGCTTGCTCAATCTTGTTACATGCTAAAGATTGAGGTGGAGTTCTTGAGGGTTATCAGGGCGATTCTCAAGACATTACAGATGTCCTGGAAGGCAATGATGTCCACAAGGAGTATTAGGCTCGCCATGGTGGAGATTGTTGGAAAAAATGGCTCACCTAAAGGATACAAAGGTTTTGGCGCTCAAAGGGAGTATTTGAAACTGCCTAAAAGCGACCGGTCGCTGGGAAGTTGCGACCGGTCGTTTTCTGGCAGATTCGAGGTCTGGAGCTAAACCAAGGAGCGACCGGTCGCCAGTTCTTTGCGACCGGTCGCATGAAGCACGAGCGACCGGTCGCCAGACATTTGCGACCGGTCGCTGAGAAGCAGATTCGACGTCTGTAGGAAAAACTTCTGGCGACCGGTCGCCCATTCCTGACGACCGGTCGCTCCAGTCGTGCTGTGATGTTTTGCTTACGTATTTTCAACTGTCTTTTCAATGGCTATCGCTTTCCACAAGTTTGCAGGTGCTTAATGGGTCACTTCTGAGGTAAATGAAGGTTGACTACTTGCTGGATAGTTGGGAGAGCACTCATGGCTAATTGGTTATCTTGTTTTGAATAATCTCCTCTCCATTTTCTGGTTTAATGGAGGTGGCTGAGTGAGATTGTATTACCTACCTGATCTGACCCTTAGTCTAAGTGGTGACTAAAAGGAAAGAACGTGGAGGACAATCAGATATCCTATCTCTTGTCCATTGGCTTGTGTAGGTAATGGAATGAAGTAAGATAACACAAGGGAGAAAGCATGTTGAACATATGTAGTGGCAAAAGCTGGAAACAATAAGTTTTTCTGTGAGAGTTTCAGAAAAGCCAAGGGTGTGAGCAAGAGAGTTCTCTAAGTGTATCAAGGTGTTGAGCAAGGGTGTGAGAGAAACAGATTGTGAGGGTAGTGTTCTAAGGGGGTTTCCTTTGTAAACCAAAGTTGTAACATATCTTCATTAGTGAAGATTTCTCAAGGTGATCACCAAAGAGGATGTAGGCAATTTGCTGAACTTCTATAAACACTTGTGTCATTTGTGCTTGGTTAAGTTCTGTGTGTGTGTGTAAGACTCATCCATCATTGAGTTCTTTGTCTAAAGTCCATCAACAACAAGATCTTAAAAGGGCTGTGAGTTAGTCATTAATTCACAACAATGATGACACACTTCAAAATCCTATGTGATCGACTTTGCCCCACTCCCAAAATTGTGGTCTACACACAGTCAAACGTACATGTGGTTACGTTTTCTTCCAAACAAGTTGAAAAGGAAAGTTAAAATAGTTTAATTTATTGCCCACTTTGAAATTTATGAATCGGTGGTTGTAAAAGAAAATGATGATTAATGACAAATTAATTAAGGCTAAACTGGTGAAATGTGTCTTGAATTTGTACTTAATTTTCAATTGACCTATAAATTGGGTGAATGTTAGTTGGATACTCTGTGAGGTCCAAAGTTCGGTCATCCACTTGTGAAAAACACTCTTAGGGAGAGCTTTACCAAACAACTCCCAACTCGGTGTAGTAGAACACTTTGCCCCCCAAAAAAAAAACTTTCAATGACATTCTATCTTTCTTTAAGAAAATTTAGAAGGACATGAATTCACTTTCTGCCAATTAGGTATAAATTCAGGGGCATTTCCTACTAGAACCCACTAGCTTAGTCCCAAAGAAAAAAGAGAAAAGAAGGACATCACCAAACATTGCATGTCACTATGTTCCCTAATAATCGCGGCTTTTCTATTGGCATTGCAACCCACCATTCAATCCTTAATGGAATATGTAAAATAATTAACTACTGCTGGAAACTCCTCGTCTTCTTACAGCTGCTAGAAACTCTTCATCTTCCAACGGCTGTATTGTCTTGGTTCTGTAAAAACCTTTATTGCTTCTAAAGACTGTAAAAGGCTCAAAATTGCCGAACCTCGTTAATCTTGTGTTATTCTGTTTTCTTCCTTTTCTTTGATTTTTTATAATCCTAGATGGCAAGACCTCAACTGTATGTTTATGAAATCATGTGCTTATATTTGCAAACATGTTGATGATGATCAATCTGATTTAGTGTTACCTGAAACCATTTTTTGACAGAAGGGTCATCCAAGACCCAGAAGAGCTAGAGGCGATTTCCACCGTCTGATTTCAAGCAACATGAACTTTGTTGAAGCCAGAGCATACCATCCTCTTTTACCCCCAACTGCCAGCTTCTCATGAGTCATGACCAAGCCTTACCGATGGCATAGCAAATCACTCTATTTGCAAACGATGGCGTTTTGATTGGAACCTCTCCATGCACCATGCTCCATGCTCAGGGGCGTTTTTAGCCCATGGCAAGCTGGGCTCATGCCTGGCCCAAATGTTTGCTAAAACAATATTACCTACACTACATATGTCCAGCCCACTTAAATTAAACCTTTTCTTTCTTTCTTTTTCCTCTCTCCTCTCTCCTCTCTCTCTTTTTTTTTTTTTTTCATTCTTTTCCTTCTCTCTTCTCTCCCTCTTTTTTTTTTCTTTCTTTTCCTTCTCTCTCTCTCTCTCTCCGTTCATTTCCTTCTATCTTCTCTCCTCTTTCTCTTTATTTTTTATTCTTTTTCCTTCTCTCTTTATTTTTTTCTTCCTTTTCCTTTTCTCTTGTTGTTAAAAAAATATTACCTACACTACTTATGATTTTTTTTTTTTTGGTCTCGTACAAACCCCAAACCTGGCCTATAATTTTTTTTTTTTGTCTCCCACAAAGACATCTGTTTCAGAAACTACGGAACATGATTGATAGGGATGTGGAGCACGAGGTGGAAAGCCAGAAACAGGTGTCATAATGGACGTCTATAAAAAGGAAACAAGGGGAGAAATGAGGTCGCAACTTGGGAAAAAAAAAAAACTATAACTCCGCCAATTTTCTTCCTTTCCATTTCTCTTGATATAAACCCAGCACTGCCAACACATAAATAAAATGGCCTCTTCAATCTCATTTTCCTTCTTTTTTTCAAAAAAATTTCGTTCCCATTTTCCTCCTTTTTTTAAAAAAAAATGTGAAAAAAATAATTTATTTTAGTTTTTCTAATTTTTTATTTTTATTTTATTTTAATTTTTGTATTTGTAGATATAGATGCATTTGAGGGTAAGACTCATTACGTCCCTCCTCCCTATATATATCTTTTTATCTATCTATATATATAAAGCAAAAGGCAGAGAATGGTGAAACATTCAAAAATCCCGAAAATATCCTTGGTAAACTAAAATTCTAAAACGCAATCATGGTATTATTGTAAAAGAATAATTATGCAGAACTTTAAAAAAAAAAAAAAAAAAAAAAAGAAAAGAAAAAAGGTACAGACCCCACTCCAGAGCAGTTGCTCTTCTTATCAGTTTCTTCTGGCACGTTTTATTGAAATAGGATGAAATTGAAATAGGATGAAAGCAAAACTTGAAACCGTCCAAAACCCACCATGGCCCTCAAACTTGGAAACGCATTTCCTCCCCTCCCATGTTTCGCAGAGCAAGAATCCTCATCTACTCACTGCATAAAAAGGTTTGAATTTTTTTTTTTCCGAGGTTCGTTTCTTCATTTGTGATGTCGAAAATTGAGAAGTAAATCATAAATTGAGTTTGGTTTGTTGTTACAGGGAGGAAGATTGAAGGAAAAAGAACTGGAGCAATCAATATTGGAACGCCCAGTCTGCTCATCAATCTGGTAGTTCATGTCTTTGTGTGGTTGATTTTCTCTTTGCCAGTGTTTATTCCAGAAAATTAGTATGGTATGATTTTGTCTGCTTTTTTCATATTTGAACTGTTTCCTCTATAAGGGTTTAGTTAGATTATTCACTTGCATATATTCAGCTTAGCATTCCAAGTGTTTGCTAAAATGCCAAAGTAGATTTTAGTTTGAACATTTATTTTGTATTATCTAATTTAGCTTTGTAAATAAGAATTGGGAAATGAAGAGAAATGAGAAAAGCTTAGTTCTTTCTAATAAAACTAATTTCAATGAATGCAACAACTCCATAATGAGGGTGAAAATGAAATTAGAAGTGAGAACAGTGAAGAGATTTGGTGAAATTTGTAAGATTTTAGTGTTGGTGAAATTTTGTCTTTTTAGTTATTTTTCTTTGTTATATTGACTTTTTGAATAATAGTTTCATGTACGAGTATGCCATGCTTCAAGATGCCAAGTATGGTCAAGTTTTCATGTGTTTTAGGCTTGCACAAAACTCAAGTATTTCTTCCTAGGATTCATGTTATAATATTAGCCTCTCACCCTGTGCTTTGCATGCTTGAGGCCTTTTTAACAGAATCGAAGTTTGAGAAAACTGTTGGAATCAGTGGAGTGGGGAATAAATTTTAAAACTCAAAGTGTGTGTAGGTTTGATTTCACTATTATGTTTTTGGCTGCCTTTATATTATTGTATGGTTTTTGAGAAAGGGGATCAAATGAAAAAAACAATTTTTAGTTTTAGTTATTTGATAACCATTTCTCTTTCTCTTTAGTTTCAATCCGTATAGGGGAGTAGTTCCTTTTAGTTTTTTTACGCTCTCATCTTCTTCTTCTTCACTTTTCGGGTTCCAGTCATTAGTTCAAGAACTCGAAGTCCAGAATTGCTTTAATGACTCCGGTTCCATGCTTTCTGTTTAATAATCTTCAATCTGTAGAGCATCAATTCTTTAAATGGTACGAATCTCTCTCTCACACAAAGCTAACCCTAATTTATGTTTGATTGATTGAAACTTTGGCTAGGGTCTAGGTATGTGTTTATGTTTGTGTTTGTGTTTGTGTTTGTAATTATTTATGTGTTTGACTTATGAAATTAAAAAGTCTTTGGAATTTTATCTCAATAGATGGAATCGCCTCTCACCTCGCACTCTCTGACGCATAAGGGTTCCATAAGAAGCAGATGAAACTATATTTAAGGTTAATGATTCTTCATTTCGTTATATTTTGTATTTTAAGTTTCCAATCAACATACATTAGTTTAGTTGGAAGATGATTTTTTCCAATTGGGTTCTCTCAAAAGTTGTCCATTATTATACAATCCCTTTTTCCCCCCAAAATTAGACTTTTTAATATTGGCTCTACTGTAACTAGGTGTTCTGTTTTCTGCTGATAATTTGGGCCTCCAAATGTGCCTAACAAAGCCATGGCTTTATTTCTCTACGTTCATGTGTTAGTGAGAATCCACGATTTCTATTTTTGTCTTTCTGGAAGACGTAGGTGACAAAGGAAAAAGAAAGCAAACAAATCACCCTTTGGGATACTTTTGGGTTGTTTCTGACTGGAATTGGGTATTGGTTTGCATTTGTTATTTGTTTACACTAACACTATTAGTTTCTTCTTTCTTTATGTTTATTTTTTGTTAAGTGTCCATGTCATTCTAGATCCAGATTCAGTTTCATATTGATGTAAAGTGTCCAGTTCTGGCATCAACTTCTATTTTTTATGTTACGAATAAATTATGCTTTGATTTTTTCTTCTTCTTTTTTTCTCAGAGGATTATTTTTGATACAGGAATTAAAAGCAAAATGAGGATCAGAGTTGGAGGGAGTTCAAGAATAACATGAAAGCAAAACAAAATGGAAGCATCATGGTGAGTCAACATAAGCACCGATCATGACTTCTTCGAGCAGTGAACCAAAGTCGCTCTTCTTCGTGGACAAGTCCAAAGGTACCTCATTCATACCTTTGTTTTTTTGTTTTTTTGTTTCGAGTGACATAATTGTCTTTTTTCGCTTTCAGTAATTCAATTGCTTCTGTACATCAAATCCCAATTTCAGTTTAGCTGTCGGAATTTGGTTTTTTGAGTTTAGATAAGGTCGCTTTGTGTAATCCCTCTAATTTTACATTTGTATTGTTATGAATTTCTTATTTTAGTTTTGGAATAGATTTATTTATTTATTACCATTTATTGTTTCGTATGAAAGGGTCTTATGCCAATGTACAAATTTATAACAATACGTTTCGAAGTTTTTGAAGTTCACATTCCATTAGCAGCTAATGCAGATGGGGTTGTGGATTTAATTTATGGGATAATTTGTGTAGCCTGTAATCATTGACAATGTTTTGTTTATGACATTTTTTAATGGGTTTTATTTTTCGTTTGGTAGAATGCATTTTATTGTGGTTTCAGTGTTTAGGGTGATAGAGTGGTGGAGATGCAGATGGAGGTGTGGGTATTTTGGCTCTGTTAAAAGGAAATTGCAGGTTTATGGTTTGGTTTAAACAATTGTGTGGCTGTGTGTTTGCTTTAGGTGAATGTGTCATGATGCAAGGGAAACTATGTTTCTAGGTTTAAATTCTGTGTTTCTATGTACTAATTGGGTGATTTCTCAATGTTTCTATTAGGTTATTTCATATGGATGCTAGAAGGGACATAATTTGCTGTGGTGGCAATTACACTGTGAGCTTTTCTCATTCTTCCTGTCAAAATTTATATAAACTGTGTAATTTGATTTCTGAAAACTGCTTTTGTCACTAATGATATTTATATGGATGCTAGAAGTTTTGGTGAAAATTAAAGTTTGTTGAATTCACTGTTTCAAGAATGTCATCTCTCATTTATAGCAGCTGCTTTATCCAGGAATGTCATATATAAAGTTGTTGGCTTTGAATAAACCAAACACTTGAAGGCTAATCTGTTTCAGTATTTGAAGGGCGTGGTGAAGCCGATAATAACACATCCATAATGACACATTGAGATAGACTTATTCCGAAACATAAGTCTATTGTTTTAGTATTCTTAATATCTTACTTCATATTAAATTTTTTAGTTGTTTTCATCTTTTTTTTCCTTTTCTTTTTATGTAAATGTAGATCCAATTTGCTGCATGAGGTTTCCAAAGAAGATAGTAGCAGGAGAGCAGAAAATTGCTGCAGGAGGACATTCATGTACAAGAAGTAGCTAAAAGGATTTTAATTGTGATGAATTTTTTGTTTTTTGTTTTCCTTTTTCAATGGTTGCAGTACTAGCTTCAATTACTATATTTTGGTGTAACGAATTTTGTTTTAAATAAAGACTTATTCAATTGCATCTGTTCCAAATTCGGTTCAATGGTTGACTATGATAATTGTTATCAATAAATACAAAGAGGAATTTAAATTAGTTCTTGCATTTGTTTTAAATTCTTTTCAATATGATCAACTATGCGTTTTACCCGAGCTAATAAAAGGTATTTCAAATTGTGGGGAAAAACAAGGAAAATTTTCAATTCCATCAAACTGAAAATTAAAAAAAAAAACACAAAGAATCCCCTAGCTCCTAAAGCTCATTAAACTAGCCTCTTTGCACACACTTCTGTGTGTGCGAGAGGCTTTTTTCTAATCATGCGCGACTTACAAAATTTCGTAAATATTTTTTCCCAATTGTATTTATCAGTCCCAATGTCCGTTTCAACAGTTTTATATTTTAATCGCACGCGTGTGATAAATCGTCGTCTTAAAAATTTTCCTTTGTCACCTGTATTTTTCTAGACGTCTATTTTAGCAGTTTCTTTTTTTCTTTTATAGCGTGTAAACTGCTAAAATAGACGTAAAAATACGAGCGATAAAGGAAAATTTTTAAGACGACGATTTATCACACGCATGCGATTAAAATATAAAACTATTGAAACGAACATCGGGACTGATAAATACAATTGGGAAAAAATATTTACGAAATTTTGTAAGTCGCGCGTGATTAAAAAAAAGCCTCTCACACACGCGAAAGCGTGTGTAGAGAGGAGAGTGTTTATTAATGAAATTCACTCTGTTAAGTTTAATATAAATATTTTGCCCAGTCGGCTTTTAAATCCTGAAACCGTCACTGACCATGCTGCGCCCTTGACTTGACGGAAATTCTTCAACCATGTTTCGCAAATCAGACTCTGTTCGCAAGGCGGATTTACGCAAGCCGGAGACCACTGCCCAGTTCGGGCCAGCTTCAAATTCACAAGCACAAAAATTGAAGCACTAAGGCAGATAAACTACAACCTCATCAATCGGTGCACGTGTCAACGTTGTGCATACACATGGCACATGGACATGGGTTTGCATGGTCCAGGCAGAATAAATAAAATCCGACCAAGTACTTCTGCTATTTAACGTGGACTGTAGGTCCCGCCTGGACCACTTGTTCCATTGACCTAATTTGATAATTGCATAGCGGGCCGTGGCGCTGTTGCAACTTGCATGGATGTTTTTGCTTCTCTGTTTGCATAAAGACATCCTTGTTTTGAGATTTGAAGGGTAGCTCCAGTCAGTCCAGAACCACAAGAAATTTCATTGCCCTCAGCCACACCAGGGTTCCTTCCTGAGCTAACTTTCTTTGACCTATTCTGGCTAAGGTTTCAACGTTTTCTCTCACATGTGCCTATGCACGGGCTTACTTGGCCAAGGCAAAGGAAATCATTGGTGAGAAAATAGCTAAGATCTTTAGCATTGACTGCAGGTCCCGCCTGGACCCTCCACTGTTATGGGTTTTCGGACACTAGATTGGCCACACTGCTTCTTATCTTTACAACCGTTGTGGCGGCAGCACAGCCTATAAAATTCTGTTTTTATTTTATTTTATTTTTGACCTGTAAGTTGTAACCAAGAATATATTATAATTGCTTCTCACGTTGGTATGAAGAACTTCCAAAATTAAAGCAGAACTTTTTTGGCAGTTAAGAACAAAAGAACAATATTAAGTCCAACAAAAAAATATAAATGACCGTTATATAAAAGAGGATTGATGGCAACCAAAATGAATGAGGGCAAATGTACTAAGGCCCAACACAATGAAATCAAATATATATACTTGTTTTGAAATTTCAATTAAAACAAATTTGACCAAAGATTTTGAAACACTTCACCTCAACCGTTCAGCATTGGATGTTTCAACGAAAATTGATTAATGAGTAATAATTAAGTAATTGATACAAGCGCTATTTAAAACAAACAATAACTTAGAAAAAACATAGCTCACTTCAATATATTTTTTATTATTATTTCAATGGGCATTAATTAGCTTTTGAATACTATTAACATTATTAAGATTTTGAAACCAAATATCTAGCTTTAAATTGATTTTGTAATTAATTTTACTGGTTGCCTTTGAGCAATTAAAGATTCAAATCTCTTCCAAAACGTTGAGCTATAATAATAATGCCACATAAATTAGTCTGTAGGTTTTTTTGTTTTCAAACACAATTGCCCAAACATTAGCAACAAATTATAAAAATATAAATGTACCAACAATATTTAAAGTAATTGAAATTGTATAGACAACATGAAAGCTTTAAACTGCATCTACCCAAAACAAATCGTAATTTTCATTTTGAAAATCCAATACAAATGCAAAAGCTTCAGTCAAAAAGTTAAAAGGTATTAAAGCAATAGCAGTACAGGAAGAAAACAACTTTAATTGATAAAGGTTTTAGATTATTACAAAAAGTATAGTTTTCCTCTTTCCGTAAAGCCAAATACAAAAATCTTTATATTATAAATAACATATAAACAAAATGGAAAGTTTTTAAGGTACAAGGAAATTGAAGAAAAACAAATTTATAGGTAAGCAAAGTAAAATAAATAATAAGTAAGAAGGTGAGCTTGATACGGTGAAGCACGTCAAAGACGTGTCCTAAAGCCTTTGTAGCCTCCCTATGTGTAGGTACTAACGGTCTACAAGACTCCAAGATACGACCCTAATACACAAACTCAAGATCCGTATTGAGCACATTCATATACGGATATGTTTCCAAGTCACATAACCATTGTTCAAAAATACTAATAGAACGTAGAGAATATATATAAAAGTAGAAAAGGAGAGAATCAGATTGTGATATGTGATATTATGATCGTGTATCAAATGTGAAGGAGGAGTGACCTTTTATAGGCATCCAAGAACATGTAACCAACCACATTAAACTAAAAAAATTAAGGCATTCAATATAAAAATAATTCCTGAAAATTAAATATGTATAATCCCTACAATAAATAAAATAATACAACCAAAATAATTAAATAAATAAAAACAGTTAAAACCTTTTTAAAATTCCAACACATAAGCCTGGCATGAATTGATTACCAATCATGTGGGGACATTTAAAATTCCCCCACTTTTAAAACTTGAAAATGATGATATACCAAACCAAGTGTGGTTTTGTGGCTTCTATTGTGCGGCGTGCCCTGATATCAGCCCCATTTTGTATTTCAGCAAATACACTTCCCTTTGCTCTTGAAGAGAGAGAATAAATTCTCCTTTTTCTTATGCTTCTATGGTGCTGCATACAACTACTTTAGTTTGATCTCGCCTCTTTGATCATTCGGTGTTTGCCTTATATTTGTCTCTATTTCCTATTGGGTGTGCTAGCAACTTTGTGAACGACAAGAAGAGTTCGTAAGTTTCTGTTTTCTTCTTGTTGTTCTTTTAAAATATAGAATACTTACCACATGGCCGTTTAAAATAAGAATTAAGGAACATTCATTAGGTCTGTTCATCAATTATATATATTAAACCCTTCATTCAACTTTGCTTCCATGATCCATCCCCAATGGCAGACCTAAACTCAGTCAGAGTTATTGAGGTTTGCATGGTTGCTCCACAGCCAAGCTCACCAGAAGATCACTCAGCCACACCTGACGCCCTTCCTCTAACCTTGTTTGATTTACTCTGGCTCAGATTTGCACCCGTCCAACGCCTTTTCTTCTATGAAATCTCAAACTCCTTCGAAACCACCACACTCGTTTCAAAACTCAAAGCCTCGCTCTCCATCGCCCTCCAACACTTCCGACTTCTAGCAGGAAACATCAATTGGCCCCAACACTCCCCTAAACCAGTTCTCACTCATGTCCAAGGGGACGCCGTTTCGCTCACAATTGCCGAGTCTCATGCTGATTTCCACCATCTTTCAAGTCGTAGCAACTTTGTTGAGGCCAAAGAGTACCATTCTCTCGTACCCCAATTGCCAACCTCTCACGAAAAGGCCGCAGCCGTGGCGTTCCAAGTCACCATCTTTCCCAACGGCAATGGCTTCTCCATTGGCACATCCATGCACCATGCCATCCTGGACGGCAAGTCTTCAACCATGTTTGTGAAATCATGGGCTCACATTTGCAAACATCTTGGTGATGATCCATCTGGTTCAGCTCTACCAGATCAGCTGAAACCATTTTTTGACAGAAGGGTCGTCCAAGACCCGGCCGGGCTCGAACCAATCTTCTTGAACCAGCTTCAGAATCTGGACGGACCCAACAACAGGAGCTTGATGGTTACCCAGTATAAATCTCCACCACCAGACGCGGTTCGCGGCATCTTTGTAATCACACGACCAGAAATAGAAGCAATGAAGCAATGGGTTTCGACCAAAATGGTAGAGATGATCAAGAATGAAAAACAATCTGATCGTCCTCATTTGTCAACATTTTCTGTAACATGTGCTTATACATGGGTTTGCTTACTCAAGGCTGAGGAAAAACAGACCGATAAGCCAGTTATGATGGGCGTCAGTGTGGACTGCAGGTCTCGCTTTGACCCTCCGATACCTGCAAACTATTTTGGGAACTGCGTAGACGGCCGTGTAATAGTTGCAGAGAGAAAAGGGCTTCTAGGAGAAGATGGGTTGACCGTGGCGGTCAACGAAATCAGTGAAGCTATAAAAAGTGTGGACAGTGATGGGATTTTGTATGGGGCAGAGACTTTGATTCAAACACTTTACCCTGCAGTGAGCAGTGAAGAGAGAGTTATGGGTGTTGCTGGTTCACCAAGGTTTGGGATTTATGAAACAGATTTTGGATGGGGAAAGCCAAGCAAGGTGGAGGTGGTTTCGATCGAAGAGACAGGAGCCATGTCCCTGGCAGAGTCTAGGGATGGTATTGCTGGAGATGTTGAGGTTGGTTTGGTTTTGGAAAAACACCATATGCAAGCTTTTGCTTCTCTGTTTGCTAAAGGGCTTCAAGACCTTTGAATCCACGCATGAAATTGGTGTTAATTTGTTGCATAGTATTATGTTGCCCATATGTATATTTCTTTATCTTTTACTATTTTAAAATTTTAAAACCCTTTATGGGGATTGTTATTATTTGAAAGGATTTTAAATTTTAACGTTTTATTTTCTGTTTTAATTATTTTGGCTGTTTTATTTTATTTATTATGGGAGTTATAAATATTTAATATTCAGGTTTTATTTCTGGTTGGTGAATGCCTTAATTTTTTGGTTGGTGAATGCCTTATATATATTCTCTACTTTATATTATTATTTTGGCAATGGTTCTGTGACTTGAATACCTATATCCGTCTATGAACGTGCTCATAGCGGATCTTGAGTTTGTGTACAAGGGGTCATATCTTGGAGTCTTGTAGATCGTCAGTACCTGCACGTAGGGAGGCTACAAAGGATTTAGATTGTTATATAAAAAATATAGTTTTCCTCTTCCTTTAATTGAGTAAGAAAATTAAGTTTGTTTTCCCTTTAATACTGAAAATGGAGTGTAAATTGGAAAATTAAGTATAAAGAAAAAGAAATAATATAAAAGTGAAGTAAAAAAGAAATTAATGTAGGGTAAGGATAGAATAGGAAAGATAGAAAAAAATTGATTAAAAAGAATTAAAAAGCAAAAGGAAGTGTAAGTGGAGAAAAAGAGTGTGGGGAAATCAGCTTCCATAATAATTTAAATTATTAGAAATTAATTTAATTTATAAAAAGAGAACTCGAACTTGGTTGCAACTCAATAGTGAACGGGGAACCATGATCAGAGAGGGAGGCTATGTGACCCTCTAAAATGACTGCACCCTTTCATTTTTGCAGGGGTTTCGAATCCCAGACCTCTGGGCCAAACACCTACTCACTACCACCATGGTAGGACGCCACTCGCAAAATGACTGCACCCTTGATTTGGCTAAAGCTGCAATAACATGTGCCCTACTCGGATTCACTCGTCTCCATATCCATTTCTCAATGAGCAAAGGGGAACTTTTATTACAAACCGACGTCGCACCATTGCCCATAATGTTGAAGTTTATTATTTGTAACTAAACAAGTTGTAACTCAATTTTGTGTCTCCACAAGAAGGCCTTTGATATGCTAGTATATATATATAGTCAACGATAATTCTCTTAGGTTTGAGTAATGCTACTCTTATCATATTTTGTATATCACATTTCTGTACCATATGATATGGCACCTTACTTGGAAATGCAAACTCATTTAATTTCATTTTAAGTTATCTTATTTTTCATTCATTTTGGTTAATATAGTTAATAATTATTATAATAATAAACTTTGTCAGACTTCTCATATCTTTGCGTCCTCCTCCTCCACCACTCTTTGTCTCTCCCAATCAATTTCCTCCTCCCCCTTGAAAGTCCCTCTAAACCCTAAACCCTTCATCCTCCCTCCCTCCATAATTTCCAGAACAAATGGAAAAAACATCACAAAATATACAAAAGAGTAAATAAAAAAACACAGCAGGATAAATCCAATTAATAGGAAAAGACAAATCATCGTAGATAGATCAGAGAGCTTTCAGCCATGAACAATGGCCCATAACCCTAACATGACATAGACATAGACATTTTTCTTCCTTTTGACTCCTTTAATTATCAATAAGGCAGTTGGTTTTCGCAAATTGAAATGACAACAATCCCTGTTTGTCAATTGCCAAACGTGACGTGGTTGTGCTATAGCAGAATATCCAGAATGAGAACTAGAACTACGTTCATACGAAGAAGCAGCCATAACACCATTCATTTGATGAGATAAGGCTAATATGCGAGACTCAATGTTACGTTGAGCAGAAAGAAGTTGAGCACGAAAATCCTTTAGAGTAAGAGGTGTGTCACGAGCATAGATCACCGCTTTAATCATATCATAATCAGCAGGTAAACCAATAAGTGCAGCTATAATAATGTCATCATCAGTCAATTTCACCCCAGCAGCAGAGAGTTGATCTCGAAGATGTTTGAGTCTAAGTAAAAACTTTTCTACAGATTCAGCCCCTTTGGTAATGGTATGCATTTCAGTTTTCAATTAACTCTAGCTCTAGAAACGGAAGCATGACGATCAGACAAGTTCATCCGACCACATACTCTATGGCATCATCAGATAAAGTGGCAATCAACAAACTTAACAAGGCTTTATCCACTGGAAGCCATTGTTTATATTCCTCGGTGTATTCACCCGTGACTCTTTTAGTCTCTGATATCACACACTTAGAAGGACAGACACTGGAGCCATCAAAATGTCCATATAAATCGTAGCCTTGAAGAACCGATTGAAACTGATAGCTCCATTTCACAAAATTATCCTTAGACAGATGAATAGTACTAATTCCTAGCAATCCTTCAATCTTAGGCATAGTGAAAGGCATTTTGAAGCAAGCAATTGCACACAGGATCAAGAAGCAACAATTAAACACTAGCTTGATGAGTGAGAAAACCAGAATCTTAGGCTTTGTGCCTAGGAAACCACCACAGACAGAGATACTTGCTGTGGACAGAAGCAAAAAACAAGGCTTCGTGCTGAAGAATTAGCCAAATTCCACAAAAATCAACAATAGCAGGCTTTGTGCCTAAGAGTTCACCAAAACTCAACTATAACAGGCTTCGTGCCTAAGAAGACATTGAAAAGCAAAAAATGGAAGAGGATGCTTACTTAAAAAATGGCCAAGTGTTCTCCTCGAGTGATGCGAAGCATAGCCTCATGTCATCGAGCCGACCAAGTAACACGTATTACTATTAGAGAAGCCATTTAAGACTGTCCAGAAGCATTCGGTGTGTCGTAATGGGTCGGGTTGGGTGAGACCGACTGATCGCACCCCGTGACCATGCTATTCTGGCAAGAACTTCGTGATCCCTACCACTTGTGATCGGGTCGGTGCTCCTGATTATGTTCGTGTTGGCCACGTGGCATCTTATCATGACACGTGAAATACTATTGAATTGTGTTGCTTCTAATCAGCTATAACATTAAATGTAGTTGCTTAATGGGGCCTCTCGATTTATAAGAATTTTCATATAACTTGGTTCCATCTGCAATGGCAGAGCCAAATTCAGTAGTGAAAGTAATTGAGATTTGCTTGGTGGCTCCAGAACCACAACAAGTTCCATTGCCCCCAGCCACACCATGGTTCCTTCCTGAGCTAACTTTCTTTGACCTATTCTGGCTAAGATTTCCACCTTTTCAACGCATATTCTTCTACGAATTGCCTCCTTCCTCTGACCCAACACCACTCTTCTTTGATTCCATACTTCCAAAACTCAAAGCCTCGCTCTCTCTCACCCTCCAACACTTTCTACCTCTAGCATGAAGCCTCACTTGGCCTCAAACTTCCCACAAACCCCTTCTCAATTATGTCCAAGGCGACGCCGTTTCACTCACAATAGCCCACTACTCTGATGATCATCGTGCTGATTATTTCGACCATCTTTCAAGTTGCAATGAATTTGTTGAAGCCATAAAATACCATCCTCTCGTGCCCAAGTTGGCAATATCTCATGAAAAAGCAGCAGCAATGGCCTTGCAAATCACCCTGTTTCCTAGCCGTGGATTTTCAATCGGAACATGCATGCACCATGCAGTCCTAGATGGAAAAACTTCAACCCTGTTTCTTAAATCCTGGGCTCACCTCTGTAAACATGGAGGATTATTGTTACCGGATCAGCTAAAACCATTTTCTGGCAAAGTCATCAAGGACCCTGCTGGGCTGGAATCTATCTACTTGAACCACTTTCTGAATTTGGACCGACCCGAAAATCGAAGCTTGATGTGTACGCTTTGGGGAGCTCCAGTGCCACCAGACTCGGTTCGAGGCACCTTTGAATTCACAAGCACAAATATACAAGCGTTAAGGCACTTGGTGATGAAGAAGCAACAACAACAACAACAATATCAATCGGTTCACTTTTCAACGTTTTCTCTCACATGTGCCTATGCATGGGTTTGCTTGGCCAAGTCAAAGGCAAAGGAAATCAGATGTGAGAAAATAGCCATGATCTTTGGCATTGACTGCAGGTCCCGCCTGGACCCTCCTGTCCCTGCAAACTATTTTGGCAACTGCATAGCGGGCGGTAGCGTAGTTGCAGAGATAAAAGGCCTGTTAGGAGAAGATGGGTTGGTTTTGGCTGTAAATGCAATTAGGGAAGCCATAAAAGGTTTGGATAATAAGGGGTTTTTGAATGGGGCAGAGAATTGGGTTTCAACTTTGTACAGCAGTGATCCGCAGACCAATTATTTTATATTGACTTCCGTTGCTGGTTCAAATCGGTTTCAGATTTATGACACTGATTTTGGATGGGGAAGACCAAGGAGAACAGAAGTGGTTTCTATAGATAAAACGGGGGCGATCTCTTTGTCAGACAGCAAGAATGGTGGTGGAGGTGTTGAGATTGGGTTGGTTTTGAAGAAACAATATATGGATGCTTTTGCTGCTCTGTTTGCTCAAGGTCTTCTGTGAAACCTTCTTATATGGCATGTCACATTCACTACAGAATTTCGCGAAATTTTTTTTGATGATGTGCTTTTCGAAGGGGCAAAGTTTTGGGTTTCTAAATTCTTGGACTTCTCACTGTTTGAGGCTGGTGATACTCATTTTGGATAACTACAAAACGGAAAGAGATTTCAAGACCGTCCCACAGACACAAATTACAACCAGACACTAGATTGGCTACATTGCTTCTTATCTTTACAACCGTCGTGGCGGCAGCACAGCCTATTAAATTACTAAATGTTTTTTTTTCACCTGTATTTGCGTGATAGCCTCTGAAGAATTCAGGAATATTAATTAGGCATGTCCTACAATTATACTAAGTTGCTATGATATTTGAAATAATATCACTATCTAGAAGTTAATGTCGGTTTCTACTCGGCACCCACGTCCACCACTTATGTCAAACCTTTCATTCAACTTCGCTTCCATCCATTTCGATCCAAAAATAAAAAAATAAAAAAATTTGCTTCCGTTATCCATCCCCAATGGCAGAGCTAAACTCAGTCAGAGTGGTTGAGGTTTGCAATGTTGCTCCACAGCCAAGTTCACCTGCTGGCTCAGCCACAACTCCGCCTGAGGCCCTTCCTCTAACCTTGTTTGATTTGCTCTGGCTCAGATTTGCACCCGTCCAACGCCTTTTCTTCTATGAAATCTCCAACTCCTTTGACACCACCATACTCGTTTCAAAACTCAAAGCCTCCCTCGCTGTCGCCCTCCAACAATTCCTACCACTAGCAGGGAACCTCACATGGCCCCAAGACTCCCCCAAGCCCATCTTCAGTTATGTCCAAGGCGATGCCGTTTCACTCACCATAGCCGAGTCTGATGCCGATTTCCACCATCTTTCAAGCCGTAGCAACTTTGTTGAGGCCAAAGAGTACCATTCTCTCGTACCCCAATTACCAACCTCTCACGAAAAGGCCGCAGCCGTGGCGTTCCAAGTCACCATCTTTCCCAACGGCAATGGCTTCTCCATTGGCACATCCATGCACCATGCCATCCTGGACGGCAAGTCTTCAACCATATTTATGAAATCATGGGCTCACATTTGCAAACATCTTGGTGATGATCCATCTGGTTCAGCACTACCAGATCAGCTGAAACCATTTTTTGACAGAAGGGTCGTCCAAGACCCTGCCGGGCTCGAACCAATCTTCTTGAACCAGCTTCAGAATCTGGACGGACCCAACAACAGGAGCTTGATGGTTACCCAGTTTAAATCTCCACCACCAGACGCGGTTCGCGGTATTTTTGTAATCACACGACCGGAAATAGAAGCAATGAAGCAATGGGTTTCGACCAAAATGGCAGAGATGATCAAGAATGAAAAACAATCTGATCGTTCTCATTTGTCAACATTTTCTGTAACATGCGCTTATACATGGGTTTGCTTGCTCAAGGCAGAGGAAAGACAGACCGATAAGCCAGTTATGATGGGCTTCAGTGTGGACTGCAGGTCTCGCTTTGACCCTCCGATACCTGCAAACTATTTTGGGAACTGCATAGCCGGCCGTGTAATAGTTGCAGAGAGAAAAGGACTTCTCGGAGAAGATGGGTTGACTGTGGCGGTCAACGAAATCAGTGAATCTATAAAAAGTGTGGACAGTGACGGGATTTTGAAAGGGGCAGAGACTTGGGTTCCAATACTTTATTCTGCTCTGAGCAGTGAAGAGAGATCTATGGGTGTTGCTGGTTCACCAAGGTTTGGGATTTATGATACAGATTTTGGATGGGGAAGACCAAGCAAGGTGGAGGTGGTTTCGATCGAAGAGACAGGAGCCATGTCCCTGGCAGAGTCTAGGGATGGTATTGCTGGAGATGTTGAGGTTGGTTTGGTTTTGGAAAAACATCATATGCAACCTTTTGCTTCTCTGTTTGCTAAAGGGCTTCAAGACCTTTGAATCCACGAATGAAATTGGTGTTAATTTGTTGCAGAGTTTTAATGTTTTCGCTTTGTTTTTGGGGGAAGAATAATTTGATCGATGTTCTTTTTTGTTGTTGTTATTTTGGTATGTTTGTTTGCAATGGTCCTCTGTTTCTCTCATTTTGTTGGGCCAAATTACAAGAATTATTAGAAATTAATCTAATTTATGGAAAGAGAACTCCAAATTGGGTTCAACTCAATTTAGTGGACGGGACCATCTAAATTGACTGCACCCATTCTTTTTTGAGGTGGGGTTCGAACCCCAGACGTCTGGGCCAAACACCTACTCACTACCACCATGGTAGGACGCCACTCGCAAAATGATTGCACCCTTGATTTGGCTAAAGCTGCTAGCCTGCAATAACATGTGCTCTACCCGGATTCACTCGTCTCCATATCCATTTCTCAATGAACAAAGGACTAGTTGACAACCCATAATGTGGGACTTATTCATAAAACTACCTTGACAACTCATTATGCCAACTTTTATTACAAACCGACGTCGCACCATTGCCTATAATGTTCAAGTTCATTATTTTTAACTAAAGAAGTTGTGAGTAACTCAATTTTGTGTCTCCACATGAAGCCTTTGATATGTTAATATTTATATATATACTTAACGATATTTTTCTTAAGTTTGAGTAATGCTACTCTTATCACATGACGTGGCACCTTACTTGGATATGCCAGCACATTTAATTTCATTTTAAGTTATCTTATTTTTCATTCATTTCGGTTAATATATTTAATATTTATTATAATAATAAACTTTGTCAAACTTCTCATATCCTTGCGTCCTCCTCCTCCACCACTCTCTGTCTCCCCCAATCAATTTCCTCCTCCCCCTTGAAAGTCCCTCTAAACCCTAAACCCTTCATCCTCCCTCCCTCCTCCTTAATTTCTAGAACAAATGGAAAAAAAACATCACAAAAGATACAAAAGAGTAAATTAAAAAAACACAGCAGGATATGCAATTAATAGGAAAAGACCAATCATCGTAGATAGATTTGAGAACTTTCAGCCATGAATAATGGCCCATAACCCTTAACATGACATAGACATTTTTCTTCCTTTCGACTCCTTTAATTTTCAATGAAACAATTAGATAAAATCATTATTTTTAAAAGTAAAAAGGAAAGAAAAGATGGTTTGCTAGGAATCAAATAAGAATCAACTAAAAGAATGGAGAACGGAGAATGACTGGAAGGACAAGACGGGAGGAGGCTGCGCGGTGGGAGAGAGAAGAAAGAGATGGAGTGGAGAATAAAACGTAAGATCTAATCAATTTTTTTACCAGGGCTTTTAATTAAAAAATTAAAAAACATAAAATGAAATTAAATGAGCTGGCATGTCCAAGTAAGGTGCCACATTATGTGGTATACAAAATTTGATAAGAGTAGTATTCCTTATGTTTTGTGTGATTAGAATGGTTAAGTGCACTAAAATTTATTGTTTTTACTTTTACGTAATTAAATCATGGAAAACGAGAAGAATCAAATGGTAAAGGTTGTTTGACAATTATCAATCAGGCAGTTGGTTTTCGCAAATTGAAATGACAACAATCCCTATTTGTCAATTGCCAAACATGACGTGGTTGTGATGTAGCAAAATAAGGAAATTTTGTATGAGCTTGGTGACGTGAAGCATGGGATGAATTGAAGATGCAAGTGATGCGCGGGGAATGTCCAAAGTCTTTAAAAGTTTGAATTGGATACGCATATGAATCTTTATGGATGAAGACGCAAGATTTGGTGATCATACTGTTGTGCGAAAATAATACTCCAAAGCTTTGTCGTTGATGGACTATGCAATGATACACACAAGAACACAAAGATTTATCGAGGTTCGTCCTCGTGCCTACGTCATCTAGGTGATCCACCCAAGAAATTCACTAGTGTGTAAGAACAACCTTGGTTACAATAAAAAAAAACCCATTAGTTCTCACAAGAACCCTAGCTCTATTTTCTCTCACCCTTGCTCAAATCCTTTGATGCCCTTGTAAACATCCTCTTGTGTTTCTCTCGAAAATTCCAACTCTTGAATTTTCTCCTCTCTTATAATTAAGGGTTGGTCTAATATAGGCCCCTACAATTTATATTTCTTAGACATCAACCAATTAATTTTCAAATCCGTGTATAAAACCCAAATTCAAACTAAAATGCCCCGTAAGATATAAAAGATCATAGTACTCCTACATATTTACATTGTTTGCCACCAGACTTCAAATAAGTCAACTTGACAGTTTTCAAGACAGCAACACAGCTTATAAAATCCTTTTTTGTAATTTTTTAGAATCTTTTTTTGTTTGACATGAAAATTCTACCATGCACCAGGTAAATGAATTAATTGAAATAATTGATGAAATTGAATGAATTGTAACGAATTGCATTTTGCAATACAATTGCATTATACCCTGGAACCAATTGCATTTTGCAATGCAATTGCATTAAACCCATACCTTTGACCTGTTACCTTAAAAAACCATTTAACAAATATTTTTTTTTTATCATTTAAAAGTTAGTGCACTGATGGACCAAGTGCACCATAGACGTTGCCGTTTGACCTAAAATTCATAACAGCGACATTTGACCAAACTTATTTACTGTAGTGCCCCTTGAAATTTCGGTTAAATTTCACTTTACCCCTCTAAAGTTAAAATGACCCACTTTCATCCTTGATTGAGGTTTGGTGACCCACTTTACCCCCTGCTGCTAACTCCATTCAAAACTCTGTTAAATCTAATGACGTGGTAGGGGTGTTTTTGTAATTTTTTTACACATGAATCATTAAACAAATTGAGTGGGTGAGGTGGATACCATGTGGAATTATATATATATAAAAGCTATAGTTTAAATATAAGGAATATTAATTAGGCATGTCCTACAATTATAATTAGTTGCTATGAGATTTGAAATAATATCACTATCTAGAAGTTAATGTCGGTTTCTACTTGGCACCCACGTCCACCACGAGCATGTCCACCCCAAAAAGCTAGGGCAAGGGCAAGAAAAAAAAAAGATTATGCAACAAAATATAAACAATTTAGAAATGTAAGAAATAAAATGATTATGCAAGAAAAAAATAAATATGGAAGAAAATATAAAAAATTTACAAATGCAAGAAAAAAAATGATTACAATTTACAAATATTGAAAGGAGAAGAGTTTGTATAAGGATTTGGTGTGGAAAATGAATAAAATTGTTATGTATTTATAGGGAAGACATCCATAATTTTTTGGTAGTTTTAAAAAAATAATTGAAATTTTTTTCGATTTTTTTCGCTCGCTGACGTTAGCGCCTTCAGGTTGCAACCCAGGCAGAATTTACCCGTGGGCTTGCCAGGGTTAGTGGGACCCATGGGTTACCCGGTGCGCGTTGGAGGGCTTCTGGGCTAGCAAGGGGGGCCTTTTGCCCAGTTTGCTCCAAGCGGTGGACTTGCTCTTATATCAAACCTTTCATTCAACTTCGCTTCCATCCATTTCGATCCAAAAATAAAAAAATAAAAAAATTTGCTTCCGTTATCCATCCCCAATGGCAGAGCTAAACTCAGTCAGAGTGGTTGAGGTTTCCAATGTTGCTCCACATCCAAGCTCACCTGCTTGCTCAGCCACACCTTCGCCTGAGGCCCTTCCTCTAACCTTGTTTGATTTGCTCTGGCTCAGATTTGCACCCGTCCAACGCCTTTTCTTCTATGAAATCTCCAACTCATTTGACACCACCATACTCGTTTCAAAACTCAAAGCCTCCCTCGCTGTCGCCCTCCAACAATTCCTACCACTAGCAGGGAACCTCACATGGCCCCAAGACTCCCCCAAGCCCATCTTCAGTTATGTCCAAGGCGACGCCGTTTCACTCACCATAGCCGAGTCTGATGCCGATTTCCACCATCTTTCAAGCCGTAGCAACTTTGTTGAGGCCAAATAGTACCATTCTCTCGTACCCCAATTGCCAACCTCTCACGAAAAGGCCGCAACCGTGGCGTTCCAAGTCACCATCTTTCCCAACTGCAATGGCTTCTCCATTGGCACATCCATGCACCATGCCATCCTGGACGACAAGTCTTCAACCATGTTTGTGCAATCATGGGCTCACATTTGCAAACATCTTGGTGATGATCCATCTGGTTCAGCTCTACCAGATCAGCTGAAACCTTTTTTTGACAGAAGGGTCGTCCAAGACCCGGCCGGGCTCGAACCAATCTTCTTGAACCAGCTTCAGAATCTGGACGAACCCAACAACAGGAGCTTGATGGTTACCCAGTTTAAATCTCCACCACCAGACGCGGTTCGTGGCATCTTTGTAATCACACGACCTGAAATAGAAGCAATGAAGCAATGGGTTTCGACCAAAATGGCTGAGATGATCAAGAATGAAAAACAATCTGATCGTCCTCATTTGTCAACATTTTCCGTAACATGTGCTTATACATGGGTTTGCTTACTCAAGGCAGAGGAAAAACAGACCGATAAGCCAGTTATGATGGGCTTCAGTGTGGACTGCAGGTCTCGCTTTGACCCTCCGATACCTGCAAACTACTTTGGAAACTGCATATCGGGCCGTGCAGTAGTTGCAGATAGAAAAGGGCTTCTAGGAGAAGATGGGTTGACCGTGGCGGTCAATGAAATCAGTGAAGCTATAAAAAGTCCAGACAGTGATGGGATTTTGAATGGGGCAGAGACTTGGGTTCAAATACATTATATAATTATATTTTATATATATATATATATATATATATATATATATATATATATATATATATATATATATATATATATATATATATACAGTCCCCTTCAGTTGAGGGATCCCTCAAATAGTGTTATTTGAGGGATGGGGATCTCAACCGTTGGATCTGTTTTAATGACCTTGTGTGGCTGAGATTGAATTACATCTTTTAACCCGTTTTCACACTCCTGACCCACCACAAACTCCACTTCAGTTGAGGGAACGACGTACGCTGGGAAACCAAACGTCTCTCTTTTTCCTCCAACGCTTGGAGACCTATCACGCAGACCAAACGACCCAACGTGAAGAAGAAGACTCACCATCGTCAGTTGAAGAAGAAGACCCACCATCGTCAGTTGAAGAAGAAGACCCACCATCTATGCGACAGAGGTATGCTATCATGGGTTCTTATTCTTTCAATATCTGAGCCATGGTTCTTCGATTTGGAGTTCTGGGATGAATTCTGATATGGTTTCAATGGGTTTGAAGATCACTCCTCCAGATTTTTAATGGTTTCTTAAAGTTTTGGAATATCATGTGTATGAAGTAAAAATAAACACAAATAAACGGGTATGGTATCCTGAGTTTTGATATGGATTTTAAGAACTCATCAACAATTCTACAACTTTTTTTTTTATTGAGTACGTTTTGTAATTTTCCATCAAACCTGTGCTTTCAATGCTCCTTTCAACATGGTTTGTGTTTCTTGTGATTCATAGCTACTTATTTTTTTGTTTTTTGGGAGTACTGTAGTTTTGTAGTTTTGTAGTTTTCCATCGTGCTTTCAATGCTCCATTCAACATAGTTTAAGGAAAAAAAAAATACAAGAAAACAGAATTTCTTACATATAATAAATTTTTTTTTATCTACTCTTAATTGATATTTGAGAAGAAAAAACAGAATGTCATATATATGTCCATGTTTTGTGATTAAAGTGTATCTGTGCATGTTCTATGGTAAACAGATTTGCTCACCTGTTGTTCAACTATGGAAGCTAATAATGGCATATTAGTTCACATGGAAGCTAAGAATGTCAAAAATTATTATTACTGATCAGGATCCAGCAATGACAAAAGCCATTTCAGAAGCTCTTCCAAACACATTTCACAGGTATTGTAGCTGGCATATTTTGAATAAATTCTCTGACAAGCCCGAGTGTATTCTTCACTATCAACAATTTAGAGAATGTGTTTGGGATTCTGAGAGTAGAGATGAGTTTGACTTGAGATGGAAGAGAATTGTTGAGGACAGCGGGTTAAATGAAGATACATGGTTGCAATCAATATTTAATATTCGATCTAAATGGGTGCCAGCTTATGTGAACCACATTTTCTCATGTGGAATGTCTAGTAGTCAGCGAGCAGAAAGTGGGCATGCATTTTTCAAGAGGTATGTATCAAAAAACAATTCCTTGGTGGACTTTATGGTTCAATTTAATAGAGGACTTTTACACCAACGACATTTGGAATTGATGGCAGATCACACTGATATAAATGAGAAGGCAAAAACTAAGTGCCCTATAATGATGGATAGACAAATGGCTAATATATACACACGTACTTACTTCTATAAATTTCAAGATCAGTTGTGGGAGAGTTATTGCAATAATGTTGAGCTTATAGAAGAGAATGCCACTCACTGCACATATAAAGTTGTACATATGGATGACAAAAAGAAAAAAAGAAACCGGCTGATTGTTTATGACAAATATGCAGATTTTGCATCGTGTAGCTGTCATATGTTTGAGAGTTTGGGAATCCCATGTAGCCATACTTTGGCATATTTGCACAAAATACGTCAGCTTCATGAATTGCCAGATCAATATATTTTGAAGAGATGGACTAGATCTGCTAGATCTGATCTTGTGGTTGACAATGATGGTTTTGTGATATCTGTTGACAAATCCTTAATAGGAAAGCGCAGTGCATTATTCCAACGATATTCAAATGTGATTGATAAAGTCATCTTAAGTGATGAGGCCAGTCAAATCTTCTGTGAGGCATTGGATTCATTGATTGAGAGGATTAAACCATTGCTTCATGGTGCTGAAGAAGTACTACCTTCTGCAAGGAGAAGTATTGCTTTTGAAGCTTGTATAAATGAACCAGATCCTGTTAAAGCAAAAGGAAGTGGGAAAAGACTTAAGGGCAGAAAGGAGTTGGCGAGAGAAAAATACAAAGGTCGGCGTTGTAATGGGTGTGGAAAATATGGACAAACACACGACAAAAGGAACTGCCCTATGCTTCAAAAATCGTAAGAATGCAAACTTATTTGTATTTTTCCTTTTTTATTATTATGTATTAACCTCATGTGTAATTTTGTGATGTTATCTTTGACCATGATAGCTCTTCAAATGTTGAAAAAGATGCTTTTAATGGCATGGATAATAGTTCTTCGTCACAGGTAATTATAGTTATACACAGAACTTATATAGAGTATTTTGTTGATGAAATGGACAATAATTCTTCCACTATATAAATTGCTTGTTATTGAGAATGATAAATTTGTATTTATTTTTTCACTTACTTTGTCTTGTCAGGATGATGAGTTTTTTGGATGATGTTTCGAACTCCAGTGATTCCACCTATTTCTTGGGTTGTAGAGTTGCACTGACATACTTGAAGAAAAGACTATGTTTGCCCAATCAAGCTTCGTGCAACTAGCCTCCTAATGGAAAGATTGTGTTTGTACTTTTTGTTTTCATTAGAATGCCTTTTGATGCGCAGTGTATTGAACAAAGAAAACCATTCAGAAATCATTTCAATTAAAAGGAAACAAATTTGTTTTGCTGCTATTCTTTAATATCATAGTTAAGTTTTGGTGTTATATGAATGAATGTCTTGGATGAGTTTACTAGTACTGAAATAGTGAAACAAACTATCATATATGCCATTAAAGTTCAAAAAAGTGGAAGAGAAAACACGGGAAAACTACCACACTATGAACTGAATAAAGTTTTCATTACTAAGATAAAATAAACTTGATAACATCAAGTATTCATTACGAAAGGGAAAAACAATTATGTACAACATCCATTGTATAGGAAGTAGTCTCGTCATCCCTATACAAATTACCAACCCACACATACAAAAAAAAAACCATCCTTATTACAGAGAAGAGCTACAAAATCCTTATTGAGTTTAAACAAACACCCGCAAAAAAAACCATCCTTAGTACATCAGATGTTGAACTTCAAGAGTGAACGAACAAGATTACCCCACTACAAACCTGCAATGCAAGAAAAAAAATAAAAGTAAGACCACACTACAGTTATTAAAAATAATATTGAGTTTGGGACAAAGAGGTTAGCCTTGTATTCACAAAGCCGTTCAACATAGAATTGCTTGAAAGCAAGGTGGTCCTTAAATTGATTATTCAATAAATTTCACAATTTGGCATCCAGATCCTGAATTGGGTTGACATCTTGTTCTAGCAGCACTTCGTCCCTGAATAAAAAAATTGGGGTTAACAATAAAAAAAAACTAACAATAATTAGCAAGAACCCCCAAATTATGAATTACTCAATAGAACCCAAATCAAAACTCATCACACAACGCAAGAAACCCAAAATCGAAGTTCCATTAATCAAATTGTGTTTATTTTTACTTCATACACATGATATTCCAAAACTTTAAGAAACCATTAAAAATCTGGAGGAGTGATCTTCAAACCCATTGAAACCATATCAGAATTCATCCCAGAACTCCAAATCGAAGAACCATGGCTCAGATATTGAAAGAATAAGAACCAATGATAGCATACCTCTGTCGCATAGATGGTGGGTCTTCTTCTTCAACTGACGATGGTGGGTCTTCTTCTTCAACTGACGATGGTGAGTCTTCTTCTTCACGTTGGGTCGTTTGGTCTGCGTGATAGGTCTCCAAGCGTTGGAGGAAAAAGAGAGACGTTTGGTTTCCCAGCATACGTCGTTCCCTCAACTAAAGTGGCGTTTGTGGTGGGTCAGGAGTGTGAAAACGGGTTAAAAGATGTAATTCAATCTCAGCCACACAAGGTCATTAAAACAGATCCAACGGTTGAGCGCCCCATCCCTCAAATAACACTATTTGAGGGATCCCTCAACTGAAAGGGACTGTATATATATATATATATATATATTTGTTTTTAACTTCCCAGACCTCCACACATACATCAGTTCTTCAAGTGCAAGCTCTGATTTGGGCACAACGACTATACGTTTAAAAAAGATAGAAGTTGAAGGAGATTCCAAAGTCTTAACTCAAATTCTATTACACAAGGCAGAGATTCCGAGGAGCCCACTTCCAGCACACCTCAAAGAAGCTAGAGGAAAGAGTCTTAGGGGGTGTATTCAATTGAGATTTTAAAAGACTATTTAAGGATATAAAAAATCCAATGGATTTAATCAAAATTTAATGACTTATAAGATTTTATTGATAATTTTGTATAATCAAGATTTTTAATTTTTGGATTTTAAAGATTATATCATAAGATTTTATAAGATTTGAAAGGACCACATGGATTTATATATCATAGGATTTATATCTGGGTCTGACTAAATAGGGTCATAGCCCAAACCAAAATTTGAAACCTTTTTAAATAACTAGCCCGACAAATATAGTGAACCCAGAACGGGGGAGGTTGCTGGTTTTACCATCTTAACGTTGGCCTGCTGCACAACTGGTAACTCCAGTCAAATAGTGTAAAAGGAACTTGCTTGTGTTACCTTATGAACTGTTATTGTTATGAGATATCATGTGGTTCTATGCAAGTGGAGTTTCTGCCCTATGTTTTCTTTGGTGGTAGTATTTTCTCTTCTATCCCCTACCACCTTCTTTTTCTCTTCTATCCATGTTGACCGAGGCAACAAGAACCTAAAAAAAGTATTCTCGGTTGTCATCTTGTGTGTGAATTTCTAGTCTTGTTCGTCTAATGGATAGTTTCATTGAATCTCAAAGCTCCCAAAAAAAAAAAAATTTGCATAAAGAAAGTTGACATGTATAGAGTAACAATATGCTTGGCTGAATTGTATACTACTCCCTAGGAAAAAAGACGAAAAGGAAAGAAAAGACGAAAAGTTACTTCCCTTGAAATTCTCCCAAACCTCTTATGAGTAAACAACATGAATCATTGCTATATGGCTGGTGGCGGTGAAGCTTTGGGTGTTGAAGTTGGCTTTGAGAGAAGGCGAAGTGGATGAGCACAAAAAATAATCTCACGTGAAAGAAAAAAAAGCCTCATGGGTTAGGGTGGGATTTGAGATAGGGATATATCTCACTAAAAAGTCTCACACAATTTCGCATTTGAAAAAATCTTTCGAAATTAACAAGTTTTTGAATACCATAAGACTTTTTGTTACTTGTTTAAAGTCTTGATTAAATACCACAAGATTTTGACACTCTCTTTAAAAAATCCTAATAGTCTTAATGGAATACCACAAAACTTGTTTAGATTATTTAAAAGTCTTAATTGAATACCACAAGACTTATTTATCCCAAAATAATCTTTTAAAATCTCAATTGAATACACCCCTTAATTTCCTCAAAGATTGGGGCAATATTCCATGCCCCATTGTAAATGTTACTAGCAACCCCATCCACAAGCACCTTAGAATTAGATCCCATAATGATTTTGTTTTGCCCGCTTCAAAGCAGATGTTGCAGAACGAGCTTCTGATTCTAGAGCGCTAGAGCAGGACCCAGGGGCAGCACGACCACCAATAAAAGCACCGACGGAATCACGTGCTAGAGCAGATGTTGACGACTCATTATGTTTTTATTTGAATCCAAATGGGGGATACTTTTTTATTTACATCGTAAACTTAAGTAAATTGAGTAATATAAAAATAAATGGAAGTAAAAGGACAAAGACATTTACTTAAATGTTGAAAATGGAAATAAGGTAGCAATGTCCAGCAACACAATGCAGCACATCAGCAGATTGACTTCGTTTAGGCTTTTCGTCGAACACCTAGAGTGCACCTTCCAATATGCAGCACCTATAGTGGTTTTTGCACCTTTTAGAGGTCCACCACTGATTGGGTTATAATTTTTTTATGGGTTGGGGTAAAAAAAAAGCCACCTAGGCTATAGCCCAGGTTAGCCATGCCTATGATCCGTCTCTGTTTTCAAGAGAGAATGTCTGTTTTTTAAAGACAAAATAATTTAGACAACTATATTGATATATAGTTAACCATGCTCGAAGGATGATTCTTTTGCACTAAAACAGTCAAACTTGTCTAAAGGCGGAAGCTGCACATGTGATGTTTACATAGCCATTGTCAACGACCAATAGAAACAAAGAGAAAATAGGATTTTCATTTCTCTAGAGAAAACAAAAGACGTTTTTTTTCAACAAAAAAATACTGACGTTTTTTATTTATTTAATTTTTTAACAAGGTTGTTGTTTAAAAAAAAAATAAAATATATATATATATATATATATATATATAAAAGTACTGCTATTTCCACCCACCTGTCCTATATTTCCACCCACCTTATCTTCCCACCCACCATATAAATTTTAAAAAACACAATCCTATTTTTCCACCCACCAATATTCCTAAAATACCCTTTTAATTATTACCTCATTTCCTCTCTCCTTTATTCTCTCTGCTCGTGTCTTCTCTCTCTCTCTCTCTCTCTCTCATGTTTACTATACAAACTAAAACTGTTTTTTGCTGTTATTTTTATTTTTATTTTTGTAAATATGAATTTTGTGAATATAATCATATAATCTATATATATAAAGCAAAAGGCAGAGAATGGTGAAACATTCAAAATACCAGAAAATGTCCTTGGTTAATGCAAACATTAAGAATTGAAATTATTAATTAAATGAGGATAATATGGTAAATTCACACTTTTTCATATTTTAAAAAATTAAAATTAAAAGAAAAATCAGATAATGGCTTATTTTTATGGAACATAACTACCCATTATCTTTTTTAATTCTAAAATAAATTTTAATTTTTTAAAAAAAAGCCTCTCGCAGGCGCGGAATCGCGTGCAGAGAGGCTAGTCATATTTATGCTCTTACCATTCTACTATTGTAAATAAAAATTTTCTCCAAAGTTATCCAAGGACCAGAAATCTATTGAACTTCACAATAAAAAAATATAAAACACCCATTCTTAACACATGAAACCAAAACTTGGCTCACGCTCCCCAATTTCTGAACATACCCAGCAGCCTCTTTACCCACCTTCCAAAGTTTCTGGTCCGCTGACCAGCCCTTGAAACCAAAACATGCTCATCACATCTTCATGCAAAATATCCCCCACCAAATCACTGCCAACGACCCATTAACCCCAAAAGCCTTCTTCACCTTCTCATGCCTTAAAAAATCTTCAGCAAAACTGGTTTTGTGAGGAACGTTCTTTGTGTAATCAATAGAGCCCAAATCGAAGAATTTTTTATTCATCCCCAAGTTTTCAGATTTTTAATTTGTTTAAGAAAAAAAAAAATCAAAGTCCAAGAAATACTCATCTCCCAATGCTTTAAGTAATCCTAAAGATCTTAGAAATTCTATTCAAATAGGATTACCTTACCTTTTCGCCAAAATCGTTCTCTTTAACATCCATTCTCTTGTTGTTTTCTTCTTCATAAACAATTTGTTTGAATGAATAGAAAAGAGAAGAAAATTATTTGAGAATTGAGTTCTGAGCACTGAAAAGCCTTCTTCACCTTCTCATGAGCAAGGAGTCGTATTCTTGTGTTTTTTTTTTCTTTCTATCAAACGATAGGGTTACGTGAGAACTTGAGATGTCTATGTCATTTTTTTTTTATCTTCCTTTTTCCTTAAGTCCTTTTAAGTCATTTTACAATAAGGTTAAATTTGTCTTTAAAAGTTTAAAGATAAGGTGGGTGGGAAAATAGGACATGTGGGTGGAAATAGTAGCACTCATATAAAAAGACTAGCTTGTTGTAAATTAAAACAAAAAAAGTTAGGGTACACTGCCGAATACCCTCCTAAACTATTTTGACTGTCAAATTTAGCACCCTAAATTATTTTTTCAGCCAATTTAGCCCTCAGATTATTTTAAATGGTCAATTTAGCCTTTGTCGTTAGTTTTCATCCAATTTTTCGTCTAAATGTCACATGTTAGCCACGTGATTCACTGTTGAATTAAAATGTAATTTTTTTTAAGTTTAAAATAATTAAATTGTTAAAACTACAAAACTTTTTTTTTTTTTTAACAAAAAAGGAAAAAAAAAGGGAAGGCAATCAACGTCTTCCCCAACCCCTTCCTCCCAAGACTCTATGTCTGCAATCCCACATCCACAAGGGTTTCGAGTGAATGCTAATGGTGGGTTCGTGTAAATAAACATATAATCAGAATCAAGATATGTTTTCATCTTCATCGCCACCTACTTGTTCTTGATTGGGTCAATGGGATTTAGGGATTGCATTCACAGTGTTTGGGTATTCGGAGACTGGATGATTTTTATGGGTGATTGGGTTGTTTTTATTTGACCGTGGGTGTTGGCTAAGTGTCCATTGATTTGGTTTGGTTATCAATTTCTTTTGCTTATTTTTGTTACCTATGAACAAGGAAGGGGAGGGAGGCTGTGTTAGAATGGATTTTCATACCTGTGCATCTGTGTTGCAGAGAAGGCGTTGTGCACTTGGGGATAGGGGTCATCATTAGGCCCGCGAGCCCATGGGCCGATGGGGGCTCGCCCGGCCCATTGAGAAAAAGCCCAGCCTGGCTCGTTATGGGCTATGGGCCGGCTCGGCCCATTGTTGAGTGGGCTGGATTTGGGCTTAGGTGTCTAAAGCCCGGCCCAACCCACGGGCTCACATACATATAAATAAATATATTTAAAAAACCCAAGTTAAATGAAATATGGAGAAAATCATTATCTATTATCATTATAAGAACTAAAAAAAATATGAAGTATGGGATAAAATACGATTTTATTAATATGGGGTTGTATAACTATATCTTTATATTTATGGAGAAAAAAAAAAAAAGAACTATGAAGTTATGAACAAAGAAAAAAATGGAGACATAAACATATAGACAAATGTAAATAGAGAACTATGAAAAAAAGAGGAAATATAGAAACACACCAAAATATAAAATAAATAAATAAAGAATTGACAAAAAAATACATATTTTAAAAAAAAAGACAAAATAAAGTAGGCCCATTTAGGCCCCGCCCGATGGGCTTTTTCAAGCCCGGCCCATGGGCTAGGCTTGGGCTTTGAATTTTTTTTAAAAACCCGACCCGGCCGGGCCTGTTATTTTCTCTCTCCTCTTTAAACCTCGGCTCGGCCCAGCCCAAGCCCATTAAATTTGGACCGGGCCGGCCCATTGACAAGGCCTACTTGGGGAAGAAGAAAAAGCCTACTTTGAATCGGATTCTTGAAAGAAAGAGAGAGGGAGAGAAGAATAAGAAGGAAAAATGAGAGAGAGAGAGAGAGAGAGAGAGAGAGAGAGAGAGAGAGAGAGAAAAGACGGAAAAGGAAAAAGAATAAAGAAAGAGAAAGAGAGAAGAAATGATTTTACATTTTCTTTATTATTTTTTGGTATTGTCCTTGTAAAATGACAAACTTACCCTTATAATTAACAGAAAATTGGATGGAAGTCTAAAAACTTAATGAGAGGTGCTTAATTGACCATTTAAAATAGTTTGAGGTCTAAATTGGCTGAAAAAATAATTTAGGGTGTGAAGTTCGACAGTCGAAATAGTTCAGCGGGTTTTCGGTTGTTTACCCAAAAAGTTAATACATTTAATAAGGGTAAACTTGGAAAACAAAAAGTATCTTATATGATGCATTAATGACATTGTTTTAAGTGTAAGGAAATTGATACATGTCATGGGGAGAAGGGAAAAATCCAAAAGAGAAGGTTAGAGAAAAGATTACTAGCATTCCCTTTGGGTCTTTGGGAAATTGAGTGGTAAATACTACTTGTATGTTCTCATTGATTATAGTGAAATATTCCCTCGTCTTCAAAGTGGATGTAGCATAGTGGAATATTCTCATCATAAATATATAATGTTCCCAAGCATATCATGCAATCTTTTATTTTATGTCATTTAATTACAAGAAGAAATCATATGAATTTTTGTGGAAGAGGACACAAGATTTGGTGATCGCACACTTTTTGAAATATGAAAATGATTTACAAACTAAGCACTTGGACAGACTCCATATCAACTACCAGTGACAAAAGAATCACAACAGCCTCAACCTTCTAACTTCCATCTCCAATTGGCAATGGCAAACCCAAGCTCAGTTAAAGTAGTTGAAGTTTGCAGGGTGGCTCCTCCTCCTCCGTCCTCACCCGGGGCATTCGCTTCCTCGAGCTCCCTTCCCCTTACCTTCTTCGACATCCGTTGGTTAAGGTTTGGGCCGGTCCAGCGCCTTTATTTCTACCAAATGCCTACTTACTCTGCAACACATCTCTTCTTTGATTCCATACTTGTCCCAAAACTCAAAGCCTCACTCTCTAACACCCTCCAGCACTTTCTACCTTTGGCAGGAAACCTCACTTGGCCTCAAGACTCCAAAAAGCCCGTTCTTAGCTATGTCCAAGGTGACGCCGTTTCACTCACGATAGCAGAGTCTAATGCTGACTTCTACCATCTTTCAAGTGGTGACTTTGTTGAAGCCATAGAGTACCATCCTCTTGTACCCCAGTTGGGAGCTTCTCATGAACAAGCTGCAGTGGTAGCATTGCAAATCACTGTCTTTCCCAACTGTGGCTTTTCCATTGGAACTTCCATGCACCACGCAATCCTAGATGGCAAGACTTCAACTTTGTTTGTGAAATCTTGGGCTCACATTTGCAAACATGATGATCAATCTAATTCAGTGCTACCTGATCTGCTGAAACAATTCTACGATAGAAGGGTCATTCAGGATCCAGCTCAGCTCGGAGAACTTTACTCGAACTCCTATCGAAATAAGGACAGTTGATCGGTTCATAATTGTATATCATTTTGTACCCTTCTAGCTTATGATTTGGTTATGTTTTTTAGTTAAACTTGTGCTTTTAATCCTTTTTGTGTTTATCTTTCAGTTCATTGAGCTTTAGGTAATAATGAGGGCTTTGGATAGTAAATGATGCAATCCATGCATGTTAGGGCCTAATTTGGATGAATGGATGAAGAGCTTAAAGACAAACTCAATTTTGGCTACAGTCCCCTGCCAGCCCAGTTTCGTAGGTCATATTGCAAGCTTTGTTTCAGCAACCTACATAGCTCGGATGAGGCCACATTCTTCATGAAAGTTGTTCCAATGGGTGTATACTATAACATATCCAAAATTCAGCCCCATTGGATAAATATGGAGTCTGTTACCTAGCAAACACAGAACCATGCTCAGGATGGATTTTATCAGCGCGCAAAATGAGTTAGCAATTTGTTTTGGCCTTAACTTCCTCCTCCGACCTTGGATTGGCCCAAATGATATATGGCTGGAAAGAAGACATTCTGAACTTCAAGTTTGAGTGCTTAAAGTCTTAATTTTCTTAAGGGAAGCCCAATTCGTAAGCCCTTGAAGTTGCTGGTCATGCTGACCTCAGGATGAGCTATTATTTCTGGTTGGAAGCTTGGTCATGGTGACATGAAGATGAGCTAGGGCTGCTGGTGGGATTTATTAGTGAAGTGCATCAACCATTTCAGATTTTATAATGGAAGTGTTGTATGCATTAGTGAAGTGCATCAACCATTTCAGATTTTATAAAACAAGTGTTGTATGCATTAGCCATACTTAATTCAGATTTTCAGCTTCCTTAGGCCTATATATAGTGAGGTTTCCCAAGCTTGTAAACACACCCCAAGGGGGGGAGCTCTCAAACACTTCTCTAGAGCTCCCTTCCCTTCTCTCCCTCAAATTCTCTTAATTTTCCTTTCTAGTTCTCAATTGATTGTAACAAAAATCCTTTTACTAAATTTTCCTTTAAGTCTTTCCAAGTTCTACTTTAATTTTCATTGTTATGTAAATTCTTTTCTTTAGTTTCAAGTTTGATTAGTTTCCAAGTTTCAATTATGGTTCATGTTCTTATTCATTATGCTTATAAGTTAATATGCTAGTTTGAATGATTGATCACCATTTAGGCTTGCATGTTAGCTATCTTGGTTTGAATTAAGAGTATACACCATGCTTTAATTCGAATTGAACTATGAATAGGAAGAGTATGTATGGACATTCGACAACAGGGATTAGATACATGCTTGGTTGTTTAAATTGTTCTTCTATGCTTAATGGGTTCCTAATGCTTAATTTTAGGTTAGACAACAAATGATCAAATTAGGGAATTAGGAACACAAGGTTATGACCAAACACCATGGCTTAATCATACATTAGCTAGAATCAATCCGTTAATCTAATTGAACTTGGGAACTTATCTGCTTGAGTTAGTTATTTTCTTTCTTCCTTGTTTTATTTATTTCCTTTCTTTTTCATTTCTGTTTTGTGTAGGAGAAATGAATTGGATCATTCAATCACCAATCCTCGTGGGATCGACCTCGCACTTACATATGCTATACTACCAAACGGCTCGTGCACTTGCGAGTATCACAAGTTGAGGATGCAACTGAATCCATTTTGGTGCAGCTGTATCGACACAACAAGTTTTTGGCGCCGTTGCCGGGGATTGGCAACATAGTTTGGTTCTATTTCTTTTCCCTACTTGTTTTATTTTTATTTTTCATTTTCATGTTTTTCTAGACAATTTCTTGTTTTAAAGTTAATGACGTTAATGGACCAGTTGTGTTTGTAGTCCAACAGAAAAGGACAATTGCCCAACAAGCAAGAGAACTGGGTTTAAGTCCCAGCTTACACAACCCATTGGCGCTTGTTGCTTTGAAGCATGGAATTGGATGTGTGTTGATTTTCCTTTTCATTTTAGTTTTTATTTCCTAATCCTTTTAATTCCATTTCAAGTTTGTGTGTTTGTTTTAGCAATTTATGATAGCTTAATAAAAATGGAGAGAGATGGCAACCTCAATCATAAGAATGGGAAGTGTGGAGCAATGGGAGAAGTCGCGACCTCCAAGTGCATCACACTCGACCTAATCGCTTCAAGGGGGAGCATTTCAATCCTTTCTCTTCTTTGAATTATGTTTATTTCCGTCATTGTTTTTACCTTTTGGTCCGCGCTGAGTTCTTTGTTTTTCTGTGCTGAATCCAACCATATAAAGAACGTGAAATTTGGACTTACGGTTGGAAAGTTATAGCCTAAAAACTGAACACAGGTCGAAGCTGAAAAACAGAGAAACGAATCTGTCCAAATGGTGATAAACGGGTGATAGAAAGTGCTGTTTGTGTTTTTCTTTGGTTTATTGGTTTGTTTCTTTTAGTACAACAATTTATGTTGTTTGTTTGAATTTGTTTAGAGTACTTAGTTCATTTTCGTTTATGGTTTGTTGTTCCATTTTATCTTAATTTGTTTTTGTTTCTTATCTTAAAAATTTTAAAAAGATTTTTCATATGAGCTGACTTATGGTAACTCCAGTGAGCACTTCCGTCAATACAGTGTCTAGGAGTTCTATAGGCGACACCTTCGGTGTCTAAGAAGTTTGGGTTTTAAGCGGGACCATTGTGACCCCTCCAACCTTCCCGGATCCCCTGGCTGTGTTTTCTGAGGCCCTTAACTGGTCATCCGTGAGTTGCTTGTATATTCGTGTATTTTTAAATTAAGTTTATTTTTATTTTCTTTGTTTTCTTTTCTGTTGAGTCTTTGTTTTTGATTTGTTTTTGTTTTTGTTTCGTTAAGTTAGTTTATGTTTTTATTTACGTGGTTTGGTTGGTTAGTTTATTTCTGAGTGTTAAAACACATTTTTATTTCAAACATTGCATAAAAAAAAATAAAAATAAAAATAAAAACAACAAAACAACAAAAACAAAATAAAAACAAAAACAATAAAAAAAAAACAAAACAAAACAAAACAAAAAAAAGAAATATTCTTCATCTTCTTCATCATCATGGCTTGCCTCTATTTTCTCTTACTTGCAGAATCTGCAGCAGCTCCACATGGTCCTCATTTTTTCTCTGCAGTGCTTCCACGTGCTGATTGGCACAGTAGAGCCGCTTCTGCAAGTCCGCCACCATAGCCTTCAAGGAAGCTATTTCCTCGCTCATCGCGGCACACTCCCGTGTTCTCGCCAGCAATCGCATGCCCAAATTGGTAGCCGAGACCGCGTGGAGCACAGTTAAATTGTGGGACTCCTCTACTGCTGCCTTATCAGACCTCTGTGCCACATGCAGATGATCTGTCGGTGTGAGCTTGCTGCCAATCATGCCTCCCAGCAGCACTGCTCTGTTCGGCACTGCCTCATAAAAGTTCGGTATTGCCTCAGCAAAGTTTGAGGCCGTACCGTGATGATATGTGGAGTTTGGGAAGACTGGGTTTGAACGAGCCCTTATCTGGGCATTCGGTGGTGCAAGTGAGAGCTCAAGGTTGAGATCATCAAGGTGAGTGCATGAGGATGCCATTTGTTTTGTTTCTGGATTTTTTGATGTTTTTCCTTGAGTTTGCAGGAAGAAATGCTGGGTATCATCCGCTTGTAGAGGCGTGCTTTAAATAGACATATGCTGATGAAGGTGTCAACACCATTTCGGATTTCCCGGGCATGCTCGACCTAATCGCTTCAAGGGGGAGCACCTTTACTTTCACTTTACTTTTCTTTTTTCCGTGTTTTCTGGTGTTTTATTGTTTTGCCCGTTACTTTCATTTTCTAGAGCTTTGTGTTTTTGCCTTTCCCTTTCGGCTATCATCTTTATTTTATTTTAGTTAGGGAACTGTGCTTCCATTTCCGTCTGTCGTCTTCGTTTGATTTAAGTTTGGAAAGTGTGCTTTCTTTTCCGTTTTCTTTTTCCTTCTGCAAATTTACTCTTTTATTTCCAAAACAAAATAAAGACAAAAACAACCAAAAAAATAAAATAAATTAAAATAAAAACATCAATAATGCAGTAGAAGTCATTTCTTCACAGTGCTCGGTGTCTCGACCATTGGAGCTTTGAGTTTGGCCCTCTGGCTGTCCTCTTCCTGGGCTTCATGCACAGCCTCTTGGGGCTCACCACTTGAGCTCCCAAAGATCGCAATCTTAGCTTGAGCGTAACTACTCTCACGATCTGCTTGCTTGCGTTTACCCGGTCGGTCTAGGTCTTCCAGCTGTTTTCGCATGTCGCGAGAGTACAACTCTACCATCTTTGATAGGTTTCTATTCTCGTCCCGCAATACTTCTAGCTGGTGTCGATTCACCTCCACTATCCTTGACCTCTCCCTTTTCAAGCTTTTTATAGCAGTCTGACACTCCTCAACCATACTTCGCTCCGCCGCCAACTGACCTTTCAGCACCTCTACCTCATGGGACTTCGCAAGTAGGCGATGACCCAAACTTGCGACTGTTGCCGTACTCTGCACGCTCAGTGCTAGGGCATCGCTCACGACCCGGTTGTCATCCCTTGTCCCCAGAACACGTATATCTTTAGGAGTCACTAAATTTCTAGCCACTCCAATGGCAACATCGTTGTCCAAGAGTATTGAGTCAGTTACTGTCACAGGCCCCCGTGCGGAAGCAAAGTAGGGCATCCATACTGGTGCCGCTGCTTGGCCTCGTGTCTGAGTCGGTGGAGCTAGGTTGAGATCCAACGAAAAGGGGTAGGAAGAGGCCATTTGATTTCTCACTTCTTATCTTCTTTCTTTCTTTTCTCTTTTGTGTGTTTCTGAGTTTGTGTTTTTTACCCTTTCTTTTTTTTACCTTTTATAGACTTAGTTTTTGCTAACCCTAGCCATTGCGGTTCTGAATTCTGTGCGGCCCTTACGGCTTATCTCTATATGTCGCCGCACCCGTTTCCCAACCCCCTTAATTGCATTTTCACCTTTCACCACCTTCAAGTGAAAAAGTCGTCGCGCCTTCCTACGAGTCTAATAATTCTAGCTTGGGGGATGTGAAAGCGGCCTCTGCACGCCGACACGTCCCTCGCCTATTTTCCCCTTCACTTCCCAGGAACCAAGGCATCAAGGACCACACTTTTTCTGTTTCGTAAATACCCGCCTTCGCACTCCCAATTCACGTTTCATTAAATTAAAATAAATAAACAAATAAAATAAATTAATAATAACATGTGGGCTTCGGACTTCATTGTGGGCTTCGGGTTTTCACCGTTGTTAGGTTTCAAGGTGGGTTAACTTTCTTTTGGGTTGGGCTTTCAATTGTTTGGGTTTTGGTTTGCGTAAGACTGTCTGTTTAGGGCTTACTGTTTTGTCTGTTTAGGGCTTTCTGTTTCGAGTGTTTTACTGTTTCATTTTTTTTCTTTTTTGTTTATTTGTTTGTTTGTTTTGTAATTTTTATTTTTGTAATTATTTTTTTTTTTTTTGTGTTTTTTGTGTGTTTTTTTTTTTTTTTTTGTGGTTTATATTTACTTTAGTACCTTTCATTTCTTGTTATGACATTGCTTGTTCCTAATTTTTAAACATTGAGGACAATGTTCATTTCTAGGTTTGGGGGTATTGGAGTTTAGCATGTAAAATTGGTTTTTCCTTAATTTAATTAATTTTTTTTTTTATTTGCTTGTTTTTATTTTTATTTTATTTTGTTAAGTCTTGCTTTAATTTTGATTTTATTCACTTTCCGAACACATTTGATGAGATTGTGATAAATGTTTGCATGACTTAAATGAAAATTGAATTTTATTTATTATTTATTTTTTTTCCTTGTAAATTTTTATTGTAAAAAAAAATAAAATTAATTAATTGATTAATTTGGCATCGTTCTAGCATGATATGTTCGAAACCTTCTTTGCACTTGCCATTTGTTTCATAATTCTCCAATTAAAGGATTTGCATGACCCAAAGAATTGTATCAAGCATAAATTAGACTTATATAACCATAAATGTGAGCTTTTGAGCCTTGTGCTTCATTTCATGAGTGTTATACACATACTCTTATTTTCTTGTCATCAAAGTTGTTGTTTGATCTCATTATTCATTGATTTGGTTGAATACTTAAAAGTCATTCATTCTTTTGCAATTCGATTTCATGACATTTAAGAAATGATATTAGGCCCTCTTTGGATCGTTTGTACCTTTCAAGCTAACCTTATGCATGCTTAAGCATGATTTTCCATTGTTAACCATTTTGAGCCTACATGTAAACATTTTCTTTCATTTACCAATTATATTTCATTGCCTTAGCCTGAAAAACAAATATTTACCTTTCTAAGGAACTCATGAGCTTTAATTGGGATGTGTTTTTCATACTAAGTTTAGGAATTGGTGTTACATTTTGAAGAAAAAAAAAAAAAAATCACACAATTGGTGAAAGAAAAGAGAAAAGTTGTGATTAAGTGGTGGTTGAATGAAATTTCATTTTTGGGTTTCATTTTTGGGCCTTCAAAATAAATTGGTGTTTAAGGAAAGGAGTATGAATCATTGTAAATGAAGGTATAAGGAGTTTTGATCGCGTAAAAGAAAAAATCTAATCGTGATGATTCGAAGTCTTGTAAACAATTGTTTTATGCTCTTATATTTTGAGTTTCTTGGACTTTGTTTTATCCATACCCTTCATTTCTTACTCACCTTACACCCTTGGCCCCATTACAACCTATGCTAAAGACCTAAATTGATCTTAAATGTCATGTGGTTGAATTGCATTCATTTTTTCTACTTTTAAGTGTTTGGCATCCTTCTTGAGATCATATTAATGCAAGTCCTTCATCTTTTTATTTCGAGTTAAGTCCTTATGGTTTAACTCTAACCTCATGTTTATAACTGAGTATTGCATTGTAGCCCTCTTCCGAGTGATTCATTTGTGAGAGGACAACTTTGGTGAGATTTGAAGTTGCATTTGTGCTTGGTATGATTTTTGAAATTGTGTGGAAACTAAGATTGGGGAATTTGTTGCATTTGGCTATCACACTACTACACTTTGAGCATATTATGTTTTGAACTTTGCCGCTTTGTGAATAATGTCTAAAATTGAGCTTTTATTGTCAAAACGTTTAAGTCATGTGTATGAGTCATTTCTCTTCACAAAATGTTCGGAAAGATTGTTTTGAGTTTTTATTTTGATTTTGTTTTTTTTTGTTTTTTGTGTTTTGTGTTTTGTTTTTATTTTTATGTTTGTTTTTGGTTTTGGTTTTGCTTAAGAACTAACAAATCTAATAAGTTTTCTAACCATTTTGTTTTGTAGAGTTAGAAAAACGTTTGTGGGTATCGTAACTGTTAAACCCTCAGGAGACACAACTCCTCCTACTAGGGATGCCTAGAGGTTTAAAGGCTTGTTGCATTCGCTCAATGCAATCGAGTTACCTACGAAAGTGGTCTAGTTAACTTCTTGTTTTGTTTTTAACTTTGTTTTGTGTTGTTTTGCTCGAGGACTAGCAAAATCTAGGTTTGGGGGTATTTGATCGGTTCATAATTGTATATCATTTTGTACCCTTCTAGCTTATGATTTGGTTATGTTTTTTAGTTAAACTTGTGCTTTTAATCCTTTTTGTGTTTATCTTTCAGTTCATTGAGCTTTAGGTAATAATGAGGGCTTTGGATAGTAAATGATGCAATCCATGCATGTTAGGGCCTAATTTGGATGAATGGATGAAGAGCTTAAAGACAAACTCAATTTTGGCTACAGTCCCCTGCCAGCCCAGTTTCGTAGGTCATATTGCAAGCTTTGTTTCAGCAACCTACATAGCTCGGATGAGGCCACATTCTTCATGAAAGTTGTTCCAATGGGTGTATACTATAACATATCCAAAATTCAGCCCCATTGGATAAATATGGAGTCTGTTACCTAGCAAACACAGAACCATGCTCAGGATGGATTTTATCAGCGCGCAAAATGAGTTAGCAATTTGTTTTGGCCTTAACTTCCTCCTCCGACCTTGGATTGGCCCAAATGATATATGGCTGGAAAGAAGACATTCTGAACTTCAAGTTTGAGTGCTTAAAGTCTTAATTTTCTTAAGGGAAGCCCAATTCGTAAGCCCTTGAAGTTGCTGGTCATGCTGACCTCAGGATGAGCTATTATTTCTGGTTGGAAGCTTGGTCATGGTGACATGAAGATGAGCTAGGGCTGCTGGTGGGATTTATTAGTGAAGTGCATCAACCATTTCAGATTTTATAATGGAAGTGTTGTATGCATTAGTGAAGTGCATCAACCATTTCAGATTTTATAAAACAAGTGTTGTATGCATTAGCCATACTTAATTCAGATTTTCAGCTTCCTTAGGCCTATATATAGTGAGGTTTCCCAAGCTTGTAAACACACCCCAAGGGGGGGAGCTCTCAAACACTTCTCTAGAGCTCCCTTCCCTTCTCTCCCTCAAATTCTCTTAATTTTCCTTTCTAGTTCTCAATTGATTGTAACAAAAATCCTTTTACTAAATTTTCCTTTAAGTCTTTCCAAGTTCTACTTTAATTTTCATTGTTATGTAAATTCTTTTCTTTAGTTTCAAGTTTGATTAGTTTCCAAGTTTCAATTATGGTTCATGTTCTTATTCATTATGCTTATAAGTTAATATGCTAGTTTGAATGATTGATCACCATTTAGGCTTGCATGTTAGCTATCTTGGTTTGAATTAAGAGTATACACCATGCTTTAATTCGAATTGAACTATGAATAGGAAGAGTATGTATGGACATTCGACAACAGGGATTAGATACATGCTTGGTTGTTTAAATTGTTCTTCTATGCTTAATGGGTTCCTAATGCTTAATTTTAGGTTAGACAACAAATGATCAAATTAGGGAATTAGGAACACAAGGTTATGACCAAACACCATGGCTTAATCATACATTAGCTAGAATCAATCCGTTAATCTAATTGAACTTGGGAACTTATCTGCTTGAGTTAGTTATTTTCTTTCTTCCTTGTTTTATTTATTTCCTTTCTTTTTCATTTCTGTTTTGTGTAGGAGAAATGAATTGGATCATTCAATCACCAATCCTCGTGGGATCGACCTCGCACTTACATATGCTATACTACCAAACGGCTCGTGCACTTGCGAGTATCACAAGTTGAGGATGCAACTGAATCCATTTTGGTGCAGCTGTATCGACACAACAACAGTCCCAACAATCGAAGCTTAATGTTTTGGGAGAGGAAACCCCCATTGGGCTCTATCCGAGGCACCTTTGAATTCACAAGAGCAGATATAGAAACACTGAGGCAATTGTTGAAGGCTAAATTGGCAGAGCAGAAACAACAAGATATTTGTTCAGTTCATGTGTCAACTTTCACTCTAGCATGTGCCTACACATGGGTTTGCGTAGTCAAGGCAGAGGAAATAAACAGTGACCAAACACGTCTGGCTTTTAACGTGGATTGCAGGTCTCGCTTGGATCCTCCTGTATCTCCAAACTATTTTGGGAACTGCATAGCGGGACGTACAGCAGTTGCCGAAACAAAAGCCTTGTTTGGAGAAGATGGGTTGGTTGTGGCTGTGAATGCAATCAGTGAAGCTATAAAGAGTTTGGAGAAGGGGGTGTTGGATGGGGCAGAGAATTGGGTTTCAAGAATGTTTGCTGTGACTAGTGAGAGAATGCTTACGCTTGCCGGTTCACATCGGTTTGGTGTTTATGAGACTGATTTCGGGTGGGGAAGACCAAAGAAGGTTGAGATTGTTTCCATAGACAGAACCAGAGCTATCTCCTTTTCAGATCCCAAGACTGATGCTGGGGTTGTTGATGTTGGGTTGGTCTTAGACAAACATAACATGCAGGTTTTTGCTTCTCTATTTGCTAAAGGTCTTCAAAACCCTTGAAGCTTAAAGCCTCCTCATCTATACTATTCTGGGGAACAATAATTTGGGACTTCATTGCTTCTCTTAATAATTAACTTTGTGAACATCGCCTTTTCTTCTAGAAAGATTCAGGCAATCAGTGCTTTGATGGCAAAGAAGAAGCAACAAGATCACTCAGTTCATTGGTCAACGTTTTCTCTAACATGTGCTTATACATGGGTTTGCTTACTCAAGGCAGATGAAATAAAAGCAGACAAAAAATGCTTCTGGTTTTTCATCCTATTTTTTTTCATTATAATTATATTTGTCATGGCAACTTTTTATTTATTTATTTATTTTATTTTAAATATGGGTCGCCTTTACATCACTTTGATTTAACTATTAAGACTCAATTAGCAGGTGAGATGGAATAATTATTATGAGTGGAGTGGTAAGCATGTGGTGTTGAAGAATTTTGATTTAATAATCACATTCTAAATAGATAATGTTTTTTTTTGGTCGATTCTAAATATATAATGTTCCCACGCATATCATGCAAGGTTTTATTTTGTGCCAGTATTTAATAACTAGAAGAAATCATGTCCTGTTACGCATATGAATCTTTATGGAAGAAGTACGCAAGATTTGGTGATCATGGTGTTAGAAAAATAAGGGGTTTAATTGCTATATTTAAAAAAGAAGAAAAAAAGAATTTAATTCATGCAAATAAATACCAAATTAAATGCATAAAATAATTAGAACAATATAAGAGAGGTTTTAGAAAAATCAGAATATTGTCGAGTCTAGAACTTGGTTCTATCTCTTTAAGATGAAATTGCTCCTCACTGATGCTTCAAGGTTCCAATGGCAAACACCTCCTAAGATACAACAACTTCCTTCTTGTGATAGTAGCACTCCAAGCCACAAGAACAACGAATGCAGACTTGTGCTTGAACTATGTCTCAATATAAGACTCTACTTTACTGACAAAGACTCATGTATGCAGTGAATGAAAAACTCTTTATTGCCTTGGGGTGTAGTCTTTTGCTGAGGTGCTAGCTTTTCTTGTGAATTGTTTGGCTGCGGATCCTGTTGGGGTGTCCAGGTCCGTGTTGTTTGTGCTTAGTCTTGTTGTTCTGGGCTCTTAGCCCCTCTTGTTACCCCCAAAAAAAAAAAAAAAAAAAAAAAAACTCTTTATTAAATTCTCAATGTGTTGCAGTATTTATAATACTAAAAAAACCTGTTTAGAGGGGTTGTGTCTCCTAATGAAAAGTCAAAGTGTACAACTCTTGCTTATATGACTTTTCATTTAAAACCTATTCACTGTAACTTCTAATTTTATTCATCTTATAATAAGAAATCTTTTAATATTAAAATATTAAGATTTTCCAACAATCCCCCACATGGATGTAAAAACTTAATCAACAAAATGAAAATAAAAATACAGACACGTGAGAGAGTTCGATTGGAAAGATACCACGTTAGGATAGGTAGCTATTGGCCGTGAACCTTCCCTAGTGAAATACCATCAAGTTTACTTGGATAATCGGTGAATGCGGTGTCTTCAACTGCTTAGCCGTTTGTGTAATCCCATACGATAGTAATAGAACCATGTTAAACACATAATTAACATATTCTAGTTACCATACTCTCATTAATTGATTAAAATACATAAATATGAAAGACTAACTTTCATTTATGGTACCCTTCGTTTATTTATACATCTCATTCTATAGGAAGTGCAATGAAGATATTTACTTTTAAGATATCCTTACTTCTTAAGCTGTTCTTCTTAGAACCTTACGAAAGTAAGTAAGTCATTCACATGAGTAATCAAGTCTATAATTTGAACACAACAGGAAGTCAAATTCATTAGATTAATCAAGTCTGTAATGCAATGGTTTTGTGTCTCGTACGACGTTGGACGAATTGAAAACCAATCCGATGGTGACATTCACCTATATGTACTAACACTTAGTACATAAGCCTTGAATGAATTGATTACCAATCCAGTACTGGTGACATTTACCGGTACGGTGATCCCCCACTTTTAAAACTTGAAAATGATGATAGTGTGGTTTTGTAGCTTCTATTGTGTGGCGTGGCCTCATATCAGCCCCATTTTGTATTTCACCAAACACACGTCCTTTTGCTCTTAAAGAGAGAATAAATTCTCCTTTTTCGTATGCTTCTATGGTGCTGCATACAGCAACTTTAGTTTTACGTATCGTGCCTCTTTTGATCATTCGGTGTCTAGTAGTAGTGATAAAAAGAGGGCAAAAGTATCCATCTCCATTTGGCAATGGCAGAACCAACAAGCTCGGTTAAAGTAGTTGAAGTTTGCAGGGTCGCTCCTCCTCCTCCACCTTCACCCGGTGCATTCGCGTCCCCGAGCTCCCTTCCCCTTACCTTCTTCGACATCCATTGGTTAAGGTTTGGGCCGGTCCAGCGCCTTTATTTCTACCAAATGCCTACTTCCTCTACAACACCGCTCTTCTTTGATTCCATACTTGTCCCAAAACTCAAAGCCTCACTCTCTAACACCCTCCAGCACTTTCTACCTCTGGCAGGAAACCTCACTTGGCCTCAAGACTCCCAAAAACCCGTCCTTAACTATGTCCAAGGCGACACCGTTTCGCTCACAATAGCAGAGTCTGGTGCTGACTTCTACCACCTTTCAAGTGGTGACTTTGTTGAAGCCACAGAGTACCATCCTCTTGTACCCCGATTGGAAGCGTCTCATGAACAAGCTGCAGTGATGGCATTGCAAATCACTGTCTTTCCCAACTGTGGCTTTTCGATTGGAACTTCCATGCACCATGCAGTCCTAGATGGCAAGAGTTCAACTTTATTTGTAAAATCATGGGCTCACATTTGCAAACATGATGATCAATCTAATTCAGTGCTACCTGATGAGCTGAAACCATTTTATGACAGAGTCATTCAGGATCCGGCTGAGCTTGGAACAATCTACTCGAACGACTATCGAAATAAGGACGGTGTTGAGCAAATTTTAGAGTACACAACTCTAAGATAGACTTGTTGGAGACAAAACAAGTAAACAATTTACTTGTATTAGACTCACAAAATATTACAACAAACAACTCTCAAAGGAAAGACTAACTCTTACAAACACTCTTTCTCACTTCACTCACACTTCTCACAATGACTCCTTAGCTCTATAGCTCACTCTTCTAACACACACTTCACTTCTTGATTCTATACAATGCATGGCTTTATGCCTATTTATAGTTGTTCTAGCCGACATAGCTCTCCATTCCATTGCCTTTGCTACATAATTCTTTTACTTTCTAGACTATTCTCCATTCCTAGCCGACATAGCCTATGTAACTTTCTAGAATCAACTACATTAATCTATTACAATACTAGTTACTAGGTCGGTGGAACTTCCTTCACTTTTCCAGATTTTTCTCTACTTATCTAGCTCAAGTATTGACTATCTTCTCTAGGCTTTATTTCCTTGTTGTTTATACTTCTAGAACCTTGTAGAGATTGCTCCTCAAAATGGGTTGAGCTGGGGTTGATACTTTAACACTCCCCCTCAACACCAGCTCACATCCTTCGCATCACATTGAGCTGATGACGAAATCTTTCCAACTTGCTGGTACTCAGACCTTTTGTGAACAAGTCCGCAATTTGATCATCTGTATTGATATGTCTCATCTCAATCTCTTCTTGCAGAACCTTCTCTCTAATAAAATGGTAGTGTATCTCCACATGTTTGGTTCTTGCATGAAAGACTGGATTTTCCGCCAAACGAACTGCTGATTGATTATCACAGTATAACGGCACTGAATAATCTACCAATTGATGTAGATCATTCATTAGCTGTGTTAGCCACGTGATCTCTTGAGCTGCCATTGCTGCTGCTCTGTACTCTGCTTCCGTGGTTGACAAAGATACCGTCGGCTGTCTCTTACTGCACCAAGAAATTGTTCCTGAACCAAGCTTAAACACGTACCCGGTAGTTGATCGACGAGTGTCATGATCTCCCGCATAGTCAGCATCACAATAACCAACTAGCTTGCAATCTTCACCTTTCTTGTACAACAGACCATAGTCAATTGTACTTTTCACATACCTCAGTATTCGTCGTACTGCGTCCAAATGAGACTTCTTTGGATTTTGCATGTATCGACTCATCACACCAACTGCATACGAAATGTCAGGCCGAGTCAATGTCAAGTAGATTAGACTACCCACCAATTGTCGATACATCGTTGTGTCTTCCAAGTCTTTGCCTTCATATGCGCACAGCTTGACATTGGGCTCCATTGGCGTTGAGATTGGCTTGCATTCAAGCATCCCAAACTTTTGCAACAAATCTTTTGCATATTTCTGTTGACACAGAAATATCCCTTCTTGTGTGCAATCGACCTCTAGCCCAAGAAAGTGCTTGAGTTGTCCCAGTTCTTTCATCTGAAAGCGAACTGACAAATTTTCCTTTGTTTGGTGAATTTCTTCTTCGTCATCACCAGTGATGATTAGATCATCCACGTATACCAGCACAATAGCTAATTTTCCTCCATTAGCTTTGACAAATAAACTAGGATCTGCATGGGTCACTGAATAACCACTTCGAGAGAGAAATTCTGCAATCTTACCGTACCATGCTCTTGGTGCTTGCTTCAATCCGTAAAGTGCCTTTTTCAGCTTGCACACATACTCAGGATGGACTTCATTCTCAAATCCCATTGGTTGAGTCATGTAGATTTCCCGATCTAACTCCCCATGCAAAAACGCATTCTTCACATCCATCTGGTACAAGTTCCAATCTTTGTTGGCCGCAAGTGCAAGTAGGACTCGTACGGTTACAAGCTTTGCCACTGGACTAAACGTTTCATCATAATCTAGTCCGTATTGCTGAGAGAAACCTCGAGCCACCAACCGAGCCTTATACCTCTCGACCGACCCATCAGGACGACGCTTTATCTTATACACCCATTTGCAGGATATGGGTTTCACATCTCTTGGCTTTGGCACCAGATCCCAAGTCTGATTTTGCTCTAGCGCAGTGATTTCTTCTCCCATAGCTTTAACCCATTCGGAACTCTGTGATGCTTCTTCAAATGTTTCAGGTTCAACTATGTCTTCTGCTATGGCTGCGTTGGCGTATTTGGGATTTTGCTTCCGTACTCTTGTTGACCTTCTGGGTTGTGACTGTGGAGTCGGTATTTCTACTTCACTGGGTCTAACTTCTTCTAGTGCTTGTTGATGTACACCAGTTTGCCAAGGATTCTGAGTAACCTCTTGCTCGTCATCGTCACCGTCAAGCGAATCTTCATGCTCATTTGGACTCGGTCGGATTGGAACAATTTGCTCCCCCAACTTTTGTTGCAGCTTATCTTCAATTTCTCTCGAGTCTGGTAACACCTCCTTTTCTGGGGACCACCAAGATGATGCTTCATCGAACACCACATCTCGTGATGTGTAGCACCTTCCATTTGTAGGGTCACAACACTTCCACCCTTTTCTCTGGCTGTCGTATCCCACAAAGATACATCTGATTGCCTTCTTGTCAAACTTGCTACGTAGATGACTTGGAACAAATACGTAGCACACACAACCGAATACTCGAAAGTAACTGACTGTAGGTTTCATATCCCACAGTTTCTCAAATGGTGAAATAAATTCTAACCTTGGTTGAGGAAGTTTGTTGATCACATGGGCTGCAGTTCTCATGGCTTCAGCCCAAAACCTTCCAGGCACATTCTTGGCATGCAGCATGCTTCGACATATCTCTGCAAGATGCCGGTTCTTTCTCTCTGCTACTCCATTCTGTTGTGGCGTGTTGGCACATGTGAACTGATGACGTATGCGAGTCTCTCGTAGATACTGGCAGAATTCATTCGAGGTATATTCTCCTCCATTATCTGTGCGTAGACAAATAATCTTCTTTCCCACTTCTCCTTCAACTATCTCTCTAAACTCTTTAAACTTTGAAAATGTGTCGGATTTTTCTTTCGTAAAGAAAACCCACACATACCTGGAGAAGTCATCAATGAACGTCACCATGTATCGCATCCCGCTAATCGATGGTTGCTTAACAGGACCGAACACATCAGAATGGATTAACTCTAGCGGTGCTTTTGCTTTGAACTTGGATTCCTTATATGGTAGTTGATGCGCTTTACCATATTGACATCCTGCACAGACCGTATCTGTTCTCACATCAAGCTGAGGCAGACCCTTGAGCATTGACTTCTTCATCATCACGCTTAGCTTGTGATAGCTAACGTGGCCCAATCTCATGTGCCATAAATTTGCTGTCTCGTTCTTTCTTGTCTTGTCTACATATGCAGACTCTGCTGACATTACGTAGACTGACTCTAGTCGTCGTCCCTCCATTGTCGGCATCCCTGAGATCTTGAGGTCTCGATACACCTTCACATCTCTTGGACTGAATAGGACATAGTGGCCTGATGATGTCAGTTGTGCTACTGAAAGCAGATTCTTCTTCATGCCTGGAACATGGTAGACATCTTGAAGCGGCACTTCATTAGAATTGTATCGTGGTGCTACTACTGTCTTACCGATGTGGGTTATCGGTAACCTTGAGTTGTTGGCAGTCACCACCACACGATTGCCTTTGTACTCAGTCAGGTTCTGCAGCTTCTCCTTATCACATGTCATGTGATTTGAGCAGCCTGAGTCGATAATCCAATCATTCTTGTAGTCAATCCTTTCAGGTGACGTCACAGTGAGAGCTATCTCCTCTTCCTCTATAGCAAGAGATGCTTCCGCGTCCCAATCATCCTCACTTTTCTCCTTTGAGTTGGAAGTAGCAGTATTACTCTCAGCGGGCCTTTTGTTGGACCAACAATCTTTCGCCATGTGGCCCTTCTTTCCGCAGTTGTAGCATTTACCTTCGAATCTTTTAGTATTCTTGGATTGACCACGGTTGCCGTGAAACTTTGAAGCTCCCCCTAGCCGAGAACTTCCTTCTCCTTGATGACTTTTCGCCTTGTCACCATCTCTTTTTGATCCATTACCAAAGTGTTGCTTGAAGTTGCCTTTACTTTTGTTGGAGTAGAGCGCTTCCTCCTCTCCTTTTAACGAGACCCCTCCCATTTGCTTAGCCATAGCTTCTTGATCGGCAAGCAAATTTTCAAACTCAACAAGTGATGGTTGAGTAGGCCACCCTTGTACAGCAGCAACGAAGCCTCGGTATTCGGGTCTCAGACCATGGATAATTATCCTTTTTATCCTAGACTCCACAATAGCAGCATTAGGATCTAAATCAGAAATTTCACGGCATGTGGACTTTACCTTGTGGAAGTACTGAGCAATCGTCATGTCACGTTGTGCAACGGATAGCAGCTCGTTCTCAAGAAGTTGTAGTCTTGTGTCATTCCTTTTTGAAAAGAGTGTTGCAAAGGTGTCCCATGCTTCCTTTGGTGTTTTGGCTTTCCTTATGTGCTCCAACATTTCTTCTTCAATTGTTGTCTTCAGGGCAAACATGGCTTTACCTGCTTTGATCTTCCACTTACGCAAAGCGTCGCTATTGTCTTCTCGTGGTTGTGCAACATCGTTGCCCCCGACGACATCCCAAAGATCTTGACCTTGCAGATAAGACTCCATGCATGTCGCCCACGTGTTGTAATTTTTGTTGTTGAGCTTCGTGATTCCTCCAACTACGTGAAGATCACCCATCGTTTCGGCAGAATTCCGGCAGTACCGAACAAGCTTGAACTAAATATGCAAACTTGTAGAGACAAACTCTTCACGACTCAAAGAAGCTCCCGCAGAATCAGTCACTGACCGTCCCGCTCTGATACCAATTGTTGAGCAAATTTTAGAGTACACAACTCTAAGATAGACTTGTTGGAGACAAAACAAGTAAACAATTTACTTGTATTAGACTCACAAAATATTACAACAAACAACTCTCAAAGGAAAGACTAACTCTTACAAACACTCTTTCTCACTTCACTCACACTTCTCACAATGACTCCTTAGCTCTATAGCTCACTCTTCTAACACACACTTCACTTCTTGATTCTATACAATGCATGGCTTTATGCCTATTTATAGTTGTTCTAGCCGACATAGCTCTCCATTCCATTGCCTTTGCTACATAATTCTTTTACTTTCTAGACTATTCTCCATTCCTAGCCGACATAGCCTATGTAACTTTCTAGAATCAACTACATTAATCTATTACAATACTAGTTACTAGGTCGGTGGAACTTCCTTCACTTTTCCAGATTTTTCTCTACTTATCTAGCTCAAGTATTGACTATCTTCTCTAGGCTTTATTTCCTTGTTGTTTATACTTCTAGAACCTTGTAGAGATTGCTCCTCAAAATGGGTTGAGCTGGGGTTGATACTTTAACAGACGGTCCCAACAATAGGAGCATAATGTTTTGGGAGATGAAACCACCACCAGAGTCAATCCGAGGCACCTTTGAATTCACACGAGCAGATATAGAAACACTGAGGCAATCGTTCAAGGCTAAAATGGCAGAGCAGAAACCAGTTCATGTGTCCACTTTCACTCTAGCTTGTGCCTATACATGGGTTTGCGTAGTCAAGGCAGAGGACATAAAAGCTGACAAAATACATATGATCTTTAACATGGACTGCAGGTCTCGCTTGGACCCTCCTATACCTGCAAACTATTTCGGAAACTGCATAGCAGGATGTGTACCAGTTGCCGAAACGAAAGGCTTGCCAGGAGAAGATGGGTTGGTTCTCGCCGTGAATGCAATTAGTGAGGCTATAGAAAGTTCGGAGAAGGGGGTTTTGGATGGGGCAGAGAATTGGGTTTCAAGGTTGTTTGCTGTGAGAAGTGAGGGAAGAATGCTCAGCATTGCTGGTTCACATCGGTTCAGAAATTATGATACTGATTTTGGATGGGGAAGACCAAAGAAGTTTGAGATTGTTTCCATAGATAGAACCAGAGCTATCTCCCTTTCAGATTCCAAGACTGGTGCTGGGGCTATTGAAGTTGGGTTGGTTTTAGACAAACATGACATGCACGTTTTTGCTTCTCTATTTGCTAAAGGTCTTCGAAACCTTTGAAGCGCATGAAGCCTCCGCAACAACATTTTCTTTTTGCACTTTAAATTTTCTGGAATAATAATTTGGGATTCGTTGTTCAATAGGTGACCAACCTTGTATGCTCTCAACAATCAGCTTTGTGATGTTTTTCTTTGGACCAGGTGCAGGTGGCTCTGTCCGTCTCTTTTCCTATGTACTGCATCAAATAAACTTCTTAGTGTTTTTTTTGGTCAACTATAAAAGTCGACAAACTTTGTATGCTCTCAATAATTACCTATATGTGAACTGTTGTCTTTGGACCAGGTTGCTAGCTCTGTTTCTTTTCCTATGTACTCTCTCTAATATCTGTTTCTTTTCCTCCGTATTATATCCAGTCAAAAACAATGTGCTTACTTTACTTTCCTTCTCTTCCAAAGCACTATTGTTAATTTATAGTATTCAACCAAAGTTGAAATATATATGTGAAATCGTATTTTAAATATATATATATATATATATTAATATTTTGGGAAATTAAATGTTTTGGTTGATTGTCAGATATATTGCAAGGGAAATTGGCACCATCACGATGGCAGGTCTTCTGACTTCATTGGATGCCTCAACCCGTTGGCTTCTTTGAAGAGCCCTCATCCTTTGGCTTTGAAAGGAGTAGCAGCCCAGCAAAGTGAAAAAAGGAGAATTGGGAGAGAAAATAGCAAACAAGCATTCAGCCAGAGAGAAAAAAATTATCTGAAATTGTTTTTTTGCTTTGTATTTTGTTTTTCTCTTATTGTGAGTGTGTGAGCTTGGTTATTTCCTTCTTCGGGAATGCTAGTAGTAGTAACCTTCTCTCTAACATTCCCTTTTGGATCTTCTCCTTTCTTCTCCGGACGTGTGCAAATTTCCATACACTTAAAATAATGTTATTAATGCATCACACTAGCTACTTTTTATTTGTCAAATTTACCCTTATTAAATGTATTGGCTTTTTTGTTTCCTCATTTATCTTTTTTTTTGGGTACCTATTGTACCAACTTGTTAAAAAAATTAAATAAGAACAAAAGTCAGTATTTTTTGGAAACTGAAAATATTATTGCTTTGTTTCTGAATGAGAAATCTCTTGCATTCATGAGCATTTTCTGTCTAATATTGCTTTCCATGCTATCTGAGTATTTTTGGAAACTGATAATATTATTGTTTTGTTTCAACGACCAATAGAAACAAAGAGAAAATAGGATTTTCATTTCTCTAGAGAAAACAAAAGACGTTTTTTTTCAACGAAAAAATACTGACGTTTTTTATTTATTTAATTTTTTAACAAGGTTGTTGTTAAAAAAATATATATAAAAAGACTAGCTTGTTGTAAATTAAAACAAAAAAGTTAGGGTACACTACCGAATACCCCCCTTAAACTATTTTGACTGTCAAATTTAGCACCCTAAATTATTTTTTCAGCCAATTTAGCCATCAGATTATTTTAAATGGTCAATTTAGCCTCTGTCGTTAGTTTTCATCCAATTTTCTGTCTAAATGTCACATGTTAGGCACGTGATTCACTATTTAATTAAAATTTAATTTTTTTAAGTTTAAAATAATTAAATTGTTAAAACTACAAAACTTTTATAAATAATAAAAAAAGGGAAGGCAATCAACGTCTTCGCTAGCCCCTTCCTCCCAAGACTCTATGTCTGCAATCCCACATCCACAAGGGTTTTCGAGTGAATGCCAATGGTTGGTCCGTGTAAATAAACATATAATCAAAATCAAGATATGTTTTCATCTTCATCGCCACCTACTTTTTCTTGATTGGGTCAATGGGATTTAGGGATTGCATTCACAGTGTTTGGGTATTCGGAGACTGGATGATTTTTATGGGTGATTGGGTTGTTTTTATTTGACCGTGGGTGTTGGCTAAGTGTCCATTGATTTGGTTTGGCTATCAATTTCTTTTGCTTATTTTTGTTACCTGTGAACGAGGAAGGGGAGGGAGGCGGTGTTAGAATGGATTTTCATATATGTGCATCTGTGTTGCAGAGAAGGCATTGTGGACTTGGGGAAGAAGAAAACGCCTACTTTGAATCGGATTCTTGAAAGAAAGAGACAGGGAAGAAAGAATTAGAAGGAAAAATGAGAGAGAGAGAGAGAGAGAGAGAGAGAGAGAGAGAGAGAGAGGACGAAAAAGGAAAAAGAATAAACAAAGAGAAAGAGAGAAGAAATTATTTTACATTTTCTTTATTATTTTTTGATATTGTCCTTGTAAAATGACAAACTTACCCTTATAATTAACAGAAAATTGGATGGAAGTCTAAAAACTTAATGAGAGGTGCTTAATTGACCATTTAAAATAGTCCGAGGTCTAAATCGGCTGAAAAAATAATTTAGGGTGTGAAGTTCAATAGTCGAAATAGTTCAGAGGGTTTTCAGCTATTTACCCAAGATACTACTTGTATGTTCTCATTGATTATGGTGAAATATTCCCTGTCGTCAAAGTGGATGTAGCATAGTGGAATATTCTCATCATAAATATATATAATGTTCCCAAGCATATCATGCAATCTTTTATTTTATGTCATTTAATTACAAGAAGAAATCATATGAATTTTTGTGGAAGAGGACACAAGATTTGGTGATCGCACACTTTTTGAAATATGAAAATGATTTACAAACTAAGAACTTGGACAGACTCCATATCAACTACCAGTGACAAAAGAATCACAATAGCCTCAACCTTCTAACTTCCATCTCCAATTGGCAATGGCAAACCCAAGCTCAGTTAAAGTAGTTGAAGTTTGCAGTGTGGCTCCTCCTCCTCCGTCCTCACCTGGGGCATTCGCTTCCCCGAGCTCCCTTCCCCTTACCTTCTTCGACATCCGTTGGTTAAGGTTTGGGCCGGTCCAGCGCCTTTATTTCTACCAAATGCCTACTTACTCTGCAACACATCTCTTCTTTGATTCCATACTTGTCCCAAAACTCAAAGCCTCACTCTCTAACATCCTCCAGCACTTTCTACCTCTGGCAGGAAACCTCACTTGGCCTCAAGACTCCAAAAAGCCCGTTCTTAGCTATGTCCAAGGTGTGAGAATGTGAAGGTAAAGACTCCCACATTGGAAAGTTGAGAAACCTAGCAAGGGCTTATAAGAAGTTGGGTTACTGCCCCCATTGCCAATTGGTTTTGAGGTGGAACCTCAACTTCCTTCATGGTATCAGAGTAGGTTAGCCCACGTATGAAAGCCCAACGGCCACACGTGCTCCACGTCACCCAATATGTGTTGTCCACATGTTAGGCTTGAAAATTCGCCACACGTGTGGGGGCGTGTGAGAATGTGAAGGTAAAGGGTCCCACATTGGAAAGTTGAGAAACCTAGCAAGGGCTTATAAGGAATTGGGTTACTCCCCTCATTGACAATTGGTTTTGGGGTGGAACTTCAACTTCCTTCATGGTATCAGAGCAAGGCTTCACGTGTTGGGCCCAACGGCCACACGTGCTCCCACGTCACCCAATATGTGTTGTCCACATGTTAGGCTTGAAAGTTCGCCACACATGCAGGGGCGTGTTGAGAGTATTTGTCCCACATTGAAAAGTTAAGGGACCAAGCCTGGGTACCATGAAGGAAGTTGAGGTTCCACCCCAAAATGACGTGAGAGCACGTGTAGCCGTTGGGCCCAACACTTGAAGCCTTGCTCTGATACCATGAAGGAAGTTGAGGTTCCACCCCAAAACCAATTGGCAATTGGGGGAGTAACCCAACTCCTTATAAGCCCTTGCTAGGTTTCTCAACTTTCCAATGTGGGACTCTTTACCTTCACATTCTCACACCTTGGACATAGCTAAGAATGGGCTTTTTGGAGTCTTGAGGCCAAGTGAGGTTTCCTGCCAGAGGTAGAAAGTGCTGGAGGATGTTAGAGAGTGAGGCTTTGAGTTTTGGCACAAGTATGGAATCAAAGAAGAGATGTGTTGTAGAATAAGTAGGCATTTGGTAGAAATAAAGGCGCTGGACCAGCCCAAACCTTAACCAACGGATGTTGAAGAAAGTAAGGGGAAGGGAGCTCGGGGAAGCGAATGTTAGGCTTGAAAGTTCTCCACCCATGATCTTGCGGAGGGATGTTAGAGTATGTAGAGCTAGGATTGTGACAAGTGTCACTTAGTCATTGACTGATGTTAGATTAGTTAGTAAGCTGTTGTAATCAGTTAGAGCCTTATAAAGCTTAACTCAATGTATTGTAGAGTAATCTGAGAAATAATACATAAAGGTTCATCTTCTTCTTAATTCTCTCTCTATTTTCCCTTTCATTAACACAAGGTGACGCCGTTTCACTCACGATAGCAGAGTCTAATGCTGATTTCTACCATCTTTCAAGTGGTGACTTTGTTGAAGCCATAGAGTACCATCCTCTTGTACCCTAGTTGGGAGCTTCTCATGAACAAGCTGCAGTGGTAGATTTGCAAATCACTATCTTTCCCAACTGTGGCTTTTCCATTGGAACTTCCATGCACCACGCAATCTTAGATGGCAAGACTTCAACTTTGTTTGTGAAATCTTGGGCTCACATTTGCAAACATGATGATCAATCTAATTCAGTACTACCTGATCAGCTGAAACAATTCTATGACAGAAAGGGCATTCAGGATCCAGCTCAGCTCGGAGCACTTTACTCGAACTCTTATCGAAATAAGGACGGTCCCAACAATCGAAGCTTAACGTTTTGGGAGAGGAAACCCCCATCGGGCTCTATCCGAGGCACCTTTGAATTCACAAGAGCAAATATAGAAACACTGAGGCAATTGTTGAAGGCTAAATTGGCAGAGCAGAAACAACAAGATATTCATTCAGTTCATGTGTCAACTTTCACTCTAGCATGTGCCTATACATGGGTTTGCGTAGTCAAGGCAGAGGAAATAAACAATGACCAAACACGTCTGGCTTTTAACGTGGATTGCAGGTCTCGCTTGGATCCTCTTGTATCTCCAAACTATTTTGGGAATTGCATAGCGGGACGTATAGCAGTTGCCGAAACAATACTGATGTTGGGTTGGTCTTAGACAAACATAACATGCAGGTTTTTGCTTCTCTATTTGCTAAAGGTATTCAAAACCCTTGAACTTGAAGCCTCCTCATTTGTACTATTCTGGGGAATAATAATTTGGGACTTCATTGCTTCTCTAAATATTTAACTTTGTGAACATCGCCTTTTTTTTCTAGAAAGATTCAGGCAATCAGTGATGACTTTGATGGCAAAGAAGAAGCAACAAGATCACTTAGTTCATTTGTCAAAGTTTTCTGTAACATGTGCTTGTACATGGGTTTGCTTAGTCAAGAGGCAGATGAAATAAAAGCAGACAAAATGCTTCTGGTTTTTCATCCTATTTTTTTCATTGTAATTATATTTGTCATGGAAATTTTTATTTTTATTTTTTTAAAATATGGGTCGCCTTTACATCACTTTGATTTAACTATTAAGACTCAATTAGCAAGTGAGATGGAATAATTCTGAGTGGAGTGGTAAGCATGTGGCGTCAAAGTAATTTTGATTTAATAATCTCATTCTAAATATATAATGTTTTTTTTTAATCGATTCTAAATATATAATGTTCCCACGCATATCATGCAAGGTTTTATTTTGTGTCAGTATTTAATAACTAGAAGAAATCATGTCCTGTTACGCATATGAATCTTTATGGAAGAAGTACGCAAGATTTGGTTAGAGTGCTGCTATTTCCACCCACTTGTACTATTTCTTCATCCACCTAATCTTGCAAATTTTAAAGACCAATTTATCCCTTTATAAAATGACTTCTATTGGCTTAAGAAAAAAAAGAATTTAATTCATGCAAATAAATACCAAGTTAAATGCATAAAGTAATAAGAACAATATAAGTGAAGTTTAGAAAAATCAGAATATTGTCGAGTCTAGAACTTGGTTCTATCTCTCTAAGATGAAATTGCTCCTCACTGGTGCTTCAAGGTTTCAATGAGAAACGTCTCCCAAGATACAACTTCCTTCTTTTGATAGTAGCACTCCAAACCACAAGAACAACGAATACAGACTCGTGCTAAGTGGCGGACCTGTGCAGGCGCAAGGAGGTGCACCTGCACCTTCGGTCGCCGGAAATCACCATTAGAGGTGCTGGAGTTGCACCTCTGCTCCAGACATGCGATGCACAGAAGGTGTTCGACGAAATGCGCGAGTCACTGGGCTTGCTGCGCTGTTGTTGTGCGCCTGTTTTTTTTTTAAAGATGCCTGGCCAAAACGACGTCGTTTTGGACCAGGGTTTTTATTTTTAAATTAAAAAATAATGGGAAACTGATGCTGTAAATGGACCAGGCTTTTTGTGGGCTTTTAAAATGGGTTTTATTTCCTTACTTAATTGGGTTTTATTTCCTTAGTCAATTGGGTTCTCTTTATTCAATTGGGTTTTGAGAATTCCTTAATTAAGTAGGATTGAGAATTCTCTTTATAAAAGACCAATTGTAAGTAACAATTGTAGGTTAATTGCAATGTTATTTTTTTAATTAATTATGAATAACATTAGTATTGTTTAAATGATAAGGATGTTTAACCCTTTTTTTTTTTTTTTTTGGAAGCTCTTAACTTTTAAAAATTGCACCTCCGTTAAAAAATTCCTAGGTCCGCCGCTGCTCGTGCTTGAACTATGTCTCAATATAAGACTGTATTTTACTTACAAAGACTCATGTATGCAGTGAATCAATAGGAGACCAACCTTGTATGCTCTCAATCAATAATCAGCTTTTTGATGATGTTTTTCTTTGGACCAGGTGCAGGTGGCTCTGTCTGCATCAACTTAGTTTTTTTTTGGGTCAACTATAAAAATTGACAAACTTTGTATGCTCTCAATAATTACATTTGTGAACATGTAGTTCTTTGGACCACGCCAGGTAGCTGGCTCTGTTTCTTTTCCTATGTACTGTCTCTAATATCTATTTCTTTTCCTTTGTATTATATCCAGTTAAAAACAATGCGCTTACTTTACTTACCTTCTCTTCCAAAGCACTATTGTTAATTTAAAGTATTCAACCAAAGTTGAAATATATATGTGAAATCGTATTTTATATATATATATATATATGGTTTTTCTCTAACGCAGACGTCCGCATTGTGTTAAAGTCCAGTCATCTCCTTTGCAGCTTCTTTTGTGCAAGCGGATTTGGTTCTTAGTAAAAAAACTCAATAATAATAAAAATTTCCAACAACCACTTCCCTGAGCTTGCCGACAAAGCCTCCGCCGGCCTACTTTCTGCCATGGCTCCCGTTGTTCTTTCATTTTTTCCAATCTCTGTCCCTTTTCCCTCTCCATTAATTCTTCCTCTCTATTATGGACTTAGGGTTCATGGAATTTTCTCTCTATAGGGTTCAAGGAATTTAGTTTCAAATTGTTGGGGGTGGGATTTTGTGGTCTTTGAGAAATTATTTAACTTCATACGTGAAGGTTAAGAAATTTAAAAGTTTTTGAGGAATTTGATAAGCTTCCAAAGTCCTATATGGCCATTGAGATTATTGAAAATAAAAGCAAATTTTATAGTAGGTGAATAGGAATCCAATCTTGATTGCATAACTTTCCATGTATCAATAGCCGAATCAATTTTTTTTTCTTTTAAGAGCATCTTCAAGGGAGATGTCAAATACCAAACATCAAATTTAAATTTGATGGCTGATCTGATATCTTACACAGCTTTACACTCCACCCGATATGTCAAATTAAATTATTATTTTATTACATTTTAGTGTTGATTTATTTTTAATTAAAAAGAAAAGAAAATAAAAAATAATAAAATATTCATTTGACATCTTGCTTTTGGGATGTCAAAAATAACATCCCAATCTCCAGCTTTCATTCCACATCAGCTTTGACACATCAGTTGGAGTGGTGTGAGATGTTATTTCTAGTCGTTAAATGTCTATGTGTCACTTTTGACACATCGGTTGCAGATGCTCTAACGATTGTGAAAGTGGAATCATCCATGTGTTGGGGTGTCATCAAATTCACACAGAGAATGAGGCAGTAGTCATGGAAGACAGTGGTGGGGGGTCGCTGTCGATCAAGCGGGTGGTTTTCTAGGTTTTTTTATTTCTAAAGTTTTTTTAAAATCTTTTTAATTTTAATTTTAAAGTAAATATGAGTGGTGAATCTAGTTGTCAAAAAATAATACATGTGACGGATTTTGAATGGAAGTATCACCAGTTGATGTTGTGATACCGTACTATTCTATTATTGTATTGTGTCACATTTTGTTAATTATGGGGTTAATAAACCCAACTAAAGGCATTTCATTTGATGCTAAAAAATGATGATCACTATTGGACGCAACTTAGAAGTGTGATGTCTTCGGTCTTGTGGGACCTAGTGGTGTGGTACCAGTCGAAGCACAGAGTGAGTATTGAATTAGAATCTTTTTTTGTTAGACCCATATTGCGAGAAATTATCTCTGGAATTCATAACAGCGAAATTTGTTCAAACTTATCGGGCGCAGCTTAAATTAAATAGTAAATTGAGCTTAGATCCATAAAATTCATTTTAAATCACTTACAACCCTTTCCTTTAGTTTTCTATTTAAAATACCCAATTTTTGTTATGAGGGGGTGTAACTAATGACACGTTGAATTTGGAAAGATCTCCAAATAGTTGTAATGGATGTAGGAATTCATTTAGAAACTTATTTGAAATTAAATATTAAATTCCATATTAAAGTATTAGTAATCTATTTTTGAATTAATGTTGTTTTCCTTTTATGAATTACAACTAGTAATCTATTTAACTTATTAGTAATTTAAATTCAATATTAAATTTAGGAATTAATGTTGTTTTCCTTTTATGAATTATACGACTAGTATTCTATTTTATTATAGTTTTATGAATAATAGTGTACATTCTAATTATGTTAAAAAATAATTTGATAATCTATTTATTATTTGTTTTTTGAAAAACATTTTTTTTAATGAACCTATTTTTTCTCTAAATAACGTACCTATTTTTTTTTCTCTAATAATGTACATAGTAAAACAATTTACCTAGTATAATGAACCTATTTTTTTGCTAAATTTTGTATCTATTTTTTTCTTTAAATAATTTACCAATTTTTTTTCTCTAATAATGTATACCTAGTAAAACAATTTACCTAGTATAATGAACTTATTTTTTCTTCTAAATAATGTACCTATTTTAAATTTATAAAAAATGTGCATAAATTTCAATTATACGACATACCTATTTTCTATAAATTATTGTGTACCTATTTTTAATTTATGAAAAATGTACAGAAATTTCAATTACAAAGTAACTGACCTATTTTTGTTAATTTTTTTGGTAAATAATATACCTATATTTTTATAAATATATATTTATATTTATATTTATATTTTTCATATGTACATTGTTGGATATGTAATTTACATTTTGTTTTTTTGGTTTGCAATTTTAGGGGCGATATGTTAGAGGGAATGGCAACCAAAAGAAATGGGGTGATTGTTATGCTATTAATAGGGAGTTTTAATTACAATTATGGCAGTTAATGAAATGCTTGGAATAAATTATAAATAAAATATGAAGTCTGATGGCAAGGATGTAAAAACATATGAATACTATGACCTATTATATCCTACTAGTCATTTAAGTTTGAAATTGAGTTTTACACATAGATTTATAGAATGATGGGTATATGTCTAAGAAATAGAAATTGTAGGGACCTATATCGGACAAGCCCTAAATTAAATTACGTGAGAAATTATAGAATACTTACCACATTGCCGTTTAAAATAAGAATTAAGGAACATTCATTAGGTCTGTTCATCAATTATATTAAACCCTTCATTCAACTTTGCTTCCATGATCCATCCACAATGGCAGACCTAAACTCAGTCAGAGTGGTTGAGGTTTCTCCACAGCCAAGCTCACCAGAAGATCACTCAGCCACACCTGACGTCCTTCCTCTAACCTTGTTTGATTTACTCTGGCTCAGATTTGCACCCGTCCAACGCCTTTTCTTCTATCAAATCTCAAACTCCTTTGAAGCCACCACACTCGTTTCAAAACTCAAAGCCTCACTCTCCATCGCCCTCCAACACTTCCGACCTCTAGCAGGAAACATCACTTGGCCCCAACACTCCCCTAAACCAGTTCTCACTTATGTCCAAGGGTACGCCGTTTCGCTCACCATTGCCGAGTCTCATGCTGATTTCCACCATCTTTCAAGTCATAGCATCTTTGTTGAGGCCAAAGAGTACCATCCTCTCGTACCCCAATTGCCATCCTCTGGTTCACCAAGGTTTGGGATTTATGATACAGATTTTGGATGGGGAAGGCCAAGCAAGGTGGAGGTGGTTTCGATCGAAGAGACAGGAGCCATGTCCCTGGCAGAGTCTAGGGATGGTATTGCTGGAGATGTTGAGGTTGGTTTGGTTTTGGAAAAACATCATATGCAAGCTTTTGCTTCTCTGTTTGCTAAAGGGCTTCAAGACCTTTGAATCCACGCATGAAATTGGTGTTAATTTGTTGTAGAGTTTGAATGTTTTCGCTTTGTTTTTGGGGGATGATTAATTTGATCGATGTTCATTTTAGTTGTTGTTATTTTGGTATGTTTGTTAGCAATGGTCCTCGGTTTCTCTCACCGTTTCTCATTTTTTATTTCTTTGATACAAATGATAGTATAAATGATTATAAATTTATCTAATTTATGAAAAAGGAACTCGAAATCGGGTGCAAGTCAATTTAGCGAAGAACAAGCTGCAAAGACATGCGCGACTCGGGTTCGCTCGTCTCCGTATCCAATTCTCAAAAGAATAAAGGAGTAGTTGACGACTCATTATGCCAAGTTTTATTACAAACGAATGTCGCACGCATTGTTCAGGTTTATTATTTTGAACAAAAGAAGTTGTGATTCTCATGCCTTGAGATAATTGTTTGTAGTATTGAAGAAATGGAGGAGAAGCCGGAACAAAAGGAAGAGAAAGAAAAGATGGGCTGCCATGAAAACTTTGGATAACACTTGAGATTCAATTAGCACGAACTATACATAATAAACTATTTAGCAGATGAGACGGGAATAATTGCCTGCGTGACCGCTCTGAAAAATTTACACCACCTCCATTTCATTAAACCTACACCACCTCTATCTGTTGACTATTTGACTCAACAATGCACCCACATGCAAAGTTGCTGTCTGCAGCTTTATATTTGGCAGATGAGACGGGAATAATTTTCAGTGGAGGAGTTTGTCAGCATGTGGCCTGCGTGACCGCTCTTTAATGTTATTTACATTTCCTTTTGAATTTTCTCATTTCTTCTCCTGACATGTGTCGATTTCCTTACACTGAAAATAATGTTATTAATGGTGCATTTTTGCTCACCACTTTAATCATAGGTGTACCATCACCATCCTTGTCAACACTTGACATGTGTCCCTTGGCATAACCATGGTTGCATAAATACAAAGTAAATAGTTAACTATAGTTATGCCAAAGGACACGTGTCAAGTGTTGACAAGGGTGGTGAGGGTGCATCTATGGCTAAGGTGGTGAGCAAAAATATACCCATGTTATTAATGCATCACACTAACTACTTTTTATTTGTCAAATTTACCCTTATTAAATGTATTGGTTTTTTTTTTTCCTCATATATCTTTTTCTTTTTTGGGTAACTATTGTACCAACTTGTTAAAAAATTAAATAAGAACAAACGTCAATTTTTTTTGGAAAAAAAAATGTATGTTTTTCTTTTCAAGAGAGAATGTCTGTTTTTTAAACACAAAATAATTTAGACCACTATTGATAGATAGTTAACATGCTCGAAGGATGATTCTTTTGCACTAAAACAGTCAAATTTGTCTAAAGGCGGAAGCTGCACATGTGATGTTTACATAGCCATTGTCAACGACCAATAGAAACAAAAAGAAAATAGAATTTTCATTTCTCTAGAGAAAACAAATGACATTTGTTTTCAACAAAAAAATACTGACTTTTTTATTTATTTAATTTTTTAACAAGGTTGTTGTTAAATATATATATATAAAGACTAGCTTGTTGTAAATTAAAACAAAAAAGTTAGGGTAGACTGCCGAATACCCTCTAAATTATTTTGACTATCTAATTTAGCACATTGAATTATTTTTTCAGCCAATTTAGCCCTTAGATTATTTTAAATGATCAATTTAGCCTCTGTCGTTAGTTTTCATCCAATTTTCTATCTAATTGTCATATGTTAGGCACGTGATTCACTGTTTAATTAAAATTTATTTTTTTAAGTTTAAAATAATTAAATTGTTAAAACTACAAAACTTTTAAAATAAAATAAAATATATATTTTTTTTTTTAAAAAAAGGGAAGGCAATCAACATCTTCCCCAGCCCCTTCCTCCCAAGACTCTCTGTCTGCAATCCCACATCCATAAGGGTTTTCGAGTGAATGCCAATGGTTGGTCCGTGTAAATAAACATATAATCATAATGAAGATATGTTTTCATCTTCATCGCCACCTACTTGTTCTTGATTAGGTCAATGGGATTTAGGGATTGCATTCACAGTGTTTGGGTATTCAGAGATTGGATGATTTTTATGGGTGATTGGGTTGTTTTTATTTGACCGTGGGTGTTGGCTAAGTGTCCATTGATTTGGTTTGGCTATCAATTTCTTTTGCTTATTTTTGTTACATGCGAACGAGGAAGGGGAGGGAGGCGGTGTTAGAATGGATTTTCATATATGTGCATCTGTGTTGCAGAGAAGGCGTTGTGCACTTGGGAAAGAAGAAAACGCCTACTTTGAATCGGATTCTTGAAAGAAAGAGAGAGGGAGAGAAGAATAAGAAGGAAAAATGAGAGAGAGAGAGAGAGAGAGAGAGAGAGAGAGAGAGAGAGAGAGAATACGGAAAAGGAAAAAGAATAAAGAAAGAGAAAGAGAGAAGAAATCATGATTTTACATTTTCTTTATTATTTTTTGGTATTGTCCTTGTAAAATGAAAAACTTACCCTTATAATTAACAGAAAATTGGATGGAAGTCTAAAAACTTAATGAGAGGTGCTTAATTGACCATTTAAAATAGTCCGAGGTCTAAATCGGCTGAAAAAATAATTTAGGGTGTGAAGTTCAACAGTCGAAATAGTTAAGAGGGTTTTCAGTTGTTTACCCAAAAAGTTAATACATTTAATAAGGGTAAACTTGGAAAACAAAAAGTATCTTGTATGATGCATTAATGACATTGTTTTAAGTGTAAGGAAATTGACACATGTCATGAAGAGAAAGTAGAAGGTCCAAAAGAGAAGGTTAGAGAAAAGATTGTTAGCATTCCCTATGGGTCTTTGGGAAATTGAGTGATAAATACTACTTGTACGTTCTGATTGATTATAGTGAAATATTCCGTCATCTTCAAAGTGGATGTAGCATAGTGGAATATTCTCATCATATAAATATAGGGTTAATTATTGTAGACGTCCGTGAACTATGGCCCCAGTTGCAATTGGGTTCGTGAACTAAATTTTGTAGCAATTTAGTCCTTTAATTAGACAATAAGGTGCAATTAGTTCCTGCCGTAACTGAATCCGTCGAAATTGACCATGTGAGTGTCACGTGCTCTTGTTGTTCGGGGTATAAGTGACTTTTCGTCGTTTCGAATGAAACAAATCCAATGTATCGCTGAAGAAAGGGGAAAGCACGTGAACTATCCCTTCTGAGGCAGCCATTGGAGTTGTATACGGTGAGCTATCCCTTCTGAGGCAGCCATTGGAGTTAAATTTGCTGCAGCAATGACTGAGTGAGTGAGAAATTGTCTGTGTAAGCTTCGAAATTTGGGGTTGATCGGGGGTACAGTTAAAGGTTAGGGTTTCATTTTGGGGGTAGTTAGGTTTTTGGTCCGTTTGGCTGATAGTGATGGAAGAGTTTGACTTCCGTTGGGGTGGTGTTGCGCCTAAATACAGTAAGTGATTCTGCCTGTTTGAATACGTATCAGTTTTTGTTTTCATCTGTGTGGTCCATAGATTTTAAAGATTCCTTACACGCTTTGTTGCTTTATACTGTCGTTGACTGCAACACTTAGGGTTTTTTTTTAATCCCTTCTTGTCTTCTATCTATGCCTCACACCAAATGGACTGAAGTTATTCCATAGCAATTTAAAAACTGAACGAAATGTGTACTGTATATTTTGGTTTTGGTGCAGAACATTGAATTAAAACATGGTTTTGTCTGATTTTATGATTCCAAAACAAGTGTGTGTGTGTTTTAGCATTGTTTTGACCCTTGTTTACTGTGCAGGTAACCATGAAAACTGTAGTTTAGAACTTCACCATGGGGGTGTGTTGGAAAGTGGGGAGTATAAAAATGGAAAAGTTTGTTACTTGGATAATGTTGTACAAGATTTTCTGTCATTGGTGGACTTAAGAAAGGTAGGGAAAGGGCTTGGTTACAATGTAGACATTTCCAACCCCAAACCAAATCTGGAAATATGGTATAGGAAGGGTGGAACCCATGGTGTAGGTGGGCTTGAACTTATCAGCTCTGATGCTAAACTGGTTGACATGCTGGGCCAAATGCCATGTAATAGGATTGTGGGGTTGTACTATACTGAAGTGGGCAATTCTAATATAGTTTGGAGTCAAGCATCTTTTGGGTGCCAAGGTTTGGATGGTGCAGACAATTATGCAGAGGTGCAACACAATGTTCAGGTGGAAGATGAAACTGGGGTGGAAGATAATGTTGATGTTGAAGATAAAGATGAAGCTGAGGTTGTAGACAGTGAAGAAGATGATGGAGAATTTGTTGATAGTGATTACGAGTTCAGTGAAGAAGAATTTGGGTTTAAGACAGTTGAAGTGCCTGTTCATGAAGGGGCAGAGGACACTACGAAATGTAGCAATAGGAGGCCTGGTTTTGAAGCTCCTGGAGAGGTGTCATCAGATGGTGAGCACACCTTAGATTTTGATACTGAAAGTGAGGGTGATGGGGATGATATGGAAGGGGATAATGAAGGGACAAGTAAGGTGAGAAGGAAAAAAAAACTGCCTTGGTTTAAGCAGTATAGAAGGGAGGTGGACTTAAAGAATCCTGAGTTTCGGCTTGGGATGCAATTTGAAAACAGACAGGTTCTTAAGGAGGCACTCAGGGAATATTCCATTATTCGTGGAAGGAAACTGTTCTTTGAAAAAAATGACAAGACGAGAGTAAAGGCAATTTGCAACGGAGGATTAAAATGTCCATTTGTGGTTTATGCTTCACAGATAAACCAGGATGTGCAAACATTTGTAATTAAGAAGTTGAGCTTAGAACACACATGTGGGAGGGTGGAGAAACTGAAGTTTGCTAATCCCAAATGGATTTGTGACAGATTTTCTAGCAAGATTAAGAGAAACACATATTGGAATCTCAAAGCTTTTCAAGGAGAAGTTTTGGAGTCCTATCATGTGAGGGTGTCCAAAACTCAAGTGTATAGGGCAAAGAAATTGGCTAAAGCACAAATTGAAGGAAACTACATACAGCAATATGCACAGTTGTGGGACTATGCAGAGCAGTTGAAGAAAACCAACAAAGGTAGTACAGTGAAAATTAAGTGTGATATGGTTGGGGGTGAAGCAATATTTAAAAGGATTTATGTGTGTCTGGTTGCTTGTAAAAAAGGGTTTTTAGAAGGGTGCAGGCCTGTAATTGGGGTTGATGCTTGCCATTTGAAAGGTCCTTATCCTGGGCAAATATTGACTGCTGTAGGAGTTAATGGTAATAATGGTCTTTTCCCAATTGCATATGTTGTGGCTGAGATTGTAAACAAGGACTCGTGGATTTGGTTTCTGTCTTTGTTGATTGAAGATTTAGGTATTAGAAATGGTTTATCCTGGGCTTTCATAAGTGATAAGCAAAAGGGGCTCATACCTGCCATTGCACATGTACTACCAACTGCAGAGCATAGGATGTGCGTCCACCACTTGTACAATAATTTCAGAGCAACACATGTTGGTCTCACTCTTAAACACATGTTGTGGGCAGCTGCTAGAGCCACTACTATTCCTTGGTGGGAAGCAGAAATGGACAAGATGAAGGAAGAGGACTTAGAAGCTTGGAAATGGTTGGTGCAGAGACCACCCAATAATTGGACTAGATCTCATTTTCATACAAGGTATAAGTGTGATCTTCTACTGAAAAACCTTTGTGAGAGCTTTAATGCAGCTATAATTGATGCCAGAGATAATTCCATTTTGACATGTTTGGAAAGTATTCGAATGTATGTGATGCTTAGGATGGCTAATCGAAGGGCTGCTTGTGGTAAATGGAAACACCCTATTGGCCCAAGGATATTCAAAATAATTGAGAAGAACAAGATGGGAGCTTCTCAATGCATTCCTAGATTGGCTGGGGATAAAATGTATCAAGTCAGTCACATGTATGGTGGGGAGTTTGTTGTAGATCTTGCAGCAATGTCTTGTAGTTGTAGGAGATGAGATTTATGTGGCATACCCTGTGCACATGCTATTTCAGCTATATTCCACAGAGATGAAAACCTTGTTGAATATGTACATGAGTGTTATAAGCCAGAGACATACATGAGGTCATATAAACCAATAGTTCACCCCATCCTTTCTATGGATCAGTGGGTTAAGGATGGCTTGCCTCCAATTAGACCTTCATTTCATAAGCGTCAACCAGGAAGACCCAAGAGAGTGAGGACAAAGGAGGCTGCTGAGGTTCAATTACCAGCCCCAAACCCACCAAACCCTTTGCCTCCAGGTTACACTGCTCCAGCAGCAAAACTTAGAAGACTCTTCATTAAAATTAGATGTGGAGCATGTGGAAAAGAAGGCCACAATCGAAGAGGATGTGGAAGACAGGTTGTTTAATAAAAAAGGGTTTTGTTACGCATTTTAATTATTTGGGTTGTGGTTCGCTGTGGTTGTGATTTTGTATAGATGTGCTTGTATGTTGTGCAGGCTAAGGCAGCCCAAAATGGGAATGTTGGCCAAAATGAAGTTCAAGCAGCTGACAATGGAAATGCATGCCAAAATGATATTGCCCCAGCCCAAACTGACACTTCCCCAGTCCAAACTGACACTGCCCCAACCCAAACTGAAACTAATGCTGCCCCAACTCAAACTGACACTGCCCCAGCCCAAATTGAAGTTATTAGGCGCAGAGGAAGAGGAAGAGGAAGAGGCTTATGGAATCCAGCTACAAGGATGTCATCTTCACAACCAGTTAGTTGCCTATTATTCTTGCCCAACTCAGATTTTTTTATGTTTGCCTATATAGTAATATATTTTGTTTGTGGTTTTTATCTTAGGTGGTAAGTGATATCAGTCAAGGAAGGGCCAATCTGCCAATGACATACTCACAACAAGTGCCCTTGCAACCATCATCCTCTTCACTTACTCAACAAACCACAACCAATAGAGGAAGATTCAAACACAGTGTCAAAAGAGGAGGACAAGTATAGACTGTGAAGACATATTTTGGGGACTTTTAAGACCTATTTTTGGACTCTTACGTACTTACTATGTGGATGTGTATTTTGGGTGAACAATTATAGACTCAAGTATGCTATTTGGTAATGTTATTTTGAAGGCTCTTTTGCCTATTCTATGTAATGTTCAGGTGTATTTTGGATTGTATGTAATGTGCAGTTGGTGAATGTTAATTGGTAATTGAAGCCTTTTGGATTGGATGTAATGTGCCCCTGTTCATTTGGTATACACTGCCAATTCAGCACAAAATCAGCTTATATAGCAAAACATCTGATACATTGCCAAAGAGGCACAAAATAACCTTAGCCCAGGTTTCTGCCCATTTTTGCACTACCAATTCCAGCCCATTTCTACACTATGCCGATGCCATCAAAAGCTGTTCAAGAGTATATACAACATTATGCCCATTTTCTGCCATTTCTACACTACCAAATCATCCATATTAATGAACAATATCACAATTATTAAACAAAACAGAACAACAACAACCCAGAACCACCTTTGTCTTTGTCGATAACTCAAAATTTCCCCTTCTAGTACAACAACTTGTTGCCCCATTCCCAAATTCTGTTTTTTCAAAATCTTGATTTCTTCTTCCTCTTCTCTCAGTTTTTGCTCTAATTTATTCTTCTCTTCTTCCATCAATCTGAAATTCTCCGCCGTTGCTCTCAATTTGTCCTCCATTCCTCTTACTCTTCTAAGTAACCCAGGCAAGATTTCCTTTCCTCTTGCGCATGTTTCATTCTCCACCCATTCAAAAAAATGCAACCCCCTCTTACTGTTCTGCAATTCAAACAAAACGAAACACCAATTTCAAACCCAAAAAACCACCAATTTCATTCTCCAACCATGCGAAAAAACGAAACACCAATTAACCCTTATGAAATTCAAACAAAAACTTACTCGATTATTGCAACATGCCTCAAATCTTCTTCCGGGATTCAGATCTGTCCATGAAGTCCGCCGTTTGATTTCTGACCCACACTTGCAGTAACGACACCTGCAATTTGAATCTGTCAAACTCTCCGACATTTTTCCTTCCCTCGCAGCCCCTTCTCAGTTCTTCAGTTCTTCAGTCTTCATTTGGGGGTCGAAGCCAAGGGTTTAAGGCGAGTGTTCAGATTCGAAGGAGAGTCTTCAGACTCGAAAGGACATTTTTACCCCTCATTTTGACGGACAAATTGACAGAGTTGGACGGCAGGATCTAATTGCACCTTATTATCTAATTAAAGGACTAAATTGCCACAAAATTTAGTTCACGGACCCAATTGCAACTGGGGCCATAGTTCACGGACGTCTACAGTAATTAACCCTATAAATATATATAATGTTCCCAAGTATATCATGCAATCTTTTATTTTATGTCATTTAATTACAAGAAGAAATCATATGAATTTTTATGGAAGAGGACGCAAGATTTGGTGATCGTACACTTTTTGACATATGAAAATGATTTACAAACTAAGCACTTGGACAAACTCCATATCAACTACCAGTGACAAAAGGATCACAACAGCCTCAACCTTCTAACTTCCATCTCCAATTGGCAATGGCAAACCCAAGCTCAGTTAAAGTAGTTGAAGTTTGCAGGGTGGCTCCTCCTCCTCCGCCCTCATCCGGGGCATTCGCTTCCCCGAGCTCCTTTCCCCTTACCTTCTTCGACATCCGTCGGTTAAGGTTTGGGCCGTTCCAGCGCCTTTATTTCTACCAACTGCCTACTTACTCTACAACACATCTCTTCTTTGATTCCATACTTGTCCCAAAATTCAAAGCCTCACTCTCTAACACCCTCCAGCACTTTCTACCTCTGGCAGGAAACCTCACTTGGCCTCAAGACTCCAAAAAGCCCGTTCTTAGCTATGTCCAAGGTGACGCCGTTTCACTCACGATAGCAGAGTCTAATGCTGACTTCTACCATCTTTCAAGTGGTTGCTTTGTTGAAGCCACAGAGTACCATCCTCTTGTACCCCAGTTGGGAGCTTCTCATGAACAAGCTGCAGTGGTAGCATAATATTGCAAATCACTGTCTTTCCCAACTGTGGCTTTTCCATTGGAACTTCCATGCACCACGCAATCCTAGATGGCAAGACTTCAACTTTGTTTGTGAAATCTTGGGCTCTCATTTGCAAACATGATGATCAATCTAATTCAGTGCTACCTGAGATCTACTGAAACAATTCTATGACAGAAGGGTCATTCAGGATCCAACCAAAGCTATCTCCTTTTCAGATCCCAAGACTGATGCTGGGGTTGTTGATGTTGGGTTGGTCTTAGACAAACATAACGTGCAGGTTTTTGCTTCTCTATTTGCTAAAGGTCTTCAAAACCCTTGAAGCTTGAAGCCTCCTCATCTATACTATTCTGGGGAATAATAATTTGGGACTTCATTGCTTCTCTTAATAATTAACTTTGTGAACATCGCCTTTTCTTCTAGAAAGATTCAGGCAATCAGTGATGACTTTGATGGCAAAGAAGAAGCAACAAGATCACTCAGTTCATTGGTCAACGTTTTCTCTAACATGTGCTTATACATGGGTTTGCTTACTGTTCGGTTCATTTTTACACATGATTTTTCATGTTATTCACCTATTATTTTGAGTTAGTTCTTGACATTTTATAGCTTTTTACTTCCTTTTTGTGTTTTCTTAGATTTTACCTTGGTTAGAATGAAAATGAGCTAAAAGTGCATTATTGGTTATAAATTCTGTTTTTGTTCATTTTCGTAGGTCAACTTCTTAGCCTGGGATCAACATGCTCTGGTGCTCGGATGAGGTGAAGATCTTCATGAAACTTGTTCCAATGGATGTTAACTACAACATATCCAAATTTGAGCTCCATTGGACAAGTATTGCCTATCCAACCAATCCAGCATGTTACCACAGCTCTGGAAATCCGAAGTGCTCCAGCTTTTACCTCCATATTGTTATCTTGATTCTTCTTGTTACCATAACACTTGGTAACAAGAAATTACCTTGGTTAAGAGATATTTTCAGAGGCAAAGAGCATATTTTCAATGACAAAGCTTCATCATGGCAAGGGGACAAAGTTTGAAGCTTTAACAAAAGGTGGAGTTTTATATATTAAAAGTGAGCTGGAAATCATGGGCTAAAGGAAGATGAATGTGCAATCTGCAAAGCTGATGACATTTCCTTCATTCTAAAATATAGAACGTGGGGGATTTGATTCATCTATTATACTACACATTGGAGAGCAGGTTTTGGAAGCTAGAGAGCAAGAGGAAGAAAAGAGGTTTTTGGAGAGCAAGGGGAGGGAAGAATGGCATAACAATTAGAGAGAACCTTGGGGAGCCTTGAGGCAAGGATCCAAGGGGTTGAAGATGCATTGTCTTTCTCCTCTTTGTTCTTAGTTTCTTTCATTTTATTTGTTTCTTGTAATTTCTTAGTCTCAATGTAACTTCTTATTTAGCTAGGGCTTAGGTTGAAGCCCTAAACATGAAAACCTTATTGTTTTGATGCTTGAGTGTATGAATTTCTAGATATTGTTGATGAATTCCAATTCACCAAATTAATCTATCCTTGATGTATGTTCTTTTTTGATTGATCACCTTTGAAAGCATGCTTCTTGAGGTTGTTGGGATTATGTGTATCTTCATGTTATCCTAAGCAATAAATGGATGAAGTAAGAATCATCCATGTGAATTGGTTTCTTGAATACCTAATGTAAACACCATGCTATTAGGGTTCTTGTGGTGTTCATATTCTCTTTGAGCTTAATGGGTTTTTCTTGTAATTGAATCAAAGTACTAAGCACACCTAGATTCGGTTATAGGGAAGGCACAAGCATTGTAGCACTCGTACTGCACTTTACGTATATTAGAGAGAATCAATGCGTCTTGAGCCACTCGTACTGGTCTTGATTGCGAACATCTTCAACAACACGTTTAGAGTTCATCACTTGAGTATTCATGAACTTGGGTAGAATTGTTTAGGGTGGATTCCGAAACCCTAGTGTTTGTTACATTTTAATTTCACATTGTGATAATTCATCTCTGCTATTCTCATTTAAATTCAAAGTCCATTTACTTTCATGCAATAGAAATAGGTCACTTGAACCAAACCAAACCCCCCCCCCCCCAATGTGTGTGTGAGTTGTGTGTTTGATACGTTGTGTGTCTTGTTTACTAAATTCTGTTTATTTTTGTAACTGTTTTGGACTTTTGGTCCGCGCTGTGTTCTTCGTTTTTGTGTGCTGAATCCAACCGTATAAAGAACATGAAATTTGGATAAACGGTTGGAAAGTTATAGGCAAAACACTGGACAGAGGTCGAAACTGGAAAAACAGAGAAACGAATCTGCCCAAAAACGACCGGTTGTTACTGTTCAAGAGACCGGTCGCACATGAATCTGTCCAAAAACGACCGGTCGTCACTGTTCACGACCGGTCGTCACTGTTCACGGCACTGTTCACATGTGATAAATAGGTGATAAAAGGGTGATAGAAAGTGCTGTTTCTGTTTTTCTTTGGTTTCTTGTGTTGTTTCATTTCTTTTACATTTCTTTACTCTTTTTTTTAGTTTCCAATTTGCATTTGTGGATTTGTGGTGTGTTAAATAAGTGTTCTTTATGTACTCAAATTAGAACTTATAGGAAGCCGACAAGTTCTTCGTGGGATCGACCCCGTACTTACATAATCTATACTTCATTAGATTCGTGCACTTGCGGGTATTTTTAATTGGTTGTTTGCACATTAATTTGTGTCCTTTTAGGAATGCAACACTTACTCAGGGCAGATGAAATAAATGCAGACAAAAATTGCTTCTGGTTTTTCATCCTATTTTTTTTCATTGTAATTATATTTGTCATGGCAACTTTTTATTTATTTATTTTATATATGGGTCGCCTTTACATCACTTTGATTTAACTATTAAGACTCAATTAGCAGGTGAGATGGAATAATTCTGAGTGGAGTGGTAAGCATGTGGCGTCGAAGAATTTTGATTTAATAATCACATTCTAAATAGATAATGTTTTTTTTTTGGTCGATTCTAAATATATAATGTTCCCACGCATATCATGCAAGGTTTTATTTTGTGTCAGTATTTAATAACTAGAAGAAATCATGTCCTGTTACACATATGAATCTTTATGGAAGAAGAACGCAAGATTTGGTGATCATGGTGTTAGAAAAATAAGGGGTTTAATTGCTATATTTAAAGAAGAAGAAGAAAAAGAATTTAATTCATGCAAATAAATACCAAATTAAATGCATAAAATAATTAGAACAATATAAGAGAAGTTTTAGAAAAATCAAAATATTGTTGAGTCTAGAACTTGGTTCTATCTTTTTAAGATGATATTGCTCCTCACTGATGCTTCAAGGTTCCAATGGCAAACATCTCCCAAGATACAACAACTTCCTTCTTGTGATAGTAGCACTCTAAGCCACAAGAACAACGAATGCAGACTTATGCTTGAACTATGTCTCAATATAAGACTCTATTTTACTGACAAAGACTCATGTATGTAGTGAATGAAAAACTCTATATTGCCTTAGGGTGCAATCTTTGGCTGAGGTGCCAGCTTTTCTTGTGAATTGTTTGGCTGCGGATGCTATTGGAGTGTCCAGGTCCTGGTGTTGTTTGTGCTTAGTCTTGTTGTTCTGGGTTCTTAGCCCCTCTTGTTACCAAAAAACAAACCTCTTCATTAAATTCTCAATGTGTTGCAGTATTAGGGTAGGGTACGGCGTTTGACTAATCAAGCTATTCTTCTTAGAACCTTACGAAAGTAAGTAAGTCATTCACATGAGTAATCAAGTCTATAATTTGAACACAACAGGAAGTCAAATTCATTAGACTAAATCAAGTCTATAATGCAATGGTTTGGTGTATCGTACAACGTTAGACAAATTGAAAACCAATCCGATGGTGACATTTCTGTACTGACACTTGGTATGAATGAATTGATTACCAATCCAATGGTGACATTTACCGGTAGGGTGGTGATCCCCCACTTTTAAAACTTGAAAATGATGATATACCAAACCAAGTGTGGTTTTGTGGCTTCTATTGTGTGGCGTGGCCTGATATCAGCCCCATTTTGTATTTCACCAAAGACACGTTCTTTTGCTCTTAAAGAGAGAATAAATTCTCCTTTTTCGTATGCTTCTATGGTGCTGCATACAACAACTTTAGTTTTACCGTGCCTCTTTTGATCATTCGGTATCTAGTAGTGGTGATAAAAAGAGGGCAAAAGTATCCATCTCCATTAGGCAATGGCAGAACCAACAAGCTCGATTAAAGTAGTTGAAGTTTGCAGGGTGGCTCCTCCTCCTCCACCCTCACCCGGTGCATTCGCGTCCCCGAACTCCCTTCCCCTTACCTTCTTCGACATCCGTTGGTTAAGGTTTGCGCCGGTCCAGAGCCTTTATTTCTACGAAATGCCTACTTCCTCTGCAACACCGCTCTTCTTTGACTCCATACTTGTCCCAAAACTCAAAGCCTCACTCTCTAACACCCTCCAGCACTTTCTACCTCTGGCAGGAAACCTCACTTGGCCTCAAGACTCCCAAAAACCCGTCCTTAACTATGTCCAAGGCGACACTGTTTCACTCACAATAGCAGAGTCTGGTGCTGACTTCTACCATCTTTCAAGTGGTGACTTTGTTGAAGCCACAGAGTACCATCCTCTTGTACCCCGATTGGAAGCGTCTTATGAACAAGCTGCAGTGCTAGCATTGCAAATCACTGTCTTTCCCAACTGTGGCTTTTCGATTGGAACTTCCATGCACCATGCAGTCCTAGACGGCAAGAGTTCAACTTTATTTGTAAAATCATGGGCTCACATTTGCAAACATGATGATCAATCTAATTCAGTGCTACCAGATGAGCTGAAACAATTTTATGACAGAGTCATTCAGGATCCAGCTGAGCTTGGAACAATCTACTCGAACGACTATCGAAATAAGGACGGTCCCAACAATAGGAGCTTAATGTTTTGGGAGATGAAACCACGACCAGACTCAATCCGAGGCACCTTTGAATTCACACGAGCAGATATACAAACACTGAGGCAATCGTTCAAGGCTAAAATGGCAGAGCAGAAACCAGTTCATGTGTCAACTTTCACTCTAGCTTGTGCCTACACATGGGTTTGCGTAGTCAAGGCAGAGGACATAAAAGCTGACAAAACACGTCTAATCTTTAGCATGGACTGCAGGTCTCGCTTGGACCCTCCTATACCTGCAAACTATTTCGGAAACTGCATAGTAGGATGTATACCAGTTGCCGAAACGAAAGGCTTGCTTGGAGAAGATGGGTTGGTTGTCGCCGTGAATGCAATTAGTGAGGCTATAGAAAGTTTGGAGAAGGGGGTTTTGGATGGGGCAGAGAATTGGGTTTCAAGGTTGTTTGCTGTGAGAAGTGAGGGAAGAATGCTCAGCATTTCTGGTTCACATCGGTTCGGATTTTATGATACTGATTTTGGATGGGGAAGACCAAAGAAGTTTGAGATTGTTTCCATAGATAGAACCAGAGCTATCTCCCTTTCAGATTCCAAGACTGGTGCTGGGGCTATTGAAGTTGGGTTGGTTTTAGACAAACATGACATGCACGCTTTTGCTTCTCTATTTGCTAAAGGTCTTCGAAACCTTTGAAGCGCATGAAGCCTCCGCAGCAACATTTTCTATTTGCACTTTATATTTTCTGGATATGGCCTTGTTCAATATAGGTCCCTACATTTTCTATTTCCTAGACATATACCTATTACTCTATAAATCTATATGTAAAACCCAATTTCAAATTTAAATGACCAGTAGGATATAAGAGGTCATAGTATTTTTATGTTTTTACATTGTTGCCACCAGACTTCATATTTTATTTATAATTTATTTCAAGCATTTCATTAACTGCCATAATTGTAATTAATACTCCATATTAATAGCATATCAATCACCCCATTTCTTTTGGTTGACATTTCCTCTAACATATTGCCCCTAAAATTGCAAACCAAAAAAAAAAATGTAAATTACATATCCAATAATGTACCTATATGAAAAATATAAATATAAATATATATGTATAAAAATATAGGTATATTATTTAAATAAAATATAGGTATATTGTGTTGTGAAAATGGACAAAGACTTTCACTCACTCACTACTACAAAAATCGCAATAGACGACGGTAATCCACCGTCGTGTATTCGTTTTTTCAACCGTCGTGAAATCGACCGACATCTTTTGATGCATAAAACCACGACGGTAAATCCCCGTCGTCTATTATCTGTAAAGACGACGGTTTTTAAAGAAAATCGTCGTTGTTTAGAGGTAAATATCGTTAATTATAGGAGGAAATACGACGTTTTTTTAATAAAACCGTCGTGTATTGTAGGTTAAGATGACGGTTTTTTATGAAAACCGTCGTGTATTGTAGGTTAATAGACGACCCTTTTTTTTTTTAAAAACCGTCATATTTACTTCACAATAGACGACCCTTTTTTAAAAAAAACCGTCATCTTTACATATAATAGACGACCCTTTTTAAAAAAAATCGTCATCTTTACATATAATAGACGACCATTTTTTATAAAAACCGTCTTTAATTATCTGTAAAGCCAACAGTTGTTTTATAAAAACCGTCGTTAATTATCTGTAAAGATCATGATTTATTATGAAAACCGTCGTCTAATAAGTTCCCAAACTGCTACATTTTAGTTCCTTTTGATTTCATATGATGCTATACAACGATTTTAACTGGAAAACCAACCATAATGCTTTATTAATGAATATATACACTCAAAAATAGTTTCTTTCATAAAACTTGAAGATTCAATACTTATTACATAGTTAACCAATCTTTATTCTACAACAAACATAATTCCTACCAATTAAGTAGTACAATCTTTTCCTAACAAGACCTACGTACTCCTAATCCAAGTCTTCCTCATCCAAACAGACAAGTGATGCACAACTGAAGTCTCCTCCATCATCCCTGTAAATAAATCAAAATGACAAAGAGAGAAAAAAAGCTAAGATTATAAACATGTAAAATTAGGTGGAAGAGAAATTTTACCATTGGACCATATTTCCATAGAAAACTTGTAAAATGAGCATAAAAAAGACCATCGAGAACCTGCAAAAGGAAAAATATATAAAGAAAATGATGGTGAAAAGAGAAGGTAACAAATTTTCAACAACAAAAAAACATACGACTCACATAGAAAACCTACAAAAGAAAAAGTTATAAATCTGCAAGCTTCCTCCTCATCTCCTGAGAACCAAATCAGAAAATCTAAAAAGAAACCAGAAATAATAACAAAAAATATGTAAACAAACCAGACAAATCAAGAGAGACAGAAAATCTGAAATCAGGGAGACAAAGAACATACCAGAAACGCAAAGAGACTAATCCAGAATTCACTAGCAAGATATAAAAGGGTATTGAGAGATTAGGTCACTTTCAAATCAAACCTTTTATGAGGGTGTTTTAGAGAGCTCAGGAGGGTTTCAAGGAGGAAGAGATAAGGTTTTCAGAGACGGGGGAAAATCTGAAAATTTATCGAGCGCGAATTCACTTAAGTGGCCTTTTTTTAGCGTGTTTTAAAAGACGACACTTGTTAATGAGAGATAAGGTTTTCAAAGACGGGGGAAAATTTGAAAATTTGTCGAGCGCGAATTCACTTAAGCGGCATTTTTTTAGCGTGTTTTAAAAGACGACGCTTTTTTAAAAAAAAACCGTCGTCTTTACATATAATAGACGACCCTTTTTAAAAAAAAAACCGTCTTTACATATAATAGACGACCCTTTTTTAAAAAAAACCGTCATCTTTACTTCATAATAGACGACCCTTTTTAAAAAAACCGTCGTCTTTACTTCATAATAGACGACCCTTTTTAAACAAAAATTATCATCTTTACTTCACAATAGACGACCTTTTTAAAAAAAAAAAACTGTCATCTTTACATATAATAGACGACCCTTTAAAAAAAAAACTGTCATCTTTACTTATAATAGACAACAGTTCTTTAAAAAAAACCGTCATCTTTACATATAATAGACGACAGTTCTTTCAAAACAACCATGTCTTTACCAAAAAAAGGACACTTGATTTTTAAAAGACGACGCTTGTCATACATGCTGTCGTTGTTTTTTGGTCAGATTTTAACTCTGAAGAAAACCTTTTTAATAAGACGACACTTTTTTATTTGTGTGCGTCGTTATAAAAAAATATTCAACAGTACCTCCGTTTTTTAGTTGTTTAAGTCACTTATCCACAACAGTTTTTTCTTCTACCGTCGTCTTTTTCTGGTCGTCTTTTTCACTTTTTGTAGTAGTGACTCCCCTAATGATCTTGTTGTTGATAGACTTTGTGACACACACAATGATGGATGAATCACACACACACTCTTGAGAAACCAACCAAGCACAAAATGACACAAGTATTTTAGAGGTTCAGCAATTGCCTACATCCTCTTGGTGATCCCCTTGAGAAATTCACTAATGAAAGAATAGGTTACAACTTTGGTTTACACAGAAACCCCCTTAGAACTCTATTCTCTCCCAAGCTCTCTTTTCTCTCTCACCCCTTGCTCAACACTTTGATGCACTTGTGAACACTCTCTCACACTTGGTGTTTCCCTCTTTGGTGTCTAGACTCTCAAGACCCAACTCAGCTCCTATCTTGAACTGATTGCCCTCTCTCTCTTCCTCCCTTGGTGAGTTAAACCTCTTTTGGACACACTAGCTCCCAGCTACTTGACCACCCCTTGAGATTAACCACTCTACTTGTTGCCTTGCATCTTCTTTCCTTTTGTAGACAAGTCTTTGGACTTAACAGAGGGCTGCAATTACTCATGCACGTTCTCCCTTTCAGCCACCCATCTAAACCATAGGTTAGGCAAGCCAAAAGTAATGCATTAATGCTTGCACCCTATAGCCACCCTATCTACACAATCCTTTGCTACAAGTCAACAAACAACATTAAATGGTGTTCATAGCTTCTCTAGCACGTTGCTAGACTTCCTAGAACCCATTAAAAGTTTTGGAGGCACTTAGAGTTAGGTAGGGAACAAACACATGTGAAAGGAACTAGAAAAACGCATGGAAAAATTCAGCATAGCACTGCGTGCGACCGGTTGCGGATACCTTGCAACCGGTCGCGGATACCTTTTCTCCAGCTTCTTCGACTCTGTGTAAATCCAACTGGTCGCCCAACCTGCGACCGGTCGCGCCTCGTTTTACAAGTATCCTTAATGTGAGCCAATTTTACAACATACTGTTCATCAAAAATATTTACAAAAAAATAAGTACACAATAATTTATAGAAAATATAGATACACAATAATTTTTATAGAAAAAAAATTGGTAGATTATTATAGAGAATAGGTATACAACAATTTATAGAAAATATAAATACACAATAATTTATAATAAAAAAATAATAGGTAGATAATAAATAAGATTCGTAGAGTGAGTGAGCAAACTTCACCCACTTTATTATTTGTATATTTCGTATTTGAATTATCTACAAGGTAATGCATCCTATTATTTTCATTTGCAGTATCTTTGGTCTTGGAAACATCCAGATCATATTGCCCAACTGTTAATTTGGATTATTGATTATCTGAAATTTTTATTTGAACGTGTTACATATAGCTCATATTAATAGTTTGACAGTATAACATTCTTCAAACAAAACGAAAGAATGTTACAATGTTACAGTATTTGGAAAAAGAACATAGGTGATCAAATTGATGTAATCTAAGAGAGTCCCAACTTTAGTTCTTTTGTGATGGAACCTTGATTTAAGGATTTTTATCTGCTTTCTTGGTTAAAGTAGTGATTTAGCTTTAACTTTCGAGTTCACAAAAATGCAAGCACATGAAATTCCATCATAAGTTTCAAACAAACAGATCTGAAGTTGGTGGAAAAAGATGCCGACAACCATATCTCTGTGCTGTATATGTGGAATAATTGGAAATGGGATATTGCTGATATGACTCGGAAAGTTAGGGTGTAACAAATCTCAAGGCTGAAAAGATTTCAACCTTTTCTTTCTTGATATATTTAAAAATGAGAATAGAAAAAGGTTAAAAAGTCTTTTCCAACAGAAAACAAGGCAATTAGATACAGAGTTATGGTTTGAATTTGTTCATTTTAGGCCTCAATTTATTTGGATAACGCGACTAAATCAATCAATTGTTTGGTTTGGTCGGTTGCATGTATTAAAAGACCATCTCCAAAGGATTAAGTAAATGAAATAGGCAAACTTATACTATAACAACTTAGGTTATATGTTGCATACCCATTTGCCTCACAAAAAAAGTTGATCACTCCAAAAGAACTAGGTAATGCAATTGTATAAACCATTATTAAGTTATTTACTGTTATATTTTATATTTAATATTATATTTTATCTATATATATAAAGCAAAAGGCAGAGAATGGTGAAACATTCAAAATACCAGAAAATGCCCTTGGTTAATGCAAACATTAAGAATTGAAATTATTAATTAAATGAGGATAATATGGTAAATTCACACTTTTTCATATTTAAAAAAAAAATTAAAATTAAAAGAAAAATCAGATAATGGCCTATTTTTATGGAACACAACTACTCATTATCTTTTTTAATTCTAAAATAAATGTTATTTTTTTTATAAAAAAAAGCCTCTCGCAGGAGCGGAAGCGCGTGCGGAGAGGCTAGTAGAAATTAGGTGAGAGAGTGGAGAGGAGGGAGTATGTACATTTTGCTTACCCATTTACCTATTTGTTTGGAGCATAAAAATGTTGATGTGGCTAAGCAAATAAAATTTGCCTATTCATTTGCTTCATCCCTTGGAGATGCTCAAAATAATAATCTACCTATTATTTTTTTATTATAAATTATTTTGTATTTATATTTTTATAAATTATTGTATACCTATTTTTCTATAATAATCTACCTATTATTTTTTATAAATTATTGTGTATCTATATTTTCTATAAATTATTTTGTACCTATTTTTCTGTAAATTTTTTTGGTAAACAATGTACCTATATTTTATTTAAATAATATACCTATATTTTTATACATATATATTTATATTTATATTTTTCATATAGGTACATTATTGGATATGTAATTTACAAATTATTATTTTTCGTTTGCAATTTTAGGGGCGATATGTTAGAGGAAATGGCAACCAAAAGAAATGGGGTGATTGATATGCTATTAATATGGAGTATTAATTACAATTATGGCAATTAATGAAATGCTTGAAATAAATTATAAATAAAATATGAAGTCTGGTGGCAACGATGTAAAAACATAGAAATACTATGACCTCTTATATCCTACTGGTCATTTAAATTTGAAATTGAGTTTTACACATAAAATTATAGAGTAATGTGTATATGTCTAGGAAACAAAAAATATAGAGACATATATTGGACAAGCCCGTTCTTTGGACCAGGTAGCTATCTCTATTTCTTTTCCTATGTACTGTCTCTAGTATTTGTTGCTTTTCCTATGTATTATATCAAGTCAAAAACAATGTGCTTACTTTACTTTCCTTCTCTTCCAAAGCACTATTGTTAATTTATAGTATTCAACCAAAGTTGAAATATATATGTGAAATCCCGTATTTTATATATATATATATATATATATATATTAGAAATTCTCTTATGCGGACATCCGGATGTTATTATCGTGCGGACGCCGTGTATTTTGTATTACCCCTCTCTGTTTTCCTGCCTGTTTACAATGGGATCCGCATAAGTGTTATCTATTTTTATTTTGTATTACCCCTCTTATTTATTTATTTATTTTTTTATTTTTATTTTTGGGAAATCAAATGTTTTGTTATCTATTTAGTTTATAATTTAAATTATATTTAATTGATTATATATGTACAGGGAGTTTTTATTGAGAGATCCCTCAAATAATATTTCATTAATCCAAACCGTCTATTGTGTAGATATTCATTCAAAGATCATCCCTACAAAAAATCACTTCAATCCAATATCATTTGATCACTCAATTACATTATTGAAATTTAAGTACTTTCTTGAAGCACCGTGTTCATTGATTTTGTCAGTCTCAATTAGATGCCTTAATTATTTTCAATTTGCATGATTTTTCGCAAGGATAATCTCTGACTGAAGATGTGAAAAATAGATGGTTTGGATCATTGAAAAAAAAATTGTAAGGTACCCTAAAGGGTGTCCCTCAAATAAATTATTTGATAGATCCCTCAATAGATGTGTATATGTAGTTATCTTGCCATACATTAGAACAGTTTTGTACCTACTAGAGAAATAGTGTGTCGTTATTACTACTCATTAGAAGAAATAAGAAGAATAAAAAGAGAGAAAAGAAAAAGAAATATAAGAGAGAGGGGAAGAGAAAATAGAAAAAGAGTAGTGATGAAATTCTTGGAGTTTGTCTAGTATTTTATTAACTTGGAGCTATGTTGAGATTCAAGGTAGGGATTTCTTGGGGAGCCTTTACGGAGATTGATTTAATTAAATTTCGTAAGCACTATATTATGCTTGATATTATAATTTGATGGACGTTCTTGATATTAAATAATGGTTTCTATTGGGTGCTTACATGTTGTTAATTATCATTATATTAGTCGATTAAATGTTGACTTGTTCATATGTTACCGATGATGGTTGGAGTTCTTAGGTTGAGAAAGTAATTGTGGAAAAGAGAGTAATGGAAATGATCTTTTGTGTAGTTGAGTCTAACTCTTCATAGGTACCAGATCACAGGGATCCCACATTGCACAAGGTTTTTATTGGGTGATGCAGGACTAGAGACAAGGAGTTAGACAAGATGACTAACAAAAGGAAAATTATGGGATGATTGAGATGAGTAATTAGTTCTTATAAATGGGCATTCTTGACGAAGTAGTTCTTTTAAATTGAATAATATTGCCAAGGTGATCATGAATGACGACAACTAGGAGTTGCTAGATTGCATTTAGCCCCACCCCAAATGACAAAGTTTATAGATCACTCAAGAAGACAACAACCGGGATATCTAGGATTGTTACTTCAAGTGGTCGTGGTGTAAACGTTCCTGAATTTTTTTTAGATGAAAACAATATTAAAAAATAAAACAACATTACAAGTTGTCCACGGCAAGTTAGCGACTATTGTTGATTTTAAAGGACTTTGAAATGGCCATGGTCAAAAGAAATATTGAACCTGCCTTCAGGACATGCGAAATGCAATGAATGTGATCTCCCTATAGTCATAGAGTGACATGTCATGCAAGCAATAAAATCAATTGCACTTTTCCCACTTATAGTGATTTCTAAATTTTTATCTTGAATTTATATTATTATTTCTAATCTCAATGTGAAAAGGAAGAAGCATTAAATGAATCATGTATAATTATTTTCTACCAAAAGCCAAAAAAAAATAAAAATTGTCCGGTTATTTCTAAGGCAAGTTGCTTTTTTAAACAACAGAGCGTATCCCTAACTTGATGCCCAATGCCCATGCGTTTTTCAAAGAAAAGGGCAGCAGTGGTGAAGGGTGAAGCTGCGCACGATGTTTCGTCGAACACTTGGTGGGCATATTGGGGTCGCCCACCAAGCTTCCAAGGGGTCGCCGGAGCACCTTCCCAGCCACTTTTTCCGGCTTCTAAGGGGTCCGCACTGTGGGTCCGCCCAACCCTTGGCTTTTCTGTGAATTAGATATGGTCCATAATTTCTAACTCCAATAGTCCAATGGCAGAGCTAAGCTCAACCTCAGTGAAACTAGTTGAGCTCTGCAGGGTAGCTCCACAACCACAACCAGATGTTGCAGAGTTTTCTCTTCCCCTAACTTTCTTCGACCTCCTATGGCTAAGGTTTCCACACTTCCACCGCCTTTTCTTCTATGAAATATTGGCTTCCTCTGCCTCAGCTGACACAAAACCCTTCTTTAATTCTCTACTCTTTCAAAAACTCAAAGCCTCACTTTCTGTCACCCTCCAACACTTTCTACCTCTGGCAGGAAACATCACTTGGCCCCAAGACTCCCACAAACCCGTTCTCAGTTATGTCCAAGGCGACGCCGTTTCGCTCACCACAGCCCAGTCTGATGCTGATTTCCACCGTCTTTCAAGCAACGACTTCAACATTGAAGCCAAAGAATACCATCCTCTTGTACCCCAATTGGCAATATCTCATGAAAAAGCTGCTGTGTTGGCTTTTCAAATCACTCTCTTTCCCAACAGCAGCGGCTTCTCCATTGGAATTTCCATGCACCATGCAGCTCTTGATGGCAAAACTTTGTTCATGTTTCTGAAATCATGGGCCCACTTATGCAAACATGAACCTGATACTTTGTTGCCTGATCAGCTGAAACCATTTTATGACAGAAGGGTCTTCATCCAGGACCCAGCTGGGCTCGAGCTCGAAGCAATCTACTTGAACCAGTTTCTGAATATGGACCAACGAGCCAACAACCGAAGCTTGATGGTTGCCACCCGCTATAAATCTGTAGCGCTACCGGATTCGATTCGAGGCACTTTCGAATTCACAAGCACAAAAATTGAAGCACTAAGGCAATCTGTCATGATCAAGAAACAACAACAATATCATCTATCTGTTCTATATTTGTCAACGTTTTGTCTAACATGTGCCTACACATGGGTTTGCTTAGTCAAAGCAGAACAAGAAGAAGAAGAAGAAGAAGAAATAAAAGACGACCAAATACTTACGGTACTTAGCGTGGACTGTCGGTCTCGCTTGGACCTTCCTATACCTGCAACCTATTTTGGCAACTGCATAACGGGCCATGGAGCATTTGCAGAAAGAAAAGGACTTTTGGGAGAAGATGGGTTCTTTGTGGCTGTAAATGCGATCAGTGAAGCCATAAAAGGTTTGGATAACGGGGTCTTGAATGGGGCAGAGAACTTAGTTTCAAGTTTGTACCTTTCTGAATCTGATCTTCAGGCTACTACTGACCATTCCAGAGTGTTCACCACCGCTGGATCACATCAGTTTAAGATGTACGATACTGATTTCGGGTGGGGAAGACCAAAGAGTACCGAAGTGGTTCCTATAGGTAGAAGAGGAGCCATAGCCATCACTTTTTCAGATGGCAAGAATGGAGGTGGAGCTGTTGACATTGGCTTGGTTCTGAAGAAACATCACATGGAGGTTTTTGCTTCTCTATTTCCTAAAGGTCTTGAAAACCTTTGATTTTCAATCCCCTTAGCCTCATATACACTACTACTATAGCTGGTTTCAGTAGAAATTTATATTTCACTTTATCTTTTGGGGAATAATTGTGAGTTCATTGGTCATTGGGGCAACTCTTGTGCTCTCAATTATTAATCTTGTTAAGATGTTGCTGTTTGAAGCAGGCTGCTCTGTATTTTGGTTTAGTATGCTTATATATCTCTGTATATTTTGTTTGGGACAAACTGGTGTATAAATTGCATGGAGTTTTTCTGCTCTAAGATTTGAATCACAACTCATTTTCAAGTATATAGTTACTATATTCCATTTACACATTGATTTGGATCACAACTCATTTTTCAACCATGAACTAAATGATTGTTTGGATCAATAAAGTAGGACAGGATTGTTCCACAATCCACATTTTGAACAATTCTATGAGTTGTTTGGATCAATGATTTCTTAATGCTTGATACTAATATTCATATGTGTTGACTTCGATAATTTAATTGCTTTTATGTGGGTGTCATCCTAGTGTGCCAGGCTGTTGAGTGCTTCGGTTGGGGCACCAAATATATATTCTAAGGGTGTGAACTTAGAATATCAAAGCTTCTTTCTATCCCCAATGGCACAACCAAGCTCAATCAAAGTAGTTGAGGTTTGCTGGGTAGCTCCCAAACCAAGCTCACCAGACTCATCCTCCCCAGATGATCAGTCTCTTCCTCTAACTTTCTTTGACCTTCTCTGGCTAACGTTTCCTCCCATCCAACGCTTTTTCTTCTACGAAATATATTCATTCAACACACCCCTCTTCTTCGATTCCATACTTCCAAAACTCAAAGCCTCACTCTCTCTCACCCTCCAGCACTTTCTGCCTCTTGCAGGAAACCTCACTTGGCCCCAAGACTCCCAAAAACCCTTTCTCAGTTATGTCAAAGGTGACACCCTTTCGCTTACAATAGCTGAATCTGATGCTGATTTCTACCATCTAGTTTCAACCAACAACTTCAATATTGAAGCCAAAGAATACCATCCTCTTATACCCCAATTGGCAGTGTCTCATGACCAAGCCGCAGTGATGGCATTGCAAATCACAATTTTCCCCAACTGTGGTTTTTCCGTTGGATCAGCCGTGCACCATGCTGCCCTTGATGGCAAAACCTCAACATCTTTTTTGAAACTATGGGCTCACCTGTGCAAACATGGAGGACTGTCCTCATCTTTGTTTCTAGAGCCACCAAAACCATGTTATGACAGGAGGGCCGTCAAGGACCCTGCCGGCATTGAAGCAATCTACTTGAAGGAATGGTTAAATGCAGGAGGGCCCAATAATACAAGCTTGATGTCTTTGGGGGTTAAAGAATTTCCACTAGACTTTATTCGAGGTACGTTTGAATTCACACGAGCAAAAATAGAAGCATTAAGACAATCAGTGATGACTATGATGGCAAAGAAGAAACAACAAGATCATTCAGTGCTTCATTTGTCAACGTTTTCTCTAACATGTGCTTATACATGGGTTTGCTTAGTCAAGGCAGAGGAAATAAAAGCGGAGAAAATACTTTTGGTCTTTAGCGCAGACTGCAGGTCTCGCTTAGACCATTCTCTGCCTGCAACCTATTTTGGGAATTGCATCGCAGGCCGTGGAGTAGTTGCAGAAACAAAGGGCCTATTGGGAGAAGATGGGTTGTTTGTGGCCTTAAATGCAATTAGTGAGTCTATAAAATGTTTGGACAAGACCTTTTTGGATGGGGCAGAGACTTGGGTTTCAAGAATGCTCAATGCACTGCAGACTACAGATAGAGTTCATTCCATTGCTGGGTCACATACTTTTGGGATTTATGAGGCAACTGATTTTGGATGGGGAAGACCAACGAAGATCGACATCGTTTCGATAGACAGGACAGGGGCTATCTCCTTTTCAGATAGCAAGAATGGTGCTGGTGGTGTTGAGGTTGGGCTGGTTTTGAAAAAACATTATATGGAGGCTTTTGCTTCCCTATTTGCTAGAGGTCTTGAAGACCTTTGAAGCCATCTTTAGTATTCTGCAACAGTTGGTTTCAACAAAAGTACCTTTCTTTTTTCTCTGTGTTTATGATGCATCTTTATTTTTCTTTTTGCAGTTGAAATTACAGATTCTGTATGAATGTCATGAATCACAGCTCATGTTCATTTAAGTATTTCATATATTCCATTTTATCATAAAAAAATTTGCTAGGAGCTGCAAAGGTTATATGTGACTGAAGTCTGAATTAAAGCTCCATAATTTTAATTTATGATGAAAATAGATAGGGGAAGCCATTGCACTGAGCTCCACAGAAGCATTACATTGGATCAGTGTTCTTGATCTGAAATATTCAACCATTATCATGAAGTCTCGTGCTTACATCTGCAGAGAAAACCTGCGGCCTCCCATGCTGCAGACAAAAGATCCAAGTAATGGGGCTTGATATATTTCACATCGACTGATTTACACATTGTTACCAAATCTCTGGAGCTTATTGTTATTTTTATGAAGATATCTTTTGTCAGCATTACACGTGATTTTGGTTGGTCACCAAACATAACAAAGCCTGGGATTTTAATGATATAAACATGTCCCACAACACATGATTGGTCAATCACCTAAATTAACTTGAACCTAAAGACCTTATTAGTATAGGAGCCCTATTCTTATTATAACTAAAAGCACCAAACTTTTATTTTCTCCAATAGTATATTTGTCTACATGACTTTTCATGCCGTTCAATAGACTTGCACATCAAATAATAATGTAAAATATATTGGATGTTTATATTTGTTATTGGTTCTCTAAAGGGTTATTTAGTACTCCTCTTCTGTAAAAATATAAGAAGCAAATTACATTTAGAATGGTGCGTGATGACTGTTTCAGATTGACAATAACGATATTAAATCAAATTTGAAAGTGTAGATAATTTGCAACAACCTTTATATATGTTTGTAATATTAATTTTAGAATTACAAATGGTGAACCACTAGCTCAACAAGCAGACATTGACTAGAGCGGATGTACTCCCTACTATGTACTCCAAGTTCGAATCCTCCTTCGTTTAAATTAAATTAAAGTAGAATATTGTTTTTTTTGTAAAATAATAAAAACCACTAGCTCAACAAAACATCCAAAATTCAATTTTTGTAAAACAAAAAAGCAAAAAAAACCATTTAAAATTTGACCAAAAACCCTAAAAGAGAAAAGAAGAAAAACTTGACTAGGTGTAAAAAAAGGTTACTTGACCCAATCCGTGTACCTCTTGGTGTGAATTGCATCAGAGTTCGCTGTTAGCTTTCTTTCTCAGACGCTTCTTTATTTCGTGCGCTAACTGTTCGTCTTTCCCTCTCTCTCGCTCTCACAGTCTCACTCACTCTTCTTTGGTGAAGCACAAGGTACCCTACCATCTCATCGTTCCCAATCTCTGTCTCTAGCAAAGCTATAGCATTTCATAAAGGGTACTTTTTTGGCATTCATTTCTTTGATTTTTCCATGTACTATTCATTTAATGGGTTCTTTAGCACCCTTATTGTTGATTTTTTTAGGTTGTATTTTGGTCTGTCTTTTGAAAGCTATTTTTTTCTTATTTATTAGTGTTCAAATGTTTACTTTTGTTTGTGTGATCAAGCATTATACAGGTCGTAGAACTAATTTAATGAATTTTGTAACTTTAAGCTCGCCGTCTCTGAATGTTGGGCTGATTATGTATTGATTTATCATTCTATCTAATTTTCTGAGATGGGTTTTGTTTATTTTGTGGTATGAGGTTGGTTTATGGTTCAGGTCTTGAGCTTTGCTTGGTTTGAATCCAAATAATGTGGTGCTGTTGCTTCGAGGATCTAAGCTTTTGCAAGTTATTGTGCCAACTTTTTTGGATTTACCTAAATATTCAGTACTCACTAAAGCAGATTATGTGTTTCTCAGTTTTATGGAATATCATTTTAATTTATTGTGCTTCTAGGGTTTTTCTCAAAATGTGGTTGTTTCATTTAACCAGCTCGCTTTCTCCCTTGTCTCTGAGGTTTTCTTTAGAAGAAAATGTAGCAGTATTTCATATCGCTAACTCCTCCATGTTCTGTTTCCATGCAATGTAATCGAAATTGGTACATAGTTTTGTGGTGCTAGTTTCCTACTGTCTCTTTTGCAGTTGTTACTTTACTTTTGGGATAATTCTTTCCCTGATCTAGGGATGAAGGGCTAGTTTTAAGCATGGGTTCTTTGTGCCTTCGATTTTGTAAAGTCAAATACATTATATGTGCCTAGTGCTATATTGCTAACTCACTGCACCTTGGTGTTTTGAATTAATTATCTTCCATTTATTGGTTTAAAGAGATATTGAGGAATTGTTTAGTAGTGTTTCATTTCTCAGTCTTTTGGCAGAATGGCCTTGCAGACAGCAATTCCTCCACCGACTCCCAGTGCCCAACTTGTTGGAAATGCTTTCATTGAGCAGTATTACCATATTCTTCACAATAACCCAGGCCTGGTGCATAGATTTTATCAGGATTCAAGTGTTCTAAGCCGGCCTGATTCCAACGGTGTGATGACATCAGTGACCACTATGCAAGTAAGTTTTTGGTAGGCAGTTTTTCTTTTGGGTGTCATTTCCCATGGTCTACTACGTGGTTCTACTTTTCGTGAAGCAATAACTTTTCGACCAATATGCTATAATCATCAAGGAGTACATTAAATAAACAAATGTATGTTGGTGATTCATATAGGCAGTTCTATTGTTAGATGTTGAGGATTCTCTATGATCCACAGGTTGTTTACCTGATTATTCACACATGATATTTTTTAGGTTGAATTTATCTGTTGCATTTTTGGTTTTTTTTTAAATACTTATTTGAATGTATAGTTCTGTATGATTCTGTCATGCTCTTAAATCCTCAGAGATATGGTAATTTTAGGTCTCAGTTATGCTCTGAATCATATAGTCACTACAATTTCAGGTGATTTCCTCCTTAAGGGCTGACACATGATTCATAAAGATAATTCAGAAATTGTTTTATGTTCTTTGTATATCGAGTACCCTAGATAGCGAATACATAGATTAGATGGTCGATGTCAGAATACTGGTATTACTGGCAAACATGTGACTGCTTGGCACTTGAACATACTGGATATATTGTTTTTTTAAAGTGTGTTTGGACTCAATATCCATAAGTGGTTGTGCTCAAGTTGCCAAATTCACATAAATGGAAATCTGTACACAAATTTTTCTTCTTTTACCATTTTTGTTTTATTTGATAACGATGATATTATCTTGAAGGTTTCAAGATGACTAATTAACATATTTAGAATATTAATTATTATGAGCATTATCTGCTGCAAGGACATCACAATTTTTTTTTTTGCCCCTCAATTTTTTGTTCGAGTAGGGAATCAATGAGAAGATCCTTTCCTTAAATTACAACGAATATAAGGCTGAAATAAAGACTGCTGATGCTCAGAAGTCTTATAAGGAAGGGGTGACTGTGTTAGTTACTGGATGTTTAACGAGCAAGGATAACTTGAAAAGGAAATTCGCCCAATCATTTTTTCTTGCCCCTCAAGACAATGGGTTCTTTGTATTGAACGATGTCTTTAGGTTTGTAGAAGATGGAGAACTGTTTGAAAACCATTCAGTTAATGGAGTTAATGATGCCACAACAGTCCTTTCAAACCAAGATCCTGGTAACCTATCTTACCTTTTTTTTGTTCTTTTTTGTTCCTCTAGTCTTTATATTGCACCAGGATCTTGTTTGCACTTCTTATTGTTTGTTTACAGAGCCAAATCATGTTCCTGATCCTCCTGCACCCGATCTGGAAACTACTCAAGTTGAAGAGAATCAAATTGGTATTGAGAAAGCTTATGACACATCTGACCATGAGAGACAATCAGCTAACGAGGAGTCTGATGCTGAACCCCCATCTTATTCAAATGGGAACGATGTCCCTGTGGCAGTCGAGCCAACTTCTACTACAGCCCAAGAGGATGCTCCAAAAAAGTCTTATGCATCAATTGTGAGTTAACGGACACAAATTTTTCCTTAGCCAGAATTGTTGTTGAAATAGTAATAGAAGTTCATGGAATGTTATTGTAGGTAAAAGTTCCCAAAGGGAGTCCAGGACCAAATAAGGTTTATGTGCCTACTAATACTGTAAGAGTGGCTCCTAAGAAAGCGGAGAATAATTTGCCTGCATCAGCTCCACCTGCTTCTGTGCCTGAAGCATCAGCGCCAACTAGCACTAGTACCCCAGAGAGTAATGATACTAATGAGGAAGGTATGCTTGGCTTTTCTGAATTTTCTCCCTATTTATTCTCTTTATATTTGCAAGTTTCCATTTGAAAATCTTCATATAACTGAAATATAATTTGTAAATTTGCATTTATCTGAATTTAGTTGTCTAATTGCTTTTCTATAATGACGAAATTGCATTTATTGTAGTTGAGGGTTATTCTGTTTACATAAGGAATTTGCCCTTAAATGTGACGGCTGATCAGCTTGAGGAAGAATTCAAGAAATTTGGACCAATAAAGCAAGGAGGTATCCAAGTTCGAAATAAGAAGGTTAGTCTCTAATGTGAGATGTCTTCCGTGCCAGAAGTGTCTCCTTCTCAGATATAGCTTTTCTGACATATTTGTGTGTGCAGCTGCAGGGATACTGTTTTGGATTTGTTGAGTTTCTGTCTGCAAGTTCCATGAATAGTGCCATTCAGGTAGGTGTTTAAATTCTATTTCCTATGTTCTGTATTCAAGTTCCATGAATAGTGCCATTCATGAATAGTGCTATAGGATGTGGATGCTGCTGTATTATTAATTTCCATGATTCTATTTGCCTCGTCAAAATCAAGTCATCCTGATTTGAACAATATGAATAGGATATGGGAATTCTTTCTTCCATTGTCCTCGGCCTTGTCTTGTGTTACACTGTTGAGCCAAATTTTAGAGGTTCTTTTACCCTTATCTGATGGGTAAATAATCTTCATAGCATGTTAGTCTAAGGCTCCAAACACATGTGTATTGAGTTGTCATAGTTTTTTACTTTCCAATAAATTTCATCACTAAAGTTTCTAGAGTGCCTGTAGAACTTCCAATCGTAATTTGTTTATATATTATTTCTGATATTTGATTGGGATTTCTTGTGTATCTAATAAGAAAGACTTAATGTTTCAGGCTTCACCCATCAGTTTTGGTGGCCGTCAAGCTGTCATTGAGATAAAGAGAACGACCACTCGAGGTAAGGCAAAAGTGTACGATTTATGCAGTTCTCCTTCATTAATTTAATAAATGTGTTATTTTGAAGATATTTAAAAAGCTCATGCAAGGAGAATCCTCTCCAAAAAAAAAGGAAAAAAAAAGCTCATGCAAGGAAAATGCTCCTAAATTTCTAAACATTTGATGACACTGCTTAAAGTTTGGATTACTAAGCTTCATACGTATTATTTTAAAGACATTTCTTTCCATGATGCTGGTTTTTCCAGTTGGTAGCAGTGGAAGAGGTAGGTTTCCTCCTCCTGGAAGGGGAGGGTTTCGGAGTGACAGCTTTAGAGGCCGTGGTAATTATGTTGGTGGCCGGAGCTTTGGAAGAAACGAGTATGGGAACAGGGGTGAATTCTCAAGCCGAGGCAGGGGTCCAGCTGGGCGTGGTGGAGATGGTTATCAGCAAGGGAGAGGGAGAGGCGGCCGTTCAAGTGGAGTACCAAAGCAGAATGCTGTTTCTGCGTAGAGCTAATAGAATGCGTAGTGAGATTTCTTTTTTGTGGGAATATTTTAACAAAATTGATTTCATGATTGGTGCACTTGGAAGTGTTGGTAAGTACTTTAATCATAACTTATGAGAGAGAGAGAGAGAGAGAGAGAGAGAGAGCTAAGACTTTGAATTGGATTAACTTTGAGATGAAGAGGCATTTGCTGTAGGTTAGGATTTATTTTACCATTATAGAATTTTGTCTCAATTGGGTATCATGTAATTGTTCAGAAACATCAGGCCATCCTCTTGTTTTACCAGAAACTTCTGAGATTACTATGATGGAGTTTGCACAGTTGTAGTGTCTTTTCTTCTTTCCTCTTTTGGGTTCTCTTTTCTAATCAGAATAGCTGTAGTGTCTAGTAGCTGTAATCCGAAGATCCTAACACCTTAATGGATGGGAGTTTTGGGGTTATACTTGAATTTTGAATGCATTCTCCATTTGGTTGTTTGGTTTGAAATTTTGAATGTCGTCTTCTTCATCTTCATTTATCCTTGTGCTATAATATGAGCAAACAATTTGGTTCTATCAATAATTTGTGTTGGGCCAAAATTAACATTTTTTCGCCAATGGGTTCCCACACAGTTGTGGTGGCTTCCCCCTCCCCCCATGGCACTGATGGCACCCAACATCGAAACCCTAGGGTGGGTTGTCTTTCCTCCCAATGTAATAAAAAAAAAATTAAAACTTTGTTTATCTGCAAAGGACTCACTAGTGTAGTAGTTTGAAGTCATTATTCTCTCAGGCAAGGTTCTTGATTCGAGCCATAATATTTGCGTTGTGTGAGTTTAATATATTATCGCCCTTTTCAATAAGAAAGATCCTAAATATATTTTATCTAATTTGATGCTTTTGAAAGATAACTAGCTATCTCCCAAAAAGAAAAGGATATTATTAAAAATATTGACAAAATAATATCTCCTAATCATCCAATCTTTATCATATCATTAGTTTTAATCAATCGCTCTGACAGGAAGCGTGCGTGCGACACGCGAAGTGTCATCTTTACTTTTCCCCATGGGCCCGAATCCACTGTGATATCTTCTCCCTGTACACGTTGTCCCGCAACTTGGCTTCGCTGTCTCCATCCATTCCTATACGTACACGTTCTCCCTCCTAACTGCATGTCAACACGTGGCGTGTACCCTGATGCCTTACAGTCTTCATCTGATAAAAAGAGGAAAAAGAAATGTGCAAGTTGGCCCTCTTGCTTCCTCTCTTGGGGTCCACACCTGACACCTCATCTCCCTTTTGTGTGTCCTCCTCACCTCCCTCAAGTTTTCCGGGGATGCTTCTGCCTTGTCTACCTTAATCCACATACATTATTCTCATTTTTTTAATTAATCAACTTGTTTAGCATTTTTGCCAAACAATTTGATTGTCTTACTTAATTTCATATTAGCCATGCCCCCACCAAGGGATATAATTGCAATTGCAAATTTATGCAAGTGGGTTTATAACTTATTTTATTCGGATCTCAACCTGTATGAACGATTGTTAACTGTTAATGTGAACGATTTGTTATCTTCCGTTGTGAATGGTTTGGTAACTCTCCTCCCCATAATTCGATGGTCCCTAAAAAACATTTGATTGAGAAAACATCTGCTTAAATTAGCAACCGTGCTCCTTACAGAGCGAGTAGCACTCCAATCCACACTCGCGACGACAATATTCTCTTCTCGGAACAACAAAACACAAGAGACGCACCGGAAACGAAAGGAAAAGACTCTGACCCGGATCCCGAGGCGTCACCCACGTGGCGCACTCTGGGAGCGTCAGTTTTCCTCGTTCTGGAATCCAGCTCGTTTATAGATGGGATAGATATTACGTAAGTGGATAGAGCGAATTGCGGCTCTACTCTCTTCGCTACGACGACGACGAGATATTTGGGCGACGTGGCAGCCTGTCAGATCCCGCATATCCCGTGTGACACGTGTTCTCTGGGAACCCAATCCAGAAAACCAAAAGAGTTGGCGACGCCTGTTCGGCGTGTCCTTCAGATCTGCGTCTCTATAAGCCACGTGCTTGTCGGGGCTCTTCATGTCCGCCACGTGTCGGGTGTCTACGACTTCCAGGGGCTTTTTCGGTATTGTACTTTTCTGTCTTCTGCAGCCAAAAAATTCATTTTTAAATTTTTTTTTTTCTTCCCCTGTTTTTTGTTCGTTCCTAGTCTATTTGGTTTTCCCTCTTCTGCGAAAATGCTTCTCATGGGGTCATTGACGTGCGTTTCAATTTTCTTCTGCTTTATGTTCTTCGTTGTTTGGTACAACTGATGGCTCTTCTCTCTGTTTCTCTGAGAAGTTCATGGCGAGAAAGTGGAAGAAAATGTAGGATTTATGCTGCAGTGTTTGGTTGGAAAAAGCTTGGAATTACTATTCAAAGAAAAACATAGGATAAAGTTACCAATTTCTCAGCTTCCTTGGATTTTCTGCTGAATTCTACTTCCTGGATTTAAAAAATATTATTATTTTTTCATCTGGGTACCTCTTAATTTGAGCAATCTGGTTTGGATTCTGTCGTTCTGCAATTTTTTTTTTCAATGGCGCAAACTGAGGAAGGTGGAAACAGAGCAACCCAACAGGTGTTCTCAATGCAAGTGAGTGATTTTCCGGGAGATCTACTGCGGAAAATAGTTTCCGGGAATGATTTTCCTGGAAAATTCGAGGAGCCAACCCAAGATTCTGAGGAGATTGAGCTAAGCCTCGGGCTTTCATTGAACGGTCGATTTGGGGTGGACCCAAGAGCCAAGTTGCTTCCACTCAAACGCTCGTCGTCAATCCCCGACTTCGCGTCGACCCCAGCAAGAGACGAGGACACGACATGTCGTGTATCTGCTCCGTGCATGGTGCCTCTGATGAGGACTTGTTCTCTGCCTACGGAAACAGAGGAGGAGTGGAGGAAGAGGAAGGAGTTGCAGAGCTTGAGGAGAATGGAAGCGAAGAGAAAGAGGTCGGAGAAGCAGCAGAGGAATTTGAAGGTGCCCAGAGATCGGAGTAGAGAGAGCTTTGAGGAAGATAAGAGAGGAGGAGAAGCCATGAACGGGGTTCAAAGTTTTAGACAGGAGCAGTTTGTGAAGGTGGTGGATGATTTTAGAGCTATGGGGATGCCCAATTGGGTATCTGGTGATAAGGGTAATTGTCCTGTTCCTCCACCGCCAGCATCTCAGAGCACAATTGGGTCTCAAGGAAGTGGCTCATCTGGTATTTCAGAATCTGAGAGCCATGCTGCTGCTGCTGCTTCTCAAGGTATTCTCATTTCAATCTGAGATAATTGGTTTCAGCTGTTTCGTGTGTGTGTGTGTGTTTTATTTTGTTGTTGAACATTAATTTTTTATGATTTGTGTGAAATCAAATTTCACCTTGATATTGGAAAAATGGGATCGTTTAGGCAGGTTTTCTAGTAGAATTTTGGTTTATGTTATGCAGTTTGTAAATTATTGTATGGTGAATGCCATGTAGGTAGACCGGACGGCTCAATTCGAAAACACGGTTTTTAGATTTGGAACTGGCCAAGAATATTATCTTTGTAACCTATGGTTTTTGCGTTTGTAGGAGAATGTCAAAGTCTCATCATGCTTTGAGAATTCCCCTTTTATGTTTTTGACGTTTTTAAATGAAATAGAAACGGCAAGCCACTCTTGAGAGTGACCCTTCCCTTTGCTCTGAATCGTTCTGAATTGCCTCCCCCAATGAACCAATTTAGTGCGTGCTGCTAGCCATGTTGTAAGGGGTTCATGTGTAAACAAGCGAGTATACGCTGGTCCAGTAATTGATGTGCCCCAAACATGTGTTCAAGTGTTCTATTGAGTAAGAACTGATCTAACATTAACTACTCTGTAGCCTAAATTTTCAATGGGACCTCATGACAATGATAATGTTTCTTTGAAGTGGAATTCTAGATTAGGTGTGTCGTGTGAGCGACACTGTTTGGGGGCCTTTGACATTTGATAGAGGGCAGTTCAACCGTGCTCTCCCAGATCCCTCTGTATTGCTTTACTGCCCCCAACACCAATGCTCCTTATTGTCGATGATGTAATAGACTCACTTGATGTTGTCTCCCAGTTTTCTCATGCCATGCCACTGGACTTGCGTATCATTTTATGGAAACATAGAATCTGTTAAAAGCTATTTTATGTTCTAGTGTCGAAGCTCTTGTGCTCCTCTGACATTTTACCTCTTGATATGCAGGAGTGCACAAATGCACTGAACCAAGAAGCCATGCCAATGCTCAGCCTTCTCCAAAGACTGATAAGGAACTGCTAGTGACCCCTCAAATGATAACCACTGAAAGATCAGGTCAGTTCAACGGAGTCCAAATGGAAATTAACTGTGATAAACCCACAGTTCCAGAAAAAGGAGCCAACGAAATTGTGAGGAATGTGTTGGAAAATATGCCTTGTGTGTCTACAAAAGGAGATGGCCCCAATGGGAAAAGAATAGAAGGGTTTCTTTATAGGTACAAGAAGGGTGAGGAAGTGAGGATAGTATGTGTTTGTCATGGCAGCTTTCTCTCTCCCGCCGAGTTTGTGAAGCATGCCGGTGGTGGTGACGTGGCACACCCTTTGAAGCATATAGTAGTCAATCCATCTCCGTTTTTGTAGTTGTAGTGCCCTTGTAGATCATGTCAAAACCTTTTATCTAAGGACGAAGGACAGTGGAGAAGATCCATCAATGTTCCTTCCTTTTACCTTTTTCCTTTTCTTATCTTTTTCTTTTGTTTATTTAAATTTGTCTTTCAATGGGACTGATGGGCACTTGTATTGAATTCGGTACATGAAGCCTTGTGTTGGAAGGCTATAATGATTATAACTAGAGGAGACAGGTCGTTGCATGTTAATATTTGTTGAGTCATTTATTTTGTTTAATTCGTGGCAATGATGTGAGGCAGTGGAATATAAGGTAACCGAGAGTTACGAAAGTAAGGGATTTATCTCTGTGGAGCAAAAGGTTGGTTGCCTACTGTTCTGGTTTTTTCTACCTACCAGTTAGGTTATCTGCAGATACCGATTGAGGAGATGAAAACAATGACCTTGTTTACATTACTATAAAGTTCTTGGAGTTGCTTGTTAACTACCCAATAAACTTGACATGGACGGCGAAACCACCAACAATTATTGTGATCGAAAGGGGAAAAAATAAGTTCAATACAGTTGTACATAGCAGAAATTGTGGAGGCCAGAGTGAAATTATATGATGGGATAGCATCTTTCTTTGGTAGGAAGCTCACATGGGTAGGAATTTCAACTCATCACATAACAGATATCAATAAATTGGCCTCACCAAACACTTAAAAGAGCTTACTTTACAGAAAACCTAATTTGCTCTGTTTTATTGAACAAATAAGGCATTCATATACACACGTATAAAACAAGGAACATAAATATCTGTATGATTCAGCAGGTTCATCTGCAAGGCCCCTGAAACAATTGATGGCGCTTCTCCTTCTACAGATTACTAATGTTGACCAATATATGCCAAGGCTCGCGAAGCACCTGACAAGATGGGGCAGAAGTTGCTTAACCCGTAGTTCGATCTGCTTCACTTCAGGTGTTTTCAAGCAAGAGTCAGACGGTACATACAACTAACAAGACGAGAACTTCCTTAAAAATCATCAAGAGGATCTGCATCATCTCACAACGCAGCAGTAAAGAAATTTATTTGCACGGCCTTGTCGAGGAAGAATCTACAGTTGATGAAGCTGCCATCTGCTCGTCTGGCCTGGAAGCAAAGGCTGAAATGGTATCATAAGCAAAGTCCAAATCTCTCCATGCAAAGTCAAGAAACATCTATTATGACCATACTTCAAACTTGGAAGTTCGAACATAGTTTATCCAATCTCATTAATCAAAACATGGTAATAACAAAGAGAAAAAGAATGAGGACTTTACCTCTAATATCACCCCCTCCTATAGAAACTGCTAGCACCTGTATGATAACTATCCTCCACGAAGTTCTTGAGGCCAGAGTGATTGCAGCATGACAAGTAGATATCGAATTGGATATCATTTACTTTGACAGGAAGTTCACATGGCTAATCATATAACAGATATGAATAAGTTGGCCACAGTAAACACTTTAGCCAATACTTTCCAGAAAACATATCTACTCTGCTTTATTGAACAACAAATGAAGCTGAATATACACGTATAAGACGAGGAAATGAAACATCTGCATTCTTCTGCAGACTCATTGGCAAGGCCCCTAATAAGAGAAACAACATCAAAAAAAATTGGGGGCAGAACTATTTTACAATGTACAAGTGGGATCAATAAGGTTTAGAAATCAACCTAAGGCCAGTCCCAAAAGAGGACTGAGTGCACAAGCACATATTACAATGGCGCTTCTCTTTCTACAAACTACTAATGTTAACCAATACAAGCCTCATAAGGCAGCTAACAAGATGGAGGCTGAAGCTGCTTAAGTCTTCGTACAACTTGCCTCATTGTAGGCCTTGTCGAGAGAGAGTCAACCGTACACACAACTGCCAAGTGTAAAACTTCTACCAAATCATCGTGGGGACCTGCATCCCATAGCCCAGCAGTAAAGAATTCCTTTGCACGGCCTTGTCGAAGAAGCATACATGACCACTGAACAATGTTGAATCCATTTCCATATGAAGAAAATGAGGGATCCAGAGCTTTCTTGTCAGAGAGCAACTCCAGAAGCACAACACCATAACTATACACATCAGCCTTGTCTGAAACACGGCAAGTCATCGCATATTCTGGGGCAACATATCCAAAAGTTCCAGCTACACCAGTTGTAGCATGGGTTTCTGAAGTTCCAAGAAGTCTGGCCAAACCAAAGTCAGAGAGATAAGCATTGAAATCATCATCCAACAAAATATTGCTGGGCTTGACATCGCGATGAAGGACACGTGGTACACACTGATCATGTAGGTAGGCAAGTGCACGAGCTATGTCCAAAGCAATCTTGTGAAGTATCCTCCAATCCACAGCCCTTGTAGACCTTTCCTTAATAAATTTTTCCAGATTACCACCCGCCAAATAATTATATATTAGGAACATCTCTGTATCACTGGCATGATAACCAAGCAAAGTGACAAGATTTGGATGGCGAAGCCTTCCAAGAGTCTTAATTTCTGCATGAAATTGTTGAACTCCTTGAAACCTTCCAACTGAAAGTCGTTTTATTGCCACCAGGCTTCCAGGAGATATCTCTGCCTTGTAAGTTGCCCCAAAACCTCCATTCCCAATGCAGTTGCTAGCATTGAAACTGCCCGTGGCTCGCACAACACTCTCAAAGGTCAATGGAACCCCAATGTTTGTGAAAACTGTAACTTCCTTCCTGGTAGACCCTAAAGCTCCAGACTTTGCATTCCACTTTCGTGTATACAAGAACAGAACAACCAGAGCAAGAAGCACTGAAACTATGGCTGATGCAGATGTAATGGAAGCTATCTCAATTGAATTGAAATTCCCACTCCTCGAAGCTGGAACTCCCACTGGTGAAGCAGCATATGGTTGCGAAACACCATCTCTTCCTTGAGAATCTGAAGATGGTTGTGTCAGAGAAAACATGGGGCAAGAATGTATATATGGGTTTCCAATAGCAGCATTGCATTTCATCAGGTTATTATTTGAAGGCAATGAACCGGAAAAGTTATTGAAAGACACATTGAAAGAAGAGAGTGCAGTCACATTTGCCAAACCAGATGGAATCTGACCAGAAAGATTATTTTTATCCAGCAGAAGAACAGTCAGATTTCCCAAGTTCACAAGATCCTTTGGTATCTCACCGGTGAGATAGTTTGAAGAAAGCTCCAGCACTTCTAAAGAGTAAAGCTGCCCCAAACTAGATGGAATGGTACCTGTAAGGTTATTCCCAGATAAGGACAGATACCTCAGATCCCTTATCTGGCCAAGACTGGTGGGGATCTGACCCTGCAACATGTTCCAACTCAAGTTAAGGGCAACAAGGGACACCAATTTCCCAAAAGTAGGGGGAATGGGACCAATAATCTGATTCCGAGATGCATCTAAAAATTTAAGAGATTTGCACATTGTGCCAACTTCAGCAGGAATCTGACCATATAGCTTGTTGTTACTCACATTAACAACCAATGAATCCAATCCCTCACACTTCCCAAATAAACTACCTGGAAATGTTCCAGTAAGCTTGTTTTCTCCAACAAGGAATGCATAAAGAGTTTGCTTCCCTAATCTTTCATGTGCAATAGGCAGTGACGGCAAAGTGCCAGTAAAATTATTTTGCCCAAAGTTGTGCAGTACTGTAAGACCATCATCTTCTCCGTACAGTTGCAATGGGTTTCCAACTTGGGTTTTCGATGCAAAAAATGCTACATAGGGCGAGGACGGATCATCATCTTTGAAAGAAAAATCTTTCAAGGGAGAAACTGGAGCACAAGTGCTGTCAAAATATTCAGGTATTGAACCTGACAAGATGTTTCCGCTGACATCAAACATAACCATACAAGGAACCTGAAGATCCTGAGCAAGCTCCCCACTAAGCCTGTTAGAGCTTACATCAAAAAATTGAAGCTTCCTGCAGCGACTAAGCCCACTAGGAATTTCCCCAGTAAAAAAGTTCTGAGCCAAATTGATCATTTCTAAGTACTCGCAACCACCCCAATTGCTCGGGAAGTTGCCCTCAATACTTGCCCTTGGTGCCCACAAGATCCTTAGCTTTGGAAGGGTCGTAATTTCCACAGGCATTGCACCTTGAAAGTAATTGAAGTCGTCATTCATAGAATTCAACTGCTCCAATAAAGGGTCCGCTACTGTATCATTGACTCGTGGTAGCGGATTAAACATAGACGACAACACAAGGACAGACAACTCAGAACAATTCCCCAACTCTCGTGGTAATGAACTACTTAGGCTATTCCTCGACACATCCAACACTTCCAGCGCCTGAAGCCGGCCGAGTTCAGCTGGAATACCCTCTTCCAACATATTTGAATACAACATCAGCGTCCTCAACTGACTGCAATTTCCTAAACTGCTTGGAATTTTATCAACCAAGAAATTACCCGCCAAATCAAGATGCTCCAGCTTCCCACAATTGTCTCCAATCTCGCTGGGAACATCCCCACTAAGTGAATTGTACGACAAATACACAGCCTTTAACCTACCAATGAAACCCGGAATGGTCCCATTCACAAGATTCCCAGCTACATTCAAGATCTCCAAGCTCACGGATTTTGACCACGAGGTCGGTATCTCACCTTCAAAATTATTGAACCCAAGATTCAGAACCCGCAGATTTGGATTAAGCTGAAACGGCAGAGACCCAGTTATCGAGTTGCCCTCAAGATCAAGAACCTCCAAATTTTCCAAGCCCAAAACTTCACTAGGAATTTCACCATCCAAACCATTGAAGGGAAGCGACAAGACCCTAAGCTCAGTGAGCTTCCCAATTACAGAGGGGAGTTTCCCAGACAACCTTCCTCTACTACCCAAACAGCTCCTCCGAATTCCGAACCCATAAAGCGGAAACTGAGCAAAGTCTAAGCACGCAATAGTTTTCGATCCACCTTCACCTCCTCCACCATTCCCAGTAATGTTGAGCGCAACCACCTGAGAATTTGAATTGCAGAAGACGCCGAACCATGAGCAGTGACCAGAATCGACCGAATAATTCCAGCTGGAAAGCAAGCCTGACGGGTCTGAGACCGAGTTCTTGAGCTGGAGGAGCACCGATGCGTCAGTATCAGCATCAGCGAAAACGACGCCGTTCAGGGAGGAGCAGAAGACCCATAAGAGCAACACGAGCTTCAGAACGAGCACTGGCGAAGTGGGTTTGCGAAAAAACTGCTCTTTGGTGACTGAAGAAGACGAAGGGGAAAAACCCATCTCTTGAAACTATGACAGCTAAGTGGGTCTCTACGAAAATTACATAAACAACGCACAATGTCAGCATAAAGCTCGAAAAGAAGGAAATAGCTTAAGAATATAATCATTTGGAAGGAATTAAATTCTTACCCCTTCAGCTAGACTATCTACAACTGTCAGTAGTTTGACCCCTTCTTGCTCTTACATGAATGTTGGACTTGGGTGGCTTTATCAAATGGACAGGGCCATTTTCATTCCCATTACCTTCGTTTCGCTTGCACCCGTTTGCAGTTCAGCCACCTGTACGGACACAAAGATCGCTGCTTTAACTAATGCTGTACTGTATACTCAACAATTTAGAAGCTGAACCAAATCGAAATCGGAAATTGGGTAAATTTGACATTTCGTATGTACCTTTATAGCAGTAGGAGATGGGGATGGTGCCAAATTCCGTAGCCTTTTCCTTTGGGAACTGTTTTTCTTATATTGAAATTGAAATCGAATAAAAGGAAGCTAACAGCCCGGTTTCCCTATTTGGATTTCGCTCAAAGACTCTGGATTCCTCTCGGAAATTGGACAATTCATGTCGATCCTGCAGCAGAGAAAAGGGTCTTCGAAACCCAAGAGATCAAAACCCCAAAACCCCTTTCTTCGAGCTGCAGCACAGAAAGAGTAAAAGGGGTTTATGAAAACCCTAACCCTAATTTCGTTGGTCCTGATGATAGATAGAGAGAGAGATAAAGGAGACGGAGGAAGAGAGAGAAGACTCAAGTCATTCAACTGTGTTCTTTTGAGAAGAAAACGCGTTCTTCTTTTCTTTTTTCTATTTCATGTTTCTTCCTCTTCTTCTTTGCTTTTCCTTTTTTTATAATTTAAAAAAAAAAAAGAAATTCTTTACATTTGAAGGGTTTTGTCGTATATGGTGAGTGCTGGGGTCCACAAGGCATACATTTTAGGGGGGGTGGGCTCCACAGCCGGTCAATAAATGCATCAGACCCTTTAAGTCAATTGAGAGGGAGGGAGAGGCTCTTGGGCTTAGTTGAGTGTGAGAGAAAGAGACAGAAGGGTTAAAAGAAGGAAAAAAGATTCCTCAAAGCTTCTGTACACGCGGCTGCAGAGAAAGGAATCCACGTGGGATGTCCCTTCCAGAAGGGGTGAAGTGGGGCCCACGAGCCTTATGATGGTGTTGGTTGGGTCTACTCTAGTGTTCATGAGGTCCAGATAAGAAAAGGGACCTGTTACTGTTCTCCACTGGGATTTGGCTGCCGGCTGCCCCTCTCACTCAGAGTCTATGATTAATGGGATTTAATTTGGATAGTTCTAGCTCGGAATGCGATTGATGCTACTACTTTTACTATATAATATGGAAAATTGGGAACTTCGGACTTCATTTTACTAGGAAGAGTCGTTAACACAGATAATTATTTTGTTAAATTCATATGCACGGACGGCTGAGAATTACTTGTGCGTATGGAAAATTGGAAATTTTGGACTTCATTTTACTAGGAAGAGTCGTTAACACAGATAATCATTTTGCTAAATTCATCGGCATGGACAATTAAGAATCGCTCACGTACGCCCGAGTGATTGTATTTTATAATAATGTGTGTTTCAAGTTCAAATTGGAAGTTGTACAAGAAGGGTAGAGAAGTGTATCATGCGTTCCATCTAATTGGTAAACTAGGGGCATTTGCATCATCACCTTTTAACTTGTGTGTCTTTTAGGCTTACATAAGAATTTATGCCGAGGCACACATGATGATCTTGTACTTGGCAAACTGCAAAAGTGACGCATATATATATATATGCTGTGCAGAAGGAATATATGCTATACTTACCAGAATCAAAACAATTTAACCCTAAGCAAATAAATTTTTTTGATCACTTACTGTGTGGTAGAGATTGATGCTGCTTATTTATTACAAGAATAATTAAGATACTCAATCCCAATCAAATCCCATACTTAAAGGATTATGGATAGTTTGCTTGATATTGTGTCCCTTATAGCGTGAGCAATATTATATACGGGTTTTATTAGTTGTTTGAGAAGATCCATTGCCTGATTTGTAAGTTTTTATGAAACTTGGAGCAATTAAGAGTGCTATACTTTGTGGACGTGACGTGAGTTAAGATAATTAGTCAAGATAATATGTTCGTCTTCTTCACTGAGTTTGATTCCCCTCTTTTATAAATTATAACAATTTGGACTATTACTAGTATAAAATGAAAAATACAAAAAAATGCTACATTGCAATTATCATAGTGGGCATGGCATGGATGCACGTATAGCTTTAGTCTATTGAAAAGCAACTAATTATAAAAATCTAGCCTTTCCAGCATCCAGACAGGATGCTTTAGCTCTCTCTCTTTTGTCACATACCTAGACAGAAAGTTCTCATCTCACCTCACCTCATCGCTCATAAGAAAAGCCAACTTGACAAATTGAACATCGTGTAGTAGTTTACATAATCCTGACGTACGAGTGACGTTTTCTAATTAACATGCATAGTTAAACTATGGTTAGCTAGCTTACTATAGGTTTTGCTGTGCTGGTGTGCCCTTCAGCTTTTGCTTAGATTTGCAAATCATTTCTTAGGGATAGGATAGGATCCAGATTTGAATCACTTCAAGGCTCAGATCAACCAACCAGCAGCTTTGACTTTGGGGAACCAAAGGCATGAGCTTTTGCTCCTTACCAAACTGAATGCATGAAAAACAGGAATTAAAGCAACTTAAAAACTTAATAGGTTGGCTGTTAGATACCCAATTTTTGTATAGTTTACCACATTCTGAATTCTGATTTCTAGACCTTGTTTCAATTGCCATCATCAAATTATTGTATTTCAAGCAGATTCAGGTGATGTGTCAGATGCAACAAATAGGCACCAAACCAAAGAAATGGCTAACAAGAGTCAGATTTTGCAATACTGAAGATAAATATTAAGCAGAATTAGTGTTGAGTGCAAACCAATTTCTCCAACATATTCATATACCGTATACGTATGTCTGTACATCAGTTTTGAAACCACATCTACCATTTAACACCATTTAGATCTGTCATCATCAATGTGCATCAATTTCCAATTGTTCACTCTCTTGGTTCATCATTTCTTTGGCTTCTCTTTTATTGAAGGAGATCACGGCATGATCATTAGGAAGAAAATCTATCCTTCTCTCAACAACAGACCGTGCAACAGTAAAACCAAGAAAACCAACTGGATGATGGAGCTGTAGCCTTTAGGGGTGTTTCAGGTGTATCAGGCGTTTCAGGCTCTTCCTCCTGCTTATGCATCTCCTGCTGTGTGTGCTGCTCTGGCTGCTGCTTTACTGAGGTCATCTGTGCAGGGCTATGTCTTCCAGCCTCATGACCTGCCAATCTGAAAATACCAACTGCTATCAGTGCAATGCTTCAGCTGACCAGTGTATATAGTAGATAGCAAATTACCCTGTAATAATCATATTTGATAGTTTTCCATATTAAAATTGCATGATGCATAGCTTGACTGAAACATTGATACTATATCTTTTGTTTAAGTTTGTGAGGAACTGCCTTCCCTATCAGAAGGCTCAATGTGTATCCAAGTATATATTTTAGTCCTGCATTTGCAGATAATTGAAATTATAAACATTACTATGATCCTATCTACTATGTGATGAAAGTCACGTCGCTTACAGTGGAAATTGGAATGACTTGGTGCTGTGATTGCTGTCATCAGAACGGTAAGAGGTAGCAGAACCCCTGATTTCCACAATAAGAGGTGCCTTATTTCTACCATGATCACTGGGAATATCACTTAAATCTGTCTTTTCAGATTCATCTGAAGCTTCTTCTGTTTCTACCGAGTCCATTTCCACCTTTGCACTCGTGCTTTCAACCTTCTCTTTATCCACATTTGCACTCGTATTTTCAACACTCTTCTTCTCCACGTTTGGATCTTTATTTTCAACAGTTTCTTTCTCCACATTGTGAATCTTCATTTCAACAGTTTCTGCTTCGGTTACTGTGGGAAGTGGTGTTGGAATGTAAAAGAACTCATCAGGGTAGGTCAGTTCTCCAGATTTATACAGCATAGAAAATTGCTCTCTTGAGAAACTGTTGTTCCCCACATGAAGGCTAAACAATGATTCATTTGAAGCAACACTCCAATCCATTCCCGTTGAAGGTTTACTGGCGAAAATAGACGTTGGGATTCGACTTGGATCATATCCTGCAGGCCGCCCCATCGTCTGAAGTTGAGAGGATTGTCCTGATGATCCACTTTGCAGGCTCCAAGTAAGAGTCTGAGAAGAAGAAGCCTCTGGTAATGGCGGAGGCCCCTGAGACTCCAGGCCCTGTTGTGTAGTTTCGAGAGAGCCATTAACATCTGCTTTGTCAGTAACATCTGATTCCAGTGATGAACGTGGTGACGATGAAGTTGAAGATGATGATGATGAAGAAGATGATGGGAAGCTTGAATTTCGGCGGTAGTTAACCACATCAGATTCGAAGTGCACCTTTAGATGCTTACTATCATCATTCTTCTGCACATCATCCATGACTTTATTTAATATTTGCAACACCTGATAATCCTCAAAATCTCCTGTGCCTGTCTCTAACTGGTTTTCAACTGCAGGGGAAGAAGAAAAATGGGGCTTAATCTAAATTTTATTCTAAGAAAGGAAAGAACAAAAATGTTGGTTATGCAAATAGCTCAAGGACTAAAAACAGCATTTCAATAATCATCAGATGCATATAAACTCAACTGATACTTTCATATAGGCAGCACTTAAAATATCAAAATCATATAATGTTACAATCATAGAGAATGAACCTTCAAACTTTCAAACAGAACCCTGAGATCAAATTAAATCATGCCACTGTAACATCAAGTTTTAATCCCTAAAGATTCAGTATCAAATCAAATCCTTAAGAGATGCATATCTTTAATTCTGGAAACTGGGTTTTGAGCAGAAGATTTACCACTAAATGGAACACCAAAATAATCAGCATAAGTTAACAAAAAGGTAATTACTTGAATCTGCAAGAACCCTTTAGAAAATCAATCCTCAGCTTCAATCAAAACAACGCTCTCAAGAATCAAATGAAACCCAGAAGCTCTTTAAGATTCTTGACAGAATCAAAGAAAAAAGTTGGGATCTTGAAAAGCACAAGGGTAACAAAAGATAATGAAGTGCAATGCAATGGTAGATAAAAATAGGATGGTTAGGGTTTGGGGTTGGGGATTGGGATTGGGATTGGGAAGAAAAGTGCAAACAACTAGGGTTTGGATGAGACAGGGATAAATGAAGGAGCTAAAAAGGACAGGAAAGGAGATAACCTCGGAAGGTTTCGTACTTTGTTATGTGAAACAACGTAACCGACTTTGATCAAAGTCATATGGCGCCATTTCTACTAACTGACTAACTGACTGGACCTCTTGTGAACAAAAACCGATAGCAACGAACTAACAGGTCACGCGGGAAAATGATGTTCTAGAACTAGGGGATTTTCAGGCCCAAATAAAAAGTGGTCCGAGGGGGGGAGGGTAGAATTGTAAATACGATGAAATATGAGGTTGACAAGTTTAAGCTACCAGAGGCTCAGTTTTAGCATGTTATCTGCAAATATTGTTTGCATATACTCTTGAAACCAAGATGCTGAAATTTGGAGGCAAAATTGCTCCAATGGAAGGAGCTTTGAAGAAACAGCTATTCCATTTCCATGGTGGAGTTGTGTCTTTTAACTGTAAGCTCTGCTGCTCTTTTTTTACATCTAGACCTTTTGACAATTTGAAAATTGATAGTGCAGGGGATGAGCTAATCACTCAATTTGCATTAATTACTTTTATGTTCATCACATGAGCATATGGCCATTCAAATTATGCAGGCAAACAAGCAACAAAGCACCATATTCGAACTCCATCGATTCACCTGATGTCGTCGACAGGCATAACTGAGAACATGAGTTCTTCAGTCCATCTGAAACTGTTTAAAACAACAAGTGAACAAAGAGATGCTGTCAAGGTAATATTAAAGAATTAACAAGTACAATCATGGTTTCATGTAACATATCAGATTCAGCATGAAATTTTGTTATTTCAAAAAAAATATTCTTGGAATTTTTGTCAGGTTTGTGCAGTGAGGAGGAGAAGGATATATCACAATAGTGAAACTTATGTATTGCTGGAACCAGGAGAGGATGAGAAGTTTGTTTCTGAGGAAGAGTTGAGGGCTAAGTTAAAAGGTTGGCTGGAAAACTGGCCAGCCAAGAACCTTCCCCCTGACCTTGCAAGATTTGAAAGCATTGATGATGCTGTTTCCTATCTAGTGAGGTCTGTTTGTGAACTTGAAATCCATGGAGATGTTGGTTCAGTCCAATGGTACGAAGTTCGATTGGAATGAGAAAAGCGTTCGAGCCTTAGCCCCCCATCAATTGCTCTGCACACCCATATAGAAGCATGCTTTGTAGCTAAAGGAGCTCAGCAACTTCGAGAAGTGGTTAGTTAGTGTGCCTCAAAGAAATTGAGAATGTGACCACACAAATGGTAAGAATTTGCATCCTCTTGTTGGGTAGCTTGTTTTGCTTGTTGGTATTAAAATTTTGTTTGAAATAATTTTCTATGTCCCAAATGAGCGTCATTAGAGGCATTTTGTTCTTTCTTGTCCGTGGTTTCAACCAGCACAATGCCTTGAATAGTCAAAAGACAAGTGAGGATTAGGGCATGCTGAAGAAAGAAAGAAAAAGCTGTTGGTGAAAGAAAGAAAAATATATTAAAATACAGACAAATATCACATAATACCAAATGTCATTAACCCAGAAACAGTGAAAACTCGAAGAAAGAAAGAAAGAAAAAGCTGTTGGTGAAGTCCCAAAAGGTTCCTCAGAGGCTTCATTTATTGGACCCAAAATTCAATTCTGAAGCAGGACCACATCCCACAGCTGCAAATCCTGAATCTGCAGCAATGACAACAACAAAAAAGGAAGAGAAATCCAATTTTTATTAATTACACCAAAACATTGCTACCCAAATGAACTTTCTGCATCAGGCTTTGTTAATTCAACAATTCTGTTGAGTGATTAATTATTAATTCAATACCTTGGGGCTTGAGTAGATTTTTGCTAGGTGGCAAGAGGGCACCACCCTTTCTGTTTCTGGCAAGAAGGCCTTTTGTTACAGGGGACATCATCAGATCAGTTGGGCTTGTGTACCTACAAAATTGAGAAGCAATTTTTTTAAATAGAAAAAAGTTTACACAAACAATGATCTTATATAACTAAAATATTTTGTGTGGAAGATTTGATACCTTTCTGGGTACTTGAATGCCTTGGGGACTTTAAGGCGATCTGGGGTGGTGGGTTTGCGTAAATCGTTGCCGGAGTTTTGAGAATTTTCATCCTTGTGTTGGAGTGGAGGTGGTGGTGGTGTTATGCACTCGGAGAAGTTCATCATCTCTGATGATTGAATTGGGCTTTTAGGAGGAGGCATTTCTGGCACGTTCTCCATTGAACACTAATGTATCAGTTTACTTGTGTCAAGAATGAAGAAAGGGGAAAATTGGACCACAGTTTTGATGTGTGAGAGAGAGACAGGGAGAGTTGAAATGAAAATTTGAATAAATTGGTGTGAGAGGTTACCGTTTGGGATGAGGATAGAAAATTTGCAACGGTCGAATTTAGGCCTTGTCAGGCTTGGGTTCGTTGAACTCGAGATTCAAAATAAAGTCAATTTTTAGTAATACCCAAAAAGGAGAGGAAAAAAGTTAATAAGTTGTATTTGGGGGGGTTTTAGGACATTTACAATGGTTGGCACAAAACCAAGTATATCCACTTGGGAATGGGCCAATAGTGAGCTTTCCGCCATAGTCTAGGTTTCTTAGGGCCTGTTTGGTATTCAATTTGAATTCAATTTTTTAAATTCAAAAACAGAATTTGAGTACAAAACAAAGAAAACATGTTTGGTAGTCCTATTTTTAAAAACTCAAACTCAAGAACAACTTAAAAACACCCAAATTATTAAAAACAAATTTTTTTTGTTTTTTCAGTTTTTTTCTAACAACCCACAAGTTCTCAATTTTTTAATATTTGAAAACAGTTTTCAAGTTGCATACCAAACAAGTTTTTGAATTTTAAAAATAGATTTAAGAACTCCTTATTTTTTTAAAAAATCAAAGTTTTTGAGTTCCCTATTTGAATAAGATACCAAACGCCCCCTTACTTTTTTACATCAATATTATAGACATTATCCCAATGCAATGCAAGTCCAAATTTTAGGACGACATTATTATTAGAATTTAAAGACGAAAATATGTCAACGAGGTTTAGTCAAGTGGAAAATGACATTAACTTGTATATCAGTTGTCTTAAGTCGAACCTCATGACACCTTGATGGTGTGTGTGTGAGAAAGCTCATTCTCCCTTACTACAATTAAGCCTATATACATGAAGCATGATGATGGTTAGAGCAGCAGCTGGCGGCATCTTCTCTACAATTTTATGGGTTTACATTGGTGGTGGATGCATATTACCAAAGCAGCATGCATCAGGACCCAAATTATCATCTTCATTATATAAATCCATATCTATATCTTGATCTTCAACTAGAAGCAAAGGATAGCTAATATTCTTTTCTACACTATTATTGCATGCCCTCTTTATTTGACCTCTGTGACCAACAAACGGCAAAATCATTCTTTTCAACAAAACCCACACACACACATATATATATATACATATATAATATGATTTTCTTTGTATGCACACGTGTGCGTGATCCATCTCAAACTTTGCAGAATATGTACTCTAGCTATAAATTTCCTCTCTTAATAATAATTAAAGTGTTGAGAACTTTGACCACAAACTTAATTGACCCGAAAACCCGCATACCATGGCTGCAATCCTGCATCACTTACCTTTAGCCAGCCTAGGGGACCTCATATCTTTAATCTATCCAATAATTATACATCCTCCTCATGATCAAAGCTAAACAAGAAGCTAGGGTATAATATATATACAAATTTTCTTCTATGTGGACGTCGAGACGTTATTATATCATTCGAAAGCCATGTATTTTCTACTACTCTTCTTCTTTGTTTTCCTCTCTCTTTATAATAGCATATACACAATAATAACGTATTAACGGCCGCGTATATATATTCTCTACTATTTTTGAGTTAAAGTTTCACTGTGTCAACATTAATTGGACTTATCTATCAAATTTTGTGCTGATGATGATGCATTATGGTTCAATGGAATTGTAACCTCTCTAGAAGTTGAAAAGATTAATAGGTTGACCAACGCAAGGCCTTGAATCCCTGCGCTGACCACGTACGTGCCCTGCAAAGCCATCTATCAATATATATCACACAAAGCAAAGCAATTCCATTTCGGAGTTCAAAATCATGAGTTTTAAGAAATGCATATGGTTTTGACTTTTCAGAAGCACTCGCGATAAAAGTGAGAAGACAAACAATTATTATTTTTTTCAACTTTTGGATATTGTGGTATGTTTTTTGTTTTTCAGTTTTTGATGATGACATGAGTTAATGTTAATTGTGGGGTTCAACTTCAAAATCAAAGGCAGGATCGATTGGACAGTGATGCATGCTTAGGGCATATACACACAGTATACGTGTGCTTATAGCTGCAGTCTGCAGGCTCACAACTACCATTCAGAAGAGCTTTAAAATATATACATATATATATTGGTATATAAGAAGGAGAACAGTGGGACCGGACAGATTGATTCTGCTACCTTCTTTCCTCCTACAGATCCTCACACACAGACTCAGAGATGCGAACCTTTTGAGTGAATGAATGTGAGAAGCAAGAGATTGCATGTTATGATTTTAACTGCATTGTTTTCATAGGCCCAAACATAAAACAAAAAAGTTACTGCAACCTATCTCTCAATATAATTAATATTGGTAGAACATTGGAGTTCCATGAATTAATTACTGCATTTCAGAAAGTAAATCAAAGGTATCTCAAAAACCCAAATGAGCAGGCATACATACATACATATGAGCATTTCAAGGTTTCTGCAGGTTCATGAGAGAGAGAGAGAGAGACGAGAGAGAGAGAGAGAGAGAGACGAAAGTATTGACCAATTGAAAGTGACCATCACCTCTCTTCCGTCTTCTCTCTCTCTCTCTCTCTCTCTCTCTGAGTTTGCTTCATCTCCGGTTTTCTTTTGTTGCTCTTTCCAATAATTACCACAGTGTTTTAAAGCTTTCAATATCATCCACTTCTTTCCAACCACTCTCTGCCCTGTGCTCATTTCTCTCTACTTCATGTCATAAATATCATCATTATTTCCACACTCGTCCATCTACGCCTACTCTACTCTACAATTACTGACATATACATTTTTTTTGTATTTATTAATTAACATACATTACTACTAATTTTAACGTGGTATAACCTGGCTTTTTTTAGGGTACAAGTCATAGTTTACGCTACAGGGAAGGGGTTTCTCATATACGCACTATATATATGTATATGCATACAGTATAAATACTTGTATATAGAAGTATATATATATATATATATTCCAATTACACATTCTTAGAGGAAGACAAGAAAAGGCATGCAGCAGAAGCGTATACCATCTTGGCAACAAAGTTAGAAATTTCAAGCATAGAATCTTCTAAAGTCTTTGTCAAGCTTACCCCAAAAGGTCCAACTACCAGCAAAGCACATAGTGAAAATTAAAACTTTCGAAAAACAAAATAAGAAAAGGCTCAATTTGATGAAAGATAAGCGCCCATATAATGATTGTATAGAGATAGATATTGGAGGAGGTTATGATGGCTATGGAAAACAGTTGCTAATTTTGGCTACATACAAAATAGTGGAGGTTGAAGCTCATGTTGTTCATAAGTCTTCTTTCAAAGGCAATGCAAGTCCAAAAGCGCTTCTATCATCGCCATGGCCACACACACACCATGCTATTTTCAGAAATCAATGAAACCGCCCTCGCGTGCACCTAAAGACAACCATACAAGAAAAAGTGCTTTTATTTTTATATGGAACTATTATATATATATTTTCTGAAAAGTTTCCAAAAAAGTAAGTTTTACGTTCGTCATATATTATATGGTGTAGATATTATGGTTTCTTACTATATCTGTATCTGTATAGTATTAGATCGACGAGACAAGAAACCTTACATAACATGGATTTTTCATGAAAGTCAAAGTTAATTTGAGGGAAGAAGTTGGTAACTTAAGAACAAACACATGATTCACATGTACGTGAAAGATTGTATGTTTTTTATGCGATATAGAAGGCCATGTAAAAAACATTAGCTAAAAGATTCAGTATTGAAAACTTAAAGAGTATATGCCGGTTTCGTAGATTTGTTGACGTTGTGATACAACTAAAGGTCTGCATGTGTAAAGTTTGAAGACTGACATCGATCGAATCCACGTATTACCAGAAAACTTAAAGAGTATTTTGAAAATTGAACCTACATATAACAAGAGTATTGCGAGTCCGGTTAAGTAAGAACTGCCACAAGCATATACATAATGTCTCTTAAGAATAGAAAATAAAAAACTTCTAATCAGTTAGCAGCCAGTTTTTAGCTGTTCTTACCTCTATGTAACAGAGAAAAACTTAGTTGCAACGGAAAACAATTCTTATCTCTATGTAACAGAGAAAAACTTAATTGCAACGGGGAACAATAATTACCAAAGGTCGCAAAATGAAGTACAAAAATAATAGGTCTCTCACATTATATATTGCCCAACTGCCTTATATTATATGACACAATGAACACATATTAAATGTTATCCAAACAAAACACAAAAGAAAAGAAAAGAAAAATTAAAAAATTGAAGAAGAAGAAAAGAAAAAAAGAGAGGAAGAGGGGATATAAAGCCAAAGAAGATAGAAGAAAGAGGCCGGCCAGGGCCAGGCTAGTCAAAGTCATCTCCCGTGTGGTATATGAGAATACAAGAGGAATTAATGGAGGATTAGAGGGACTGTTTCATGGGCATGAGAAAACCATGTGATCCAATTGCTCCTATAATTAAGACAGATTAAGACACCTCCCCTAGCTATAAAAATCACAGAATTTATGCTTGCGTCCATTTTTTCACAAAATTATCCTCTGTTAATTACTTGCCAAGGCCAGCTGGATTTGACCAAAATATGGGCTCTCACAGGGGTATAATTGTCTTTTCAAAGTGCAGGAGTACTTCTTCCCCCTAGTTAACAAAATTTATTAGGTTCCATGTTCATTAATTTATTAGGTCTTGTTCATTTCTCTCTCTCTCTCTCTCCTATTTAATCCATGCTGAAAAGCAGTCTTACTTCCCATCAAATACACACAACTAGGAAGAGTGAAGTAGCTAGTACAATATTTTATCTTAGCTGCTCCTTCTTCATGGTCATGGCCAAAACTCAGATCCTAATAATCTTTGTTTTGCTTCTTATTGGGCTGTTTACTGGAAGCCATGGAATTGTAGTAGCAAATGAAGAAGAAGAAGCTGATAGGATTGTGGGGCTCCCTGGACAACCCAAGGTCTCTTTTCAGCAGTTTTCTGGATATGTCACTGTAAATCACCATGTTGGCAGGGCCCTCTTTTACTGGCTCACTGAGGCTGCTCATGATCCCTTGTCACAACCTCTTGTTGTTTGGCTCAATGGAGGTTAGCAACCACATTCTAACTTTACTTCATATATACATGACGTCCAGACGTCCGCATAGCAGAGTTTCTATGCAAAATCAGAATATTTGTGTTTGTTGGGTTTACATTGTTCTTGAAGGGGGTTTGAAAAGTTAATATTTACTCACTGTTATATTGCTTCAAGTGATATGTATTTGCAGCATATTTACTCTTTTGGTAGGTTATCTATGCTTTAAATGTCCATGGACAGGGAATATGGTTGCCGACATGATGAGAAAATTATATGTGTATGTAGAAAATTTATGAACATGCTTAGTTTTACAAGTAAATATTGTTTATGCATTCTGGCATCTATGTACCCTTTTTTTTTCATTTAGTTTCAGTTTCTTCTTTTCTGTTCTGATTCTGAATCAAAACCCAGGCCCCCTTAGGTGTGCCTTCAATTTTTATACACAGAAATGAACAAAAAGAAGGAAATTTTTAAACAGGGAGAGCCCACTATCAGGGCCTACCCAATGACAAGAAATGATGATCTAACTACCAATATTATATGTAAGCTACCAATATTACAAGAAAGTACACAACTCCAATAACAGATGAAGAGAAAAAAAGGAAACCCATAATTCTCTCTCTCTCTCTCTGTCTCTCTCTCTGAAATTGAATTGCATGGAGTATACAGACAAAGGAGCCATTAATGCTTTGAGAGCAACCAAAGACAAACTTCAATTATTAAGCCGTAGCCATTTGCACCAATTGTCAGTATCTACCATCCATGGCATCATTCATGACCAGTTGTTAAGTTTAGCAGAAGAAAAGCTGGAGAGCTAGGCATGCCTGGCATGGCTTAAAGACAAACCCCATTTGGCCCCATATACTTTTTTTTCAACTTTAAATTTCTATATTTTATTTTATTTTAATAGTGCAATATGTTTAATTAGGTCTAATTAAAATGTTTATTTTTTTATACAGGCCCTGGTTGCTCTTCTGTGGCATATGGTGCATCGGAAGAGATAGGACCCTTTAGAATAAACAAGAGTGCTTCGGGGCTATACTTGAACAAGTTCTCATGGAACTCTGTGGCCAATCTCTTGTTCCTGGAAACCCCAGCTGGCGTCGGCTTCTCCTACAGCAACCGCTCCTCTGATCTCTTTGACACCGGTGACGGCCGCACCGGTAATTTATTCTTAATTAACCATTTACTTCTTACAGTCATTAATTAATTAATCACTACAAAAAAAATGGCAACAATTACCATTTTGTCACCAGATTTGGTGACTGTTGTGGGAATTACTAAAGGCTTTAGTCACATTTTTTGACTTTTTTGGTAACTGAAAAGGCTTTCAGTCAACTTTTTTGCCTTTTTTAGTGACTAAAGCATTTAGTAATCCCCACAACAGTCACCAAATTTAGTGACAAAATGGTAACTGTTGCAAAAAAAAATTTTGTAGTGAGTTATTATTATACATTATTAAATTTTAAGCACGAGTGTTTTTATTTTTATTTTAAAAAAAACTTTATTGATAAAACGAAGAATTACAATGGAGGACAACACGCCTAACTCCGACTCAACAAATCACATAATAGGGTGCTTATGATTATTCAATGAGTGCTACAAATACTGATCACGACTAGCTAACTGCCGTATTGATTGTTTAAATGATTTTATGGTCCAAAGTCATGACAAGTGATTAAATTATTGCCTTGTTTTTGTTATTGGATACAAATTGCCATGATTAATTAAGGAGATGACATAACATAATTTTGGCTGGTCATGACCAGTTTGACCCTTTGACTCGATTATTAAAATAAATTTCAATTACCATGGTTTATCCATTTTGTTTTTTTTTTTGGCCTACAATTTAATTATGGGGTGTACGGAAACTAATTAAGGGGGTGTTTTGATTCAGCAAGAGACTCATTGCAATTCTTGATCCGATGGTTGGATCGATTCCCACGATACAAGGGCCGAGAAGTATATCTTACAGGCGAGAGCTATGCTGGCCATTATGTCCCTCAGCTGGCCAAAGCAATTTTGACCTACAATTCACAATCCAAGCACCCAATCAATCTTAAGGGAATCATGGTAATTATAAAATCATTTATATGTTATATATATACATGAAATGAAACGTTACTTTATGGTACAAGCTGCTATGATATACGAAAACACATCTAGTATCTGTTCACAAATAAGTGAGCAAGGTTAAAAATGTTCGTATTTCATACGAGTTTGTATCATATAATGTTTCATATTACCTTAATAGTGTAGGCATCAAAGTAATTGACATAAAATGCAGGTGGGTAATGCAGTGACAGACAACTACTATGATAACCTAGGGACGGTGACATACTGGTGGAGCCATGCCATGATCTCTGATAAAACCTACCGGCAGCTGATCAACACGTGCGATTTTCGCAGGCAGAAGAACTCCGATCAATGCGAATCGTTGTATAGCTACGCCATGGATAAGGAGTTTGGAAACATAGACCAGTACAACATTTACGCACCCCCTTGCAACAACTCTGATGGAAGCACTTCTACAAGGCAGAGTAGCATGCGTCTGCCTCATCGACCGGTATACTAATAACTAATACTTCGTTAAGTATCTTCAATTTGTACGTAAAAAGAATGTAACCTTATTTTAATCAGTGTTTTACTTTTGGTTTTTAGATGTTCCGGCAACTATCTGGCTATGATCCTTGTACGGAGAAATATGCTGAAGTTTATTACAACAGGCCAGATGTGCAGAAAGCTCTCCATGCCAACATAACCAGAATTCCTTATAAGTGGACTGCTTGCAGGTGATCAATGCAAAACTCAATATTTTTATTTCTTATTTTTGAGGTGGAGGGGGGGCTTAAGTTTTTCTTAGTTAACATGATTTCTGATATTTGATGATATGCATTGCAGTGAGGTTTTAAATCGAAATTGGAACGACACAGATATATCGGTTCTTCCTATTTACAGGGACATGATAGCTGCTGGTTTGAGGATTTGGGTTTTCAGGTATAATTAACTTTTATATATATATATATAATTAATGTTAATGTTAACAATCAAACTCTGTTCCCATGTGATATTTAATTCATGTTCATGATTTCTTGAACTGATATATATGTGCAGTGGAGATGTGGATTCAGTGGTGCCAGTTACAGCCACTAGGTACTCCCTTGCACAGCTCAAATTAGCAACCAAAATTCCATGGTACCCCTGGTATACTAAAAAGCAGGTCAGTGAGATAAATCCCAATCCAACATATATATAAACATTTTTTTTCATGAATTATTATTTTGCATTGTGAAATGAATTTATGATATATTGATTGTGAAGGTGGGAGGGTGGACAGAGGTGTATGAAGGGCTGACATTTGCAACAGTGAGAGGAGCAGGTCATGAAGTCCCACTTTTCAAGCCAAGAGAAGCTCTTCAGCTGTTCAAATCATTCATTCAAGGGAAGCCCCTTCCAAAGTCCTCATGATAACTGAAAACCAAAAAGAAAAGGAACAAAAAAAAAAAAAAGAGAGAAATATAAAGACAGGAAAAGGAAAAAATTTCCTTGCCATTTTAATACCAGAGTCTTCTGAATTATTGTTATTGTTCTAACTAGACAAGAAAATGTGTTACTAGTGTTGAGAAACAAGTAGAGCTAGAGTTTGATTGTGTTTTAGGATGTTAGGCAAATGGCCTGAGATGAAGAAGGTTTAGTTTGTATTTTGTGGGATAACCCATCATCTAGTTTGGCTTTCGCTAGACCAAGTGTAGAAACTCCATTGGCCAGTGTTTCTTATTCCAAGAGTGAGTGAAGTGATGATTGAAATGTTTTCATTTATTATTTTTTAAAAATTTTATTAAAAAGAGAAAGGAGATATTGAGAGAGCCGATTTCTTTTGTTGGGTCTCGGATTAAGTGCTCTATCACAGAAGCTATAAACTCTCATTTAGTTGAAATGTTTTAACAGAGGACAAACATGAGCTCATAAGTAATCTTATGCTAATTACTGATCCAAATGCATATCTACTCGACCTAGTTTCTTTGAAAGGCAAACTTGATGAGGGCCTTTTGCAACGACGTATCAAGGCCCAGTGGAAAAGTAGTTCCTTTTTGGAGCTTCTTTTGTATTTCTAAAACGTGTCTTTGGTGGAACAATATAAATTCATGAACTTGGAGGTTGACTTTGACAAACCATGATCCCATTGTTAGTTTGTTTTGAGAGGAAAATGACCTCTTTCTACAAAAACAACATTGAATAAAAAAAAGTAAAGAAAGAAGAAGATATTTTGTTTGAGGAATAAAAAATTTCAATGAAGACGATGACAATGGTGAAAATGATAGCAAGTGAAGGTAGCAATGGGGTGGAGGAGACAACAGCAGATGGCTGTAGTCAATATATTCACGGTCAGGAATCAGGATAAGCTTTCTTTGTTTTTATCTTTTCCTCTTATCGAAAATGACTTCCCAAAATAAGAATTTAGAAGTGATGGTTAAATTTTTGACACCTTTTCTCTTTTAATTTCCGTTTAAACTCTAAACAACCCAATGTATCCTACCAAATCACTATCAATTTGGTGTTGAAGAATACTTAACAAATTATTAATAATATATCTGATATTTATTTCAGTGATATTCGGGAATGAAATATTCAAACACATAACCTCGACTGCAAACGCTTTTAACCAAGCTACAAGCTCATTACTTAACATATTTTGAAGAGTGGACATACCTGGTTTTCTTCAAACACAAGAAGGTGTGTGTAATTTTTGAAAATAAAATCGAAAGATGTGAAGGACGGTTGTAGTTATGAATATTGTACACATGAGGAGTGGAGAGAGAGAGAGAGAGAAACCACTATGGTAAGGGAAGGGTAACACAATATTATACTTTATCTTTTTGGAAAATAAAAATAAATATTATATTTGCAAGAGTGTTTTAAATAATACCATATATTACGTCACATATTCCGTTCTAAGATACGTAGTGTATATAATATAACTTTGTAAGCATCGTAGTCTGCATAACTAAGTTGGGCAGTAGACTCGAACCGAGGAGAAGGTCAAACCCGCGAGGCTAAATTATGCAAGAAAAGAATTAAAAAATTAAAGTCCAGAAAAGTTTCCTTAAATTGAGCCCCAGAGTCATAGCCGAGAAAGTTGGTTTCTTTTTCCTGTCCAGCCCCTCATCATAACTGTTCATTTTGACTGCTTTCACTGGCGGGTAGATCTTGCTTGAATTGAAGTCTGTTGTTTTCTTTGTTTCGAGATTGTTATTTCTCCAGCTTCATTTGAACACTGTTCATGCGATTTTTGAAGCAGAAAATTTGTCTGTGTTAGCGTTTTGATTTGGAGCTTCTGGGTCTCTTTGATCTCCTGTTTGTATGTGTTGCAACCTGCAAAAGTTTGAAGACTGCGAAGAGGTAGGCTTTTTTCTTTGTATTATTGCCTTGTGTAGTACATCTTTTCTATTCAACTTTGGGTTGCTTTGCTTTGCTTTACCTAATTGTTTATAGTGATTGCCACTCACGACCAACTTTTAAAAAGATTGGTTTTTTTCCTCCTTATTTGACAATAAAAAGATTGGTCTTTTGCTTCATCATTGACAGGACTTTTCTTATCTCCTCGATCCGCTTTTGGCTTCCCACTTCATTTTAGCGACTATTCATAGGTGTTCTGTGTTGGGTCTTCGCCAGTTTTCAACATAAACTACTTCATTGGATACAAAAGCATTGATTTTGGTTTGTGCCAGCAAGACGGTATTGTTTACTTTTCTGATTTTTGGAAATTGGAGGTTTCGGTTCAATTGCCAAAGGTTTTCAGTTCTTGCCGTTGATTTGAAAAGGTTTTAGTTAGACTTGTTGGTCTCCATTTTTGCTCTGCTTCTTGTATGTCTATGGGGGATTGCAAGTCTATGCGTCCGGAAATGGAAGGAGAAGACGACTTAATTGCTGCAGCGAGAAACATAGCGAGGGCATTGGGATCAAAGAAGAACCTTACAGATGGTGAAAGGGAAATTTTGGCAAATCTTGGCGCCCAATTGTCCACCATGATCTCACTCAGTGAGAAAAAGGGTGAGAAAATTGGTGATATTGAAGATCGTCTTAATTCTATCCAGGAAAGGATCATGAGTTGGGAGGCAGATCAGTCTATGATATGGGATTCAGGCCCAAATGAGTCTCTGGAGTATGTCAAAGCTGTGGAGGAGGCTCGAAGGTTTGTCGAAAGGTTAGAGGGTTTGTGTTTGAATAAAGATGATCAAGAGTATGAGGTGCTACAGAAAGCTCATGATGTTCTTCAAACAGCTATGGCTAGGCTGGAGGAAGAGTTCAAATACATGCTTGTTCAGAACTGGCAACCCTTTGAACCGGAGCACATGTCTTTCCGTTCAAGTGAAGAGGATATTGTGGATGGCAGCTCAATAATCTCTTTTGGGGATGATTCATTTGAGGACTCACTTCATAGAGATAGTGTTAGCAGAGCATCTGAGGAAGTCGTCATTGATTTGGTTCATCCAGATGTAGTTCCTGAGCTCAGAGGCATAGCAAATTTGATGTTCAATTCCAAATATGATCAGGAATGTATCCAAGCTTATACTAGCATCCGAAGGGATGCCTTGGATGAGTGCCTCTCCATTCTTGAAGTCCAGAAACTGAGCATTGAGGACGTGCTGAAGATGGAGTGGGGTTGCTTGAATTCCAAAATCAGAAGATGGGTCTGGGTTATGAAGATCTTTGTGCGGGTTTATCTTCCTAGCGAGAGATGGCTTGGTGATCAGATTTTTGGGGAGCTTGGACCAGTTTATTTAGATTGTTTTGTTGAGGCATCAAAGCCTTCAATGCTGCAACTTATGAATTTTGGTGAAGCCATGTCTATTGGTCCCCACCAACCAGAAAAGTTGTTCCGCATTCTTGACATGTATGAGGTGCTAGCGGATCTTCTTCCTGATATAGATGGTTTATACATGGATGAGGCTGGTTCTTCTGTAAGAATTGAGTGTCATGAGGTTCTGATGAGATTGGGTGATTCCGTGAAGGCAACATTTAGTGAATTCAAGAATGCCATTGCATCAAACACCTCGACTAACCCTGTTGCTGGAGGAGGAATACACCCTCTCACCAGATATGTGATGAACTACTTGAGGACTCTTACAGACTATGGCGAGACCCTTAATGTGCTCCTTGATGACTGCGATGAAGGTGATTCCATTTCACAGTCTCCTGATACGAGTCCAACCACAGAAGAGGAGAACAAAAGCACTGATACTTTGGGCAGAATTTCCCCAATGCTTCGCCACTACCGGTCACTTGTTTCAACTCTGGAGTGCAACCTTGATGACAAGTCCAAATTATATAAGGATGCTTCCTTGCAACACATATTTTTGATGAACAATCTGCATTACATGGCTCAGAAGGTTAAGGGGGATGAACTGAGGCTCCTTTTTGGAGATGGGTGGATTAGGAAGTGCAATGGGAAATTTCAACAGCATGCAATGAACTACCAGAGAGCTAGTTGGAGTTCCATTCTTTCTTTGCTGAAAGAGGAAGGCATTCAAAATCCTGGTTCAAATTCCATCTCTAAAACCCTCCTTAAGGAAAGGCTCCGCAGCTTTTATCTTGCTTTCGAGGAGATTTACAAGAGCCAAACAACATGGTTGATTCCGGATCTTCAGCTTCGGGAAGATGTGCAAATCTCGACATCTCTGAATGTAGTCCAAGCTTACAGGACATTCGTGGGAAGACATTCCAACGACATAAGTGACAAGCTCATCAAGTACACTGCTGATGATTTGCAGAATTACCTTTTGGATCTCTTTGAGGGATCCTCAAAATCATTACAGAATTCCAGCAGAAGGTGACACCAGAATAGATAAAACTGTCAATGTTTATTATTTACGACGGAGGGAAAGCGTTTATTTAATGTTCCCCTTTGCTCATGTATGTTTTGATTGTTAAACAGGTTAGGATCCCCCATGAAATTGAAAGGGGTTCTCCCCCTCCGTAGTTTCGTGTGTGTAATGTAATATGATGAAGTAGGTTCATTTTTTATGATCCCTGTAGTCCATGTGGTAACTGATATATGTATTGGATGCTAGCGGAACTTCATATGGAACTTTATGTGCTTTGACTAAATCTGTTTCTCTTCTTCTTTTAAGTAATTGAGATTGTCAAATTTGAGACTCTGGTAAAGTCCACCAGGATAGCATGTAAGAAGATCTAGCGCCAAATAGTCAATATAAAGTCAAAAGACCCAGAACGCGGCTATGGTTATGATGTACTATCCAGAAAGTTGAGGCCAACAATAAGCGGTCTGATTATTGAGCAGCAGAATTGTCAAAACAGAGTTGCAAGCAAGCATGTGGTCATAATGCATTGAGACTTCAAGGCAATGGGGGCTGCATTTCATTTCATTTCCTGTCCAGCTCAACAGGAATTTGGCCATTGATATTTTCATGTGGGCCCCTGGAAAAGTGTGCTTTTGTTTGGAAATGTCATCAATGTGAAGGCAGTGGTAGGAGACATTAATGGAGACACTGAATAGGGAGCCGCCTTGTCTGTGATTCTGTGGCTGAGAAGAGCCCCTTCAGAGCAGGCTGAGTCAGGCCTGTCAAGCCCCCATACAAGTGGCCTTGAACAAGTATTGTGCATCATTGCATGACCTAGTAAAATCCACTGATTTCTTTTTTCTTGTTCAACTTCATTTATTTTCCAACATGTTGATCAATTCTGCAATGACCTCTCCCATCATGAAAATAACATTCAATTTTTCAGTGGGGTTTCTTTTAATGACATGTACCTTCTTATTCATTTTTCTTTTATAAACTATTTTATTCACTACGGAAATTTAGAAGTTAATCGACAACTCAGCGGATTGAGTAACCACAGTAATAGTATTAACTCATCTAATGAAGAAAAACAGCTTCAAGTCTTCAACTGGATGGAAATTCATAGAAATGGATTAAGTTAACGAGAAATACAAAAGCAAAGAAAATTCATCACGAACGCCTTGTGGATACATAATACACAACTTCGATCTTACTGATTCCTATATAACCTTTGGCAGTGAATATACTCACAAGCTGACAATCTAATGAAACTAACCCTTAAACCAAAACACAGAAACACTACTACGAATCTACACCTGTACTTGATACAACATAGCTCATCCCTTCATTCTCTAGGATGCCCAATGACAGCCAAGAGCAACAGATCTTGAATTTCCGAAAATGTAAAACAGCAAAAATCCACTGCACTGCCTTTAGCTTTCTCATGACACCAATATTCCACCACATGGAGCTGGATGAATCCATTCATTTGCACGTATTAGAGAAATTCCCATCAGGAACCATTAGTTTGTCGCGAACAATTGACCAGCTTATGCTAACTGAAAACTCATAATGCCCAGAAAGGCTTTCGAGCTGTCACCGCACCAGAATTGCTTGTGGGTAATTCTTCTTTAGTTTCCTCAGAGTCATCATCATCCTCACCATATTCCATTAGCCTGACCAAAGTATCTGAGATAGCCAAAGTTCAGAAATATTTATACTTTTTTTTTGTCAGACATTCATACATCATTGGTATACAATCACAAACGAAATTACAGATATGGAAGGAGAACAAACAATATACCATTTTCCAACTCCCCACCCCCCAAAAACACACATGCAAATAACCTTTCTAGTCTTCCCGTCAAAATTAGCACACACCGGAAAGAGAAAAACAAGCAGAGCAGGTCTTCAAGCTTACCAGGGACATCATCAGATTTTGTTTTGGTCAGAACGTGTGCTGATGAGGTGAATTTTGGTGGAGGCGGCGGCATTGTTCTAGGTAGGGGTGGTGGCATTCCATTTGATGCTGGCTGGACCAATTTCTTTGGAGCTGGCAGAGTTGATACATTTCTCACACCCAAATCTGCCAACAGTTCATTTGGCTTTGACATTTCCAGTTCCTGCATTCAGTTGGGGAAAAAAGAAACCAAAAGGAAAAACTAACAGCTCAATAACCATAAAATGGAGGTGTTATGTAATAAAGTTGATTAATAACCTAAAGATTAAATACTGATATCTGCAACTGCGAAAATTAATTTATCAAAACAATAAAATTCATATAGGCACAAAGTTACGACACTCTATAAAGGACATACTTAAGTTAGTAGAGACAATGGATTTCATATCATCAAGCAAGTCTAGCATCTAGCATGTCTTTCAAGGATATGGCCAAGTTCATAAAGGTATACAACAAATAGAAGGAAGTGTGAACCGCGTCTTTTAATGACTAGTACACATAAACTTTTGCTTACAGCAGGAGCAATCATAGATCAAATTCCACTAGTAGCACCCACCAGCATGCACATCCAATTTTCTCACAGCAAGAGGTTCAACCATCAATACCAAAGCTATTTTTATGTCAATACAACTGCCATAAAGTATCAGTAGCTGAGATTTTGCATAACTCTTTACTCATTAAAATGATGGAGTGTTCATGAGATGCACGTGAAGTTGGCATTGGTCATGATGGTACCTCTTCTCTGGGAGTTTTGGCTGTGCATGCTGCTGGTGACAGCCCAAGAAGGAAACACTAAGAAATGAAGAACTCCAACACCGGATTGATTTATCACAAACTGATAACCAACAGAAAACAAAATATATTATTGTAACTTGACCTAAGTATATAACATTAAACTAAACTGCATGAAATCTAGGTTGTAGGTGGAATATAGCTCCAAAGCCACAAGTGAACCCCAATGGCGCCTCCAAGATTGAAAACCCTGTGAAAAATACAAACTAGTGGCCCAATAGAGAGGTCCAGTATTGGCATGTTAGCCTCATAGAAGGTCAGAGAAAATACCTGGAATAGCAAGCACTGCAAGTCAGTACAAGATTCAATTACATTACAGTGATGACAAAAGACCAATTCAAAGTAAAAATCGAACATTTAGCAACATCATCCATCTACCTAAATGATCATGTTGGTGCTGAAGAAAATTCAAAGTTTAGACTTAAAAGTATATATATATATATATATATATGCATGCAGAAAAAAAAGAAAAAAAAGGTATGGCCATATCTGGTATCTTAGTTGATGGGAAGTTTACCCAAAGACAACAGTAATGTCAAGAAAATTAGTCTCTCCCAAGTCCAAGCTATATGGACAGTTAACTAGCTAATCAAGCTATCTTAGCTTGACTTGGCATTTGCAAGGTCAACCGAGACTTAGCAGTATTTGTGGTTATAACCCAAACATACTAACTGAACAATATATAAAGGATAGAACAATAAAGCAGGACCAACTGGTCTTTGTGGATCAACAACCAGGGAGCATGCAATGGTACCTGATGGACTGTTGCAGGACCAACTGGTAACTCCTGAAACTTCCGCCTCTGTGACTGTGGAGGTCGTTTCTCCTTCTCAGAACCAGAAGTGGAGTTAACATTCAACTTTGGTTCAGTGCTTGGCGCTGATGTTGTGGGAGCAACTGTAGAAGGGATAGGGGATGACTGTCTAAGGGCAAGAGCAACTTGTTGCAAAGGTGTGACTTGAGGATATATCCCACCGTATCCATTGTAGCTTGTTCCATTAGATAATAGAGGTAGAGGTTGGGGAAAACCACCAATGTTTGCCTGAGATTGAACAGAGTTTAACAACCCTCCAGGTTGAGATATTGCCCCTTGAGAGAAGACAGTAGCGACCACAGGGTTTCCAACAGAGGAAACTGCCGGAGCTGGTGTAGCACCCACAGTTGGAGACGACAAACTTGTAATTGTTTTTACCTCATTTCCAGAACTCTGAACTCCAGCCAACAACTGATGCGGTGGTGGAACAGCACTATATACCTGCTGTGGGGGTGGAACAGCACTATAAACCTTAGATGATGAAACCCTATGACAGAAAATGGCAACAAGTTATCTACCATACCTAATTACAAGCTACAGCACAAACCATAAAAGCTAATGGAAACCAGATTTTCATGCATTGAGCAGAACCAGCAGAATACCAAACTCAAAGTTGCTGCCATTGCAGATTTAAATTCAACAAGTTGGGTGAAACAAATAGTTATTACCAAGGGCAGCTGAAACATGATTATCTCCAATTGATTAAAGGGTACTGATTTTCCCACTCCCTTTTTATCCACTTACACTCCATTTTTCTAAACAAAAAGGAGTGTAGGTGGATAAAAGGGGAGTGGGAAAATCATTTTCCTTGATTAAATGATGAAAGGTTTGGGAACACAAGTAAATAACATGTTTAATTTTCCCGAAATGAATGTAAAACCAAGAACAGAGAGAAAATCCCTCGTCATATTTTGCCAGAAGTTAGAACACTTCTAGCCATGCAATGCCTCAGAACAATTGAAAATCTAATTACCTGGAGACACCACACTCTACACTGATTGTATCCAAAAGATTTTCAGCCAGAAGTTTAGCATCTTCAAGATTTTTTGAATTATTACTTGACAAGAATAAATGCAATGGTAGCTGTCCTTCTGCAAGCGAAATAAGTGAAAATAGGTAACAATAGCCAACAAAATATCAGTATGCTGGAGTAAGAAGCTTGCAATAAGATCATACTGCATACAAAAGGTGATACCTTCGCCATTTACACTCTCAAGATTTCCTGAACCACGCCCTCTGAGTGACACAGTTGCTCCTGTTTCATTCATAATGTGATTTATATACTGGTCCTGCATGTACCAAACCAAACCACCACCAACACAAAAACAATTTCTCCCAATTGTATGGAGATGTCAGAGAAAGCTTCAAACATTAGAATCTCTTATCTTCATTATGTGCAAAATAAACTGCTTAAAAAGAAACAAATCAACCCTCTTACGAGCATAAAGATTTTATATAGTAAGCGCATATGACAATTAAAGCAATGTCAACATGATACTATATGATACAGATGAAATGAACACTGGCTAACATAGAGTTGTAGAACTCATGGAGAAGGGGGGTGGAGGAAGAGATGAGATGGAAAGAGAGGTTGAAAATTATTAACTTGACTACAAGGGACACTGCTAAATCCTAAATCCATAATTTCTTTTACTGATAAGACAGGTGGAAGAGGGGAGGAAAAAAAACTAACTCACATTTGGCCCACGTATACGAGCAGCAATGTTCCATGACGGATCTGCGTCAAAGCCCAAATACACACAAGTGTTCGGTGCCTGAGTAACCAGATTCAATATGAGAATTTCTGCAATCAATTGTCCATACCATAAAAAAGTTGACATTTAATGGAATCATACCGTCAATCCGTTGCTCATAGTCGGATTCTGACCCTGTTTCAGCATTTCTTCAACCATGGCAGCTGCACGGTCAACTGCTAAAATCCGTTCTGCTGTCTCTTTTAACTGGAAAGCCATGATTATGAAGAAACCAAATCCAAATTCCACCATGAATTTTTTTTATTAAAGATGGACACTTTGACAGACGGGGTACTTTTAGAAAATGCAATATGGCCCAGTTTACTATACTAATGATTGTTGTTGAACTATCTAATCTTGACAATCGACATCAATGAGATAAGTTTAAAATAGCTTCCATATGATGATGATACATATTTTAAGAAAAAACTATCTAATCATGGGTGGACAAAAGAAATTCTCACCAAATCTATTGCACACTTTCATTATCAAACATAAGACATCCATAACAGTCAGATTAACTGAGAAGATTTTCAATACAACTTATGCTCCAAAAATAAAGCTAATTTACTTACATTAGCCCCTGCAGAAATATGAAGATATAATGGCTTTTCACCATCAGTTGATGCATTTGGTGGACGATACTTGCCCCTGTAAAGGCAATTTAGTATACGCATTACACATATGACGCATGAGCTAAAAAAGAAACAACTATAAATGCACCTAGTACTGCCATTGAAAGCCAACCAACCTTGTTATCACCACAGCACCAGTGCATCTTTGGATCTGCAAGTAATATACACCATCAACCTCAAACAAAAGAACCATCCATTACAAACTAAAAGTAAATTAAGTCACTATATTTTCTTTTGAAGAAAAAAAAATACACCTCCTCCTGTGTTTGGCGTTTTGTCAGCTTGTAACGAACAAGAGACTCTGCATCGTTGATAACAATTTCTCGGGCTATTAACTCATCTTGGATCTTTGGCTACAAATCATTGAGCAAAACAAACAAGAAATTTGAAACAAATCAATTGCAACATCAACTGGAATACAAGAAAGAAAATAACAATTAGTGCATAAGTGGATCCTATATGAAAAACAATATCCCAAAATAATGAATTATGATTGGATGGCGGATGTTTCAATTTATGCAAGCTCCAAATCTTCATGTGCGCAACATAAACTAAATGCAGCAAAATTCAAGCAAAATAGATCTTTTAAAGCTGTGAAAAGTGAATAGCCAATACCCAAAAGGTAACTCACTTGAATTAATTTTTGGATGACCGTGGCAGTCTGTTGCGGTATCAGAGGTACCTGATACACCTGAGGGATGGTAGGACAGCTAGCCTCAAATGGATTCATCAGATGAGCACCAGTCACTGGAGTTACGCCAGGAACTGTAATCCCACCAAGCAACCCCGCATTTCCCAATGGGAAAGCCCCAGGCACTGCTAAACCAGCTGAAACCAAGGATGCTGCAGGTTGATCCCACTTTCTTTTCTTCCTGTAGAAAGTGCTAAAGGTTAGCAAATTTTGGTGGACCACATGATTTGAAATACAAATGAACAGTGGCATGCACAAGCTCAAGCTCGCCCTAATCACAATTCCCAGAATTAGATATCTTAAACTAAATAATAAAACTAAACGATCCTCACAAACTTTTTCTTGGGCAATCAAGATCATGGTTCAGACAACACTACTGGCCGCAGAACTTTAACAGTAAGCCAAGTCCTCATGTCCAAACTATTTCAAGTAATGAACGTCAGTTTATATACTTCCATCTTTAAACATCCAATTCAAACACTGTTTAACAAAAGGGGGCCACATTTCAACCCTCATCCCCACCAACGTCTTGCAAATTGGAAAGAAATTGATAGTCGAACTATCATGATGCAGAGCTCACACAAAGCAATAACAAAATTGAAAATATGTAAAAACTCCCAAGAAAAAGAAGAAACCCTCTAAAACCCATCCCATGCATCCAGCATAAGAGCAAACAACCACAACCCTCAACCATGTTATTACAGTCGTTAAACAAAAACATAGTGAATTAAATTTTGAAACATAAGAAGAAAATCCAGTGAAAAAATTACAAGGTCGTAATTGAAAGATATGAAATTTAAATTTGTCAAATGAATTAGGGTTTTAGTCGAATGAGAGGGACGGTACCTTTGCCTTGTTTGTGAGGCATCATTGGGCACATCGGAGGAAACCTTAGCGCCATTATCTTCTGTCATCGCTGATTTCTGTTCACCTTTTTTTCGCAGAGAGATTACCCAATATCAATCTTGGTTCTTTTTTCTGTTTTTGTTCTGATTTCTTGGTTCTGTTTAGTTTCTAGAATTTTTGGTTTCTTTTCTTTTTCGTCTCTTTTTCATAAAATCTGACCTCAAGTATTTTATATTCAACTTCATATAATATTCTCCGGTGTGAAGCCGAAGCCCAACGGCACATAAAGGCCCTGAAAAAAGGCCCAATAAAATAGACAATAAACTTAGCCCAGAACTCTTTACGGTTCAGGTCTTCCTCTTCGTATATTATATTAATTTAAAGTACTTTAGATTATTGTTTGTATCGAAAAATTATGATTTCAGTGAATAATCTGCAAACGTTACATTGTGCATTGTGCGTTGTTTCTTTCTTGGACAGTTGGACTATAGCCCTCTATTTAGATAAAGGAAAATAACTTGGAATTTGGCTAAAAACTTGGAATTTGGCTAAAAGTCAACAATTTAAAAGGAGAAATTGACAAATCCCTTATTTGACAACTTAAGTGCGAAATTTATCATATAACAGGGGAAAAAATTGTAGATATTGAGGCATCAAATTCCTGTGTTTAATTTCCACCAAAATAAACGTCATTTCAAAAAATTTATAATGTCAATTATACAATTCGACATATAAACCCAAACATTGAAATTTTTAATTATCAAAAATTGAAATAATGGAAATTTAAATTCCGTAATTTTTAGAATTCTATGTATTCCTTCATACAAACGGAATGCAGCTGTCTACAAGAAAGTCATCATTCAGTGTGCTCTTTATTCAAACAACGCACACGTGACCAACAACGAACATAAACGTACCATCTGCCAAAGATAATGCCAGCATTTAACACGCACCCTCTGGTGCTGTCAAAAGGTCAAATTGACAAGTACTTCTGTTGCTACACCCTCTTCGGAATTGGACTTGTTACTGGCCACAAAGTGTTACCAATGAGTTTCGAACCCTTCTAAAGCTCCAGTTTCATTGAGGCACAGGTAGGTGGTCACCACACCTTATGTTAAAGAACCAGCTTTTTCGCATTGTCCACAATATATAGTTTCTGTGTGCTCTCTGTAAAACGTTACGGCTCCTTCTGCTCATTCCGAACATGATGTCTCTGGTGTGGGGTTCCTCCTCACCGGCCCCACCACCACTAGAAGCAGCAGTGAGCACAATGGCAAAGAAATGTGGAGGCTCAAGGGGTCTTCTGAGCAGCAGCAGGTGTGTGGTGAGTAATTCAAGTGGTGCAGTTGCTTCTAGTACTACTGGGTTTCCCTCATTTCTTCCAAAGGAGGTGGAGAAAATTAAAGACCCTTATGCCAGAACCTTGGCTCAAAGGATGGAGAGGCTCCCTGTACAGGTAGGTGCTATTAATTTTCTTTTCTTTTCTTTTTTCCAAACATCTTTGTGTTTTTTTTTCTTCCAATGATCTTTGTTAATTGTTGTGCACATTTTGTTATGAGGTAGCTGGTAGTCATTTTTCTAATAAAAAAAGGTTCCTCATTTCACCATTTTCATCTTCTTCCTCCATTATTTGCAAACTGCAAACTCTGTCTCTGTGTGGAAGGCAAGTGCTTGAATAAGTGCATTCTGTTTTTACTTGATTACCTGATGTCATTCAACGAAAGGAAGAACTCCTTTTGCCTTTTTTTTTATTTTCTTCCAACGAAAGGAAGAACTCCTTTTGCCTTTTGCATTTTTGTTTTTACTTGATTACTTGATTACCTGACGTCATTCCACGAAAGGAAGAACTCCCTTTGCCTTTTTTGAGGTTTGGTAGGGGGACCCTACTTGCCCCGAGGGTAAGAGTCGTGACTTGTGCGACTTCACCACCAAGATCAAGGTTTAGGTGAACAACCACCACTATGCCTCACCTGAAAAGGTTTCAATCACTTTAATGCCTTGCTTAGTTACAAGCCCACACTAGGCTCGGAGCCTTTTTGGTGTGTACTCACTTAACTGTAGCTTTCGAGTAAACGATAAAAGGTCATAATGATAATTCCATGTGGCAGATTTTTACTGAAACTAAGGTAATTTCTCCAAATTATTATTATTTTTTAAAATAAAAGTTTTTCACCTGAAATTTTACAATGAGCATTGAGCACCATTTCAAAGTACTTATTTGCAACACTGAAAATAGTTTGAGTTAACTATAGCTGACCCTAACTATGAATGTTATTCATTTATTTCTTTAATGTACTTACAATTGCAGATTGGATCCTCTGAAAGTTTTATTATGAGTAGTTGTGTGAAACCTCAAAAACAAAGTGAGATCAATCCAGTGGTTCTCCTTCATTCCTTTGACAGGTTCATTTTAATCCTTGCAAATTGCAAATTGACCATTACATTGTGATGTCCTACTGAACATGTTTCATGTTTGCACCTGTTAGTTCTTGTTTAGAGTGGAGGTGCGCATACCCCCTGCTTGAAGAAGCTGGTTTGGAGGCTTGGGCTGTTGATGTTCTTGGGTGGGGATTCTCTGATTTAGGTTCATTCACCTGTCTTTTCCTCTTTGTTATTTGGTCTGGATTGGACTTTTTTTCTTTTTCCTATCTCTCTTTTGCAACAAATGCTTCATTGTTCATCCGTTTAATCATTCTTTATCGGTACTAGAAAGGCGCCCACCATGCAGTGCTGCATCCAAGCGTCATCATCTCTATCAGGTATCCATCATGTACTGTGGTTTTCTTCTTCTTTACTCTCTTCTTTTATCCAGAGAACGTTGTTTCTGTCTTTAAGTTATGCCCTTGGTGAAAAATGCTGTTTGTTTGTTTCTATATAGCATGTGATGTAATAATATCTTTGGTTGGCAACTCAGCTAGAAAGTTGTCTACAATGGATTGGATATTTTGCTATGTTAATTACTTAGTTGGCATTGGATTAAAACTTTTATCATCTGTTGTCAAAATTGAAATCTAATGTTATTATTTGAGCTCAAAGATATAACTTGTTTTGACATTTCAAATATAGTTTTGGAAGTCCTACATCAGAAGGCCAATGATATTAGTTGGACCAAGCCTTGGTGCTTCGGTTGCAATTGACTTTGCAGTCCACTATCCAGTAGCTGTAAGTAACTCTTACTTTGAGCTCATTAGCTCTACATTCATTGTTTAAGAAATTATTTAGTGTGCTTTTCATGGATTAATTTTCAAGTTCAGATCATTTTAGTGGTTCTATCATAAACTCCAATATAAGTTGACGCCGGAGTTCTATTTAAAAGCTATATATAGACTATAGCATTTTGGATAAACTTACAATAAAAGGTTTGGAATTTTTTTAAGCCTTCTGCAAAGTGTAAACCTGTGATTCTTAATAAATAAATCAAGGAACATTCGATGCAGAAAAACCTCTGTGGTTTGAAATTGAGTGGATTTGAAAAACTGTGATCTGAGTATTGACATAATTGAGTTGACCATCATTTCCTGAACAAATACTAAAACTTATATACCTGCATGTATAAGATAATTAGCTAACTTTTAGGAGTTATTGAGGCAACCTCGTCTATCCGTCTGGTGTCTTAACATTGCTGCATTGCACTCTTACTCTGCACCTCCACCCATTAAATTGTTGGCCCTCACTCTTGTTGTTATTTGCCTGATGATGTCTAGCTGATTTTAATTTTCTATTTTACAGGTTGAAAAGCTGGTTTTAATCAATGCAAGTGTGTATGCAGAAGGCACTGGAGACCTGGCAAAGTTACCTAAATTCTTAGCCTATGCTGGGGTGGGTGTCCAAAAATGCTTGAATTTTACTTCTATAATTATATCATCAAACCTGATGATTTCCAAAGGACGATGTTCTATTATTGTGATGTTAAAATATCATTATGTGCATATGATGCGAGGTCATGCGATGTTCGTCAACATTAGGAGGCAGGGAAATCAGATATTTTTCATTGCTTTGTCCTGCCTACTACACCATTATGTCAATCATACATGAAATTTTCTTTTAATGAACTTGCTTAGTGTTATGATTCTGAACTTTTTATTCACCAGGTTTCTTTATTGAAGAGCATCCCTCTACGCCTTTATGCAAATTTGTTGGCCTTCAATGGCATTTCATTAACTACAACCTTTGATTGGACTAATGTGAGTTAATCCTTTTGTTAATTTACTCTTCCAATGGAACAGACATTTAATGTATTTTTTGAAAATTTTATCTTGGCAAATTTGTCTATCTTGTTAAAGTAGGTCTAATGAAAATCTGATAGAGATCCTGCCCTATTCAGGTTGGCCGTTTACACTGTTTGCTGCCTTGGTGGAAAGATGCAACAGTCAGTTTTATGAGTAGTGGAGGCTACAATGTTATTTCCCAAATAAAACAGGTAGACTCGCAACATCTTAATGGATATGGTATAAGTGCAAAACAGAATTCCGTAAGTCCGGATGGGCAATGAGTAGCTTGAAATCCTGTTAATATATGATATCTGGGGGCAACTAAGCTTCTAGGAAGGACATGCAGTCTGAAATCTTATTTTACAGGTGAAGCAAAAAGCACTTGTGATTTGCAGTGAGCAAGATCATATTATCAGCTACAAACAAATATTGGTCAGTTTTGAGCTGCTACTTAACTTCTGTGGTTAGAACTAAACTAAGCAGGTCAACACAAATGCATTTTGTAACGAATGGCCTCGGCATGTTTCAAAGTCATTTTAAGATAGGAGACTGAAATTATGCTCTTGATTTTAAAAAGTGCATTAGAGATTTGGTATTATTTGAAGTTTGCAACAGACTTATTTGGCAGTCAATTAAAATAGATTCAAAACTGAACAAGCCTGTTTGAAGTTAATTATTCTGATTTTTTAAAAAAGGTGAATGAGAACTTCAGCCTCCAAATGGGCAATTCATGATAAGCATTTTGCAACCCCTCCTTCCAGTAATTTTCTTTTCTTGCTGTTCTTAGGAGGGCGGCTGAGCTATATTTAATGTTTGCACATTAGTACAAGTAACTCTGAACATTTATTTCAGGCACAATGTTTTATACTTCACCTTGTTGTAATTGAAATGCAGAGGCTACGCTGTGAGCTTCCGTATGCAATCATGCGGCTAATACCAGATAGTGGTCACCTCCCTCATGTTGAAAATCCCACCTCTGTTGCGAAACTAATTGCAGGGTTTGCTCAGAACGATCGTTGCTGAGGACGAGACTGTTGCAGAATTTGTTGGACTTGTCCTCTGCTACTAAGAGGCCTGTTCTCCTTGGCAATAGTGATGTCTTTCTTTGTAACACTTCTTTCCATTTGCAGTGCTTCTGAATTTCAGAGGATGCCACCTCAGAATTAGATTTCTTTTATGTTTGCAATGTGAATCTGAATAACCGATGGAACAGTTAGCCAAAAAATAGGATGATATAAGGAACAATAAATAATTAATATTCCTCTCTCCTTTGGCACTGATTTTTCATGATGTTTGATGCTCTATATGTTTTATCTGGTTTGCTTCTAGGAGTTGGTTTCATTGTATTTTATTTGGCTCATTGGTTCTTTGTGCTTTAATTGTAATAGTACTTTAGGCTGTAGCCCTCCTTATTCAGAGGGCTTGGATGCTTTCGATTCTCTGTAATTGAATTTGTTTATCAATGACTTTTCATCTTTTGAATTGTAATACTAGTTTAGGATGTAACCCTGCAATTGTATTTGTTTATCAATGAATTTTCATCTTTTTCGCAAATTTATTACAAAAAAAAAAAAAAGGTTTACAAGTAATAATCTACTTTGAAAACTAATATAAATTACGGGGAGGGGTATTCGAAATTGAGTGCAGAGTGCGAAGCACATCGGCTCTAACTAACTTGGATAAACTCATGTCTGCCACATACGTTAGTTGTCAAATGATACATTGTATAATTATTTTATTGTTAATATGTGTGTTTTACATTTACATTTTGTTTAGCCAATGACTAAACATTTCCTTAAACATCATTATCAAATCTTATTGCCTAAAAAAAAATAAAAAGAAAAGAAAAAGAAAAAAGAAAAGAAAAAAGAAACAATAGGTTGTAGTGGACCATAAATCCAAAACGGTGCGTTTGGTACGCGACTTCTTTCTTTCAGTTACTAAACCCTAGTTCCTTCCATCCCTTGAATCTTAAACCCTGCTAGCACCTCTCTCTCGTCCTTCTCTTTCACTCAGAGAAACAAGAGATGGACACGGACGGAAATTCAGGAGACGCGTCGAGGGTGGTCCATGTGCGCTTCATCACGAAGCTCGACCGTCCTTTCAAAGTTCCAAATTCCTCCATTTCCGTCGCCTCCAATTTCACCCGATTTGGCCTATCCAGCGTCGTTAACAATCTTATCCAAACAGGTAAGCTCTAACATATTCACACGTAAAGTTTTCCTATTATCCATTGATACTCTGTTTGGCTGCTTAGAAACTGAAGGGAAAAGGATTTTACTTTAGTGTTGTAAGTTTGTTGGTTGCTTGCGATGCTTATTTGGATTTTTTATAATAAAAAATGTGTTTTAATGCTCATTGGTAATTGTGATTAGAGAATCCTGATTGGGAAGTGGAGCCTTTTGATTTTCTTATCAATGGCGAGCTGGTTCGGATGTCGCTTGAAAACTTCCTTCTTGCCAAGGGCATTTCTGCGGTACTTATCTCCCCTTTCTGATTCAATTTGTGATGATTGTAGGAATTGTGTACCCTATGTCCTATATAGGTGTATTTTCTGATAAAATACTATGTAAGCAAAATGGGAAGAAAACAAAAGAGTGCGAAGAGAGAGAATGGTACGTTATTTAATTTATCTTACGAACCAACAAGAGTTGAGCTAATTCGGTAAAGTACTCCAGCAAGCCACATAGTATGAGTTTTACAATTATGTTTTTGGGTATCACAAATCTGCAAAATTGATTTGATGCGATGTTCTTGAACTGAGATTTATTTTTGGTCCATTTTAAATTTGGTGTCAATTCAGAAGGTCCTTCTTTCTAAAACTAGAGTGGAATGAGTCTAGAGTTGCATATGTTGCTTTAACGAGCTGATTTGAGAGAAGTTTTTCCACCATCTTTATTTGATAGCTAACTGTAGGTTTACAACTATTACAGGAAACAATATTGGAAATTGAATACATACGGGCTGTAGTTCCACGCAAAGAAGAAGAACCTTCTTTACATGATGACTGGGTCAGTGCAGTTGATGGTTCTAGTCCCAGGTATCCACATAACATATTGTGATGTGTTCTTCATTTCTTCACAGAAGTCATTCTTAAGTGCTCCTAAGTTTTCCTTGTCATAAACTCTTATCCTGCATGGCTTGGGTTATACCTTCAAATTAAATTTCTTGATCACATGTTGGTAGGTGCAGTATGTAAATGATAATATATCTGTCATTAAGAAAATTTGATGTGAGATTAATTTATTTGAGCTGGGGAATTTTAATCCCAACTCCCAAATCTCTTCAGAGGAAACCTTCATTTGTCATTTCTCAGTATGTTTGTTATTCATTAGATGTGTTTGCATCTTTTGCTTCATGGTGCAATAGAGATGAAGTTATCTCTGAAAACATTATCTTAAATTCTAAAACGTCTGTAACTTGTGTTCTTTGGCAGGTTTTTTTTGACAGGGTGCTATGATGGTTTAGGAAGGTAATTTTACTAAGTTTTGTTATATTTTCTGTATATTGGGATTTCTTGTGTGTATGTCAAATAATTCTTGATATACCCATAATAAGGAAGCTTGATGTTTACTCTCCTGATTTTGATCTTCTTTTAGGGTATGGGAAGCTGCTGGTGTATGTACACACATACTGGAAGGACACAGTGAACCTGTTTCTTCTGTTAGCATAATCAATCCAGAAGGTAGCCATAAGTATCTGTAATTCAATTTCCAAAAATCTTTAGGTCTTGTCACCATTGCTTGAGCAGTTATTTATCTTTTAATTTTTATGCAGGTGCAGATAGTGTTACCGTAGCTACTGCTTCGAAAGACCGGACACTTAGACTGTGGAAGGTAATTGGATGAGCATACTTTTTTTATAATGGTAGTCTTACGCGTTCACTAATATTTTTATTCATTTTTCGGGGGAAGTTCAATGCAGAAGATACCAGAAGAAATCCTTTGAAGATAAGTGCATTCAAAATTTTGCGTGGACATAGAGCATCTGTTCAAAGTGTTGCTGCTCAGACCTCTGGAAACATGGTCTTGTCTACTCACCTCTTCTTTATTTTTTGGTTACATAGCAGTGTATGTGAGATTGGGCTCTGACATCAAGTTTGTCACTCACCTCTTCTTTATTTTTTGGTTACATGTACTTAGATCTGTTCAGGCTCTTGGGATTGCATGATCAATTTATGGCAGACAAATGAGCCAGCTTCAGAAGGTGACACTGTATCAACAAAGAAGAGAAAAACCACTGGTCAAGCTAAGGAATCTCAGTCGGAGGTATTTTATATGTATTTCTAAATTTATATATAAGGGTTTAATAATTTTTGGGGTGACATGCAATTGACTATGTGGGAGAGGCTTTTTAAATATTTAACTTCTGGGCGTACACTGTTTATACAACTTCAAGTACACACAAATGGCATTAGAACATAACATTTTGTTCTCAACTGAAAGTTTTCCATTACTGAATTATTGATGTTTTTTTTTAATTCTACCTATTATTTAAATTTGTTCCTGTTAATGCAAAACAGTAGTTTGTTGTAATATGTAAAGGTAATGGAAAGATCAATTCATGTGAAAGGGATGTCTATGTAACAAACAGAATTTAATTCATTCCTTTGAAGGGGATGCTTAGCTGCATATTGAATTTTTTTTTGTGTGGAGAGTTTAGCTAGAAATACATGAAGTGTTTCCTCTTTAGAAAGATTTAAAAGATTATTGCATCAATCATCATTGTGTGGTTTTCCTCTTTAGGGGGAGGCTGTTTCTTCTCTAGTGGGCCACACACAATGTGTATCTTCTGTAAAGTGGCCGGAGCGTGAAACAATATATTCTGCATCGTGGGACCACTCTATTAGAAGGTGGAATGCTGAGACAGGCAAAGACTCGTTGAACATAGTAAGTGCAAATAGATTTTTTCTTACCTCTCTGTTGTCTGAAGTCTTTTTCCATAACCATGCCTGTATGTGGCATCGAATACTTATCACATGCTACAGAACAAAGTCCTTGCTTTTCCTTTCTCAGATTTCTTGAAAGTTTAAATGGTAACTTTCTCTTGCCATACAGTTCTGTGGTAAAGCCCTCAACTGTCTCGATATTGGAGGTGAAAGTTCTGCTCTTGTTGCTGCTGGTGGTTCTGACCCTATTCTTAAGATATGGGATCCTCGTAAACCAGGTCTGTTAGATGAGCTAAGTGCTTTGTTCTCTCTCTGTTTCACGCGCACACGGACACAAACTCAACAACACAAACATCTAACATAATATTTTTTTTTCTAGGAACTTCTGCTCCTGTCTATCAATTCTCATCTCACACTTCTTGGGTTACGGCATGCAAGTGGCATGAGAAGTCTTGGTTTCATTTAATTTCTGCATCTCATGATGGAAAAGTTATGCTGTGGGATTTGAGAACTGCTGTAATGCCTTCTCCTTCTTTTGCTATCTAACAATGGTTCATGAGTGCTGCCCAACGTGACCTTTAAATAAATTTGGTACTTAATAATATTATTTTCTCTTGCAGTGGCCCTTATTTGTCATTGATGCACACAAAGACAAGGTATAACATTATTCTTTCTTTCTAACCTTTATCATTTCTTCATTATTGTAAAGAAATTCAAATTTTTGATACTATGGTGATCTTTGCTGTAACTCAGGCACTATGTGCTGACTGGTGGAGAGGTGATACTGTGCTTAGTGGTGGGGCAGATTCAAAGCTTTGCATGACTTCTGGGGCTTCTGTGCTGTGAGAGGTAAAAAGTTAAAGTTTATAGGTTATTTAGAAACTTTAATTGACCTTTAAAACCTTAAAGTGAAATAGATTCTTTTGAATGTTGTCTTCACTATAACTCAATCTTGGATAAGAGTAACATAACTCATCAGTGGAACAAGACACTTTTATATACCTTTTTATGTTCATCTGGGTGCATACCTACACAGATGAGCTTTGTTTTAAAAGTTTGTTTTGATTTGATGATCCTACTTTTTACTGTATTCACATGTTGCATTAAAAGCTCAAAGATTTTCTCTCTTTGTATTTGGCTTTAGTTTCCTGCTCAATTGTAATATCTGTACTTTTGCCTTTGTTCTCAGCTCTAAGCAGAAGAGTGATTTGAAGATGGAAGTTGCATAGCTGGGAACATCCTCAAAGCTCTCTCTGCATTTCTCATGATCTTCTAGAAATGGTGGTGAGAATAGGGCAGTCAAAGTTTGCGTCTGGGGGAGGTTTGACCAAGGGTTTAGGTGCTCGGTTGTCTCATAGCCGGAGCCGGAGATATATAGTTTCAGAGCTAATTTTCATCCCATGGCACACTATGGTTGTAGCAAATAGAACAGGCTTTACCTCTTTATACGTGGTCGTGATCTGGACTCTTGAGAGTAATATTCATCATGGATCCGCTCCATGCACAATTGCATGATTTATCTTATATTCCTTGGTAATTTTATGTTTTATCGAAGTTTGCTTGTATTTTTCCGAGTGGTTCGATCCTTCTTCCATTATCTTTATCTTCTGAGCCAAGACAGATTACTATAAAGTTAAACCCTAATTTAGGTCTTCAAACCTGCTGCCATACATATGTAATGTAAGATATCACATCAAAGATGTGTTACTAAAAAAATTATTGATTTGTTTGTCAAAATTGTTGATACTACTTTTAAAAAAAGGAGATTTCTTGATACCTGTGAACGGAAATTCTAGTAGGATTTTCTCGAATGGTAGGCAACCTACTTCTTCAAAACGGCAACCCTTTATTTCTTTTATTAAGTTTTCAATTTATCTAAAGATACCATCATGCAATCAAAGTATTATTTGAAGATCTGGACTAAGTTTATCGCTTAAACTTTTATTTATTAGTTTATGTAATTTTCCGCCAACGGGATTGAGCCTAATGAAAAAGGACTTTAGCTTGCAGATTACTTGTCTTAGGTTCAAACCTCCATTCCCCAAATTACTGTTATAAAAAAAAATTATATAATTTTCCATGAGATATAAGCAGTGGTTGAAACTTTAAAGTATGAATAAAAAGATAATCGGACTAAATTTTCCATCACTTTCTCTGAGTTTGCCAAAAGAGTCAGATTTGGGAAAAGTGAGTTCCCTTTTACAGATGGGCCTCTGTGGAGTGTGTGTGACACTGACAACCCGTGAGTGCAAACTAAACCGTTAAAATGACTGAACTGCCCATCAAGGGGTACTGCTTCAATAAGGTTTTTGTCTTTTAAAAAAAAGGCTTTGGACCAACAAATTTAAAATTAAACAACTCTCACTCTCTTATTATTTTTGAAGTTTCATGTTAATTTCCTTTTATAAAAAAAAGAAGGAAATATTATCATACTGGTGTACATATAATTAGGGGTATTTAAGTCAATTACAATTACGGTCAAATAATATTATTGTCCCAATCCCAAGCTCGAGTGAAAGCCGTTTTGCATTGCCACTTTCGCGGCATATAAATGCCAGCCTCAGTCCCCGCGCCATTACATTTAACATATCCTATTTCTCTGCTCTGTCTCGCATCCAAATCCACATAACAGAATTCCCCATTTTTCTTTCTCTCTTCCTCTCTCTCTCTCTCTCTCTCTCTCTCTCTCTCTCTCTCTCTCTCTCACGAACGAACGAGCTAAATCATGGGGTCTCTTCAGGTTGTTTCAGATTAAGCTTCAGCATTTGCATCAGGTCAGATATCTACACTTTTTTTGTAATCATTTCCTATCTAAAAATAATATATATATATATATATATATATGATTTATTAAGAATCTCAAGGAGAAATGGATCATTAATGTGTACATGCATTGATGCTTGTAAATACTATGTTGTTTGATGAATTTGGTTTTCTGGGTAACATTGCTTGAATTGTTGATATTATGTTTCATTGAGATATTGTGAAACTTGAATTATATAGAATTTGGGTCTTGTTTGAAGAAACTCTTCTATTTGTTTTAAATTTTTGTGTGCCTGCCTAATATCTTACAAATCAAAATTTTGATTTCCTTACAGGAAGAGATGGGTAGCATTTCATTGCCTGACATGGCAGTTGGGATCATTCACCGCTGTCCCACTGCTTATTCAGGTGCACATTGGAAGTATGATAAGAATTTATGCCTGGGGCGGTGTCCTCCTATCTTCAGAACTGCTTCGAAAAGAAAAAAGTGTGTAATATCTCGCGACTGCTCCTGTGAATTTCTATTTTCTTTTTGTACTTTGCTTGGTAACCTTGTACTGCATTTCTTTTATATGTTGTGGAAACTACTGCCTGTTATTTGAAGTTTAAGTTTTTATCATGACCAAATTGGAAATCTTGCAGGAACCTTTTCTGCAAACCTCATTGGCTATGTAAATCAAGAACAAGTATTTTTTCAAGCATGGTATATCTCTTCATGCTGAAGGAATGATGATATATTTCTCTGCATACTAGCAATCACAGCTTTTATCAGTAGTTTTAACGTTTAGTTTTATATGAAGCTAATGGGGTAACCAGAAAGTACCAAGCATTGGAGGCATGTGACTCAGTCGTTTGATTTCTGTGGCAGGATGATTCCAGTGACACTTTTGCAGATGTGGTTGAAACTTCAGGAAGAAATGAATTGTTGAACATAGAAGAAGATGAATTAATGACCGCTAGAAAAGCTCTTTCTGAGGCCCAAGCTAGACAAGAAGCCATTGAGAAAGAGAGAGATCAATTGCTTGAAGAATTGGCCTCTTTGGAAGCTAAACAACAGGAATATGTTGCTACCATATTGCATGAAAAGGAACTGGCTATTGCAGAAGTTGAGGCAGCCAAGTCTTTGTTCCATCAGAAGCTGCAGGAATCAGTTGAAGAGAAGTTCAGCTTGGAATCTAAGTTAGTCCTTGCAAAAAATGATGCTGTTGAACTTGCAGTGCAAGTAGAAAAGTTAGCAGAAATTGCTTTTCAGCAGGCCACATCTCACATTCTAGAAGATGCTCAGTTAAGGGTTTCAGCTGCAGAAACTACAGCTGCTGAAGCAGCTTATCAGATAGAAAAGCAAATTAGGGATGTGACTGAAGGTAGTATATTGTCAATTGTGGAACAATCAAAATATGCCATAGAGAGGGCACTGGATGTGGCAGAAAAAGCTGGCGAGCATGCAACAAAAGCAGTATCAGAATTTACTGAAGGTATGAATCCACTGGATGAGCTTGCTTCTATCCAGTCAAAAAATATTATGTTACAGGGTGTCGTAAATGATTTAGAATCTCAGTTACTGCTTACAAGAAGTGACGTTGATAGGTTGAAGTTGGAGTTGGAAAAGGCCCATGCACATGGAAATGCGTTTGAGCTCCGAGCTAAGGATGCTGAGAAAGCACTGCTTGAATTTCAGGAGTCAAGCAAGAAAAACACTCTCCAGAACGAGAAGGAAATTATGTCTTTGATAGAGAAAATGAAGAAAGATTCATCAGAAAGAAAGAAGGCTTCTTCTAAGGCTTTTAAGGCTGAGTTGCAAAGCATTAGGGATGCTATTGGAGCTGCCAAAGAAATGGCGCATTCCAAAGATGATGCCTACTTGAGAAGATGCGAAGCACTGCAGAGATCGTTGAAGGCATCTGAAGCTACTACAAAGATGTGGAGACAGAGAGCAGAAATGGCAGAATCAATATTATGTAAGGAAAGACCACTAGGTGAAGGGGATGAAGATTCCATTTATGTTGTTAATGGTGGACGAATAGACCTTTTGACAGATGATGATTCACAGAAATGGAAACTTTTAAGTGATGGCCCTCGCAGAGAGATACCTCAATGGATGGCGAGGAAAATTCGTACTATCCGTCCCAGGTTTCCACCAAGAAAGATTGATGTAGCTGAAGCGTTGAGCTCAAAGTTCAGATCTTTGGACTTGCCCAAGCCTAATGAAGTATGGTCTATAGCTCAGGAAAAGCCAAAGGAGGGTGATACACTTATTGAGCATGTGATTGAGAAAGAAACAATAGAGAAGAAACGGAAAGCCCTAGAGCATGTTCTTCAAGGGAAGACCATACAATGGCAGAAGACACCAGAACAAACAAACTTAGGTTAGTTTTCTTGTATTCTCAAAATTGCTTCATGCTACTGAGAAAGCAAGTGTCTGAAACAGAGCGTGTATCTGACTTGAAATTGTGCATTGACTTCAATGCAGAGTCAGGAACTGGAACAGGGCGCGAGATTGTGGTATGTATGTTCATACCCATTATTTGAAATATCAATATGTCATCCTAGAAGTAGTAAAGATTTGTTATGCAAGACTGTCTTTGAACTTCCGTTCTGGTGTGCAGAAGTACTATTACAAAATGTCTGTCCCCAATTTCTCCACGTATATTTTTTTCAGTTTCTGGAGGTTTTCAAGAGGCTGTTCTTTCCAACTGATGATTTTGCTCCTGCCACATACTCATTATTTTGAGTGAAGATAGCCCCTCATAGCTAAAATTTGTTGTTTCTCAAGTTAGATGTTCAGATTCCCCCCCCCCTTCCCCTCTCCCTCTCTCTCTCTCTCTCTCTCTCTCTCTCTCTCTCTCTCTCTCTCTCTCTCAACACTGTGATCAACTAGAGGTTATCTTTGATTATTTTACATGAGACAAAGATGCAATTCATGGATTGTTACCACTAGTGACTCTTATACTATTGCTTTTGAAGTTTCAAGGCTTCAATTGGGAGAGCTGGAGAAAGCAGTGGTACCTGGATTTAGCTCCTAAAGCTGCTGATTTATCTAAAATTGGGGTAACGTCAGTGTGGTTCCCACCACCAACAGAATCTGTTGCTCCTCAAGGTTCATCTCCTCCATGTCCATTTTGATTTATCCTTATCTTTCTTCTCATAATGGTTAGATATAACAAGATTAATATCTTTTGAGACATTCCTGTGATGCAAATAATCATTTTGGTTGGTGGTAGTCACATATTGTTTAGTTGTTATTAACAATCTTGCACTCCTAACAATCACCTGCGCTGAATTCTTTTTCTTCTGTTGTGTTCTTCAAAGTATTTGTATGAACTCACAGTCGACACTCTACCTGCATTAGTGTGTATGTTTATCTCTGAAAATATCTACATAGAACCCGCATTAGTATATTAAGTAGCATTAAAACATGATTTGATTATGTTTGGGCCTCTGCAATATTTTTGTTTAGCATTTGTGACACAATATGATATGGCATGCAGGTTATATGCCTTCTGACCTTTACAATTTGAACTCATCATATGGTTCTGTGGAAGAACTTAAACACTGCATTGAGGAAATGCATTCTCAAGGTCTTCTGGTATGTATGTGATCTTTAATATGACTGGTTTAATCTTAGGCCATCGAAGGTCAATTCTTAAATCATTTAAAAGGTTTTTGGTTGATGATAATTTTCCTGTATTATTCGTTTGTTCTCTATTTCGGGGAAAGTGAAAATTGTTGAGAAAATGCCTTTCGTTGTTCATAGGCTCCAAAAAAAGTAATTCATATTTGGAAAGTCAGATAGTAGGGTCCAATTCTGAATAATGATGTGCATATGTTATAGGGATATCTGCTCCTTTCCTTTTTTGTTTGATTATCATATGTGAATATTCTGTGTTGGATTGGTAATATGTGTTTCCAATGAACAGGCCTTGGGAGATGTTGTCTTAAATCATAGATGTGCTCAAAAACAGGTAAACTATTGATCGTATTTCATTGATTGTTTGTGAAACTTCATGGTAGTTTGTTTATGATAATTCTCCTGAAACACCTTTTTGTTGGGAGCTATTTTCATGTTGCAAACTTGGTTGGTCATATTTGCTGTTGTCATTCCTCTTGATGAAACTCATCCTTGCTGATTTCAGAGTCCAAATGGCATTTGGAACATTTTTGGTGGGAAGCTTGCCTGGGGGCCTGAAGCAATTGTTTGTGATGATCCAAATTTTCAGGGCTGTGGAAATCCTTCAAGTGGTATTTTATTTTATTTTTCTGTTTTCCCCCCAAACTTTGATGAATTAAAGGAAGAAAATCTAGTATCATTTTTACCATTTTTGGAAGGGAGCTTACCCTCAAACTTATCTGCTGTTCATGTTGTGTGTAGGGGATATATTCCACGCAGCACCCAATATTGATCATTCAAAGGACTTTGTAAGAAACGATATAAAGGAGTGGTTAAACTGGCTTCGAAACGATATTGGTTTTGATGGATGGCGCCTTGACTTCGTAAGGTGAAGGTGTTTTTATTTTTCTTTGAGTGGAACAGGGGCCAAAGGCCCAAAGCGTTTTCTTATTTCTCAGTCTCTAACATATCTTTCTTTATCTTTTGTTGGCCAAATTTGTTCTTCTGTTCTGTGTGTATTCAAATTCCAAGTAGGATATTTTGTATATAAGCCTGAAGAAAAGAATGCAGATTGTGTGACTGTGTGGAGCTTAGTGCACTCTTGTGACTTAGGTAGTAGTTGGTTTGTTTATACAATAGTCATTCATGAGCTCTAGTGGTAGGTATTTAGTAATGAACAGACACCCTTATATCCATTCTTTGTAACAATTCCAACTTTGCTGGTATCACACGAAATTTTATATGCTGCCATGATGTAGCTACTGTATCAGCAGATTGTCCCAGAATTTGAAAATGCTTTAAATGCAGTCTATTCTAACTTCATTGTGATTTTACTTGAATTTTTGGAGAGAAAAAAGTCAACTTAATTCTTGAACCAAAGGAAAAGAAGAAGGGCTAAAAGAGCCAAAGAGCATTATGAGCACTAAACCATTGTAATCCCTAACTTTAAGTTTAAATATTGACTATTCTAAGTGAACGTGCCATGTAATGCTATAGGCACATGTCAATTTGATGTTTAGGCCAATTCAACTGTGAAGCTAATGTCTTCTGTTTGTACATTAATTTCATCCAAAGTTCAGATGTCTGAAAATTTGTGAATGCTCTTACACGTTCAGACTCTTTTTTTCTCTTGTAGTCCATGGTGGGCAATTAAACCTCTTTTATGTTGTTCGCAGAGGCTTCTCCGGTACCTATGTAAAAGAATATATTGAAGCTTCGGCTCCTGCATTTGCTATTGGAGAATATTGGGACAGTTTAGCTTATGAAAATGGAAATTTGTGTTACAATCAAGGTAAGAATTTGTGGATAGTAGATTAAATTTGTATTTCTGTTTCTTGTTGTATGATTAGGCGGATGAAAGCAAACTATAGTTCCATCTTTACGGACATTCGTTACTAATCTTTGGTCAATGGTGAAACACCCGCAACCATTCTAAATCTGCTGAATAATTCATTTTTATTCACCAGAAAACAATAACATAGAACAGTAACAGGGAAGATAGCCACAATAGCGTTAATCCATGGCTGTGTTTTAATCCTTTCATTACCTCATCCTCCACCTCTTTAAATTAGTAAAACTCCTTCGTTGCCAGAAACAATGAAATGTTTACCGTTTTGCTTAGCATGGATATGAAAATGTGAACTCGTCTATTTTTCCAGATGCTCACCGGCAAAGAATCGTTAATTGGATCAATGCCACAGGCGGTACTTCCTCGGCATTTGATGTCACAACAAAGGTACCTTCTATACTGCATCTGCGACATCCTAATTTTAGTATGACTCACTTACATAAATTATAAGGCTAAGAGTATAAAACTGACACCGAAATGAATAGTTTATCATTCATGAAATGCACCAGAACAATGTTACTCAGACAACGTGGAAAAAGTGAAAGATAGCCTGACAATGGATATGGGTTTACTTGCCAAACCTTGACGTCCTTTCTTCCAATAAATAAAAGCGAAAAATATATCCTGATAATTTAGCTAATGGTGAAACTCATGTTAAGTGGCTGCACATTTAGCCCAAAACATACTTAGTATTGCATTTTTGCAGGGAATACTCCATTCTGCTCTTCATGACCAATATTGGAGGTTAATAGATCCTCAGGGTAAACCAACTGGAGTTTTGGGATGGTGGCCCTCACGTGCTGTCACATTTTTGGAGAACCACGACACTGGATCAACACAGGTCTCTCTCTCTCTCTCTCTCTCTCTCATGTACACACAAGCACTGAACACAAATAACACTACTGAGGCACAAGGAGCTGGTTACTGATTTTTGAAACCTTATATCGAGCCTGGACAGTCAGGCTTTAACTGCTAGATTCCATCAGTTGAATCTTTGTTAAACAGCTTTTATCTAAGTTAAGACTTGATTTATAAACTTTCTAACTTTCTTTTGATTTCAGGGCCACTGGCCATTCCCACGAGATAAGCTTACACAGGGATATGCATACATTTTGACTCATCCTGGAACTGTGAGTTCTCTCAATCACCCAATTGCCACTATGAATTATTTTATGAACAGCTGCTATTTAATTTTGCAATCTTTATTTTCTTATCTCTACTGCAGCCCGTCATTTTCTATGACCATTTATATGACTTTGGTCTTCATGACATCCTAACTGAGCTAATTGAGGCTCGGAGAAGGGCCGGAATCCATTGCCGGAGCGCTGTAAAGATATACCACGCAAATAATGAAGGTTATGTTGCACAGATAGGTGATACACTAGTAATGAAGCTTGGCCATTTTGATTGGAACCCCTCAAAGGAAAACCATTTGGAGGGGAGCTGGCAGACTTTTGTTGATAAAGGGTCAGATTATAAATTGTGGCTACGACAATAGTCTGATTCAAATCGACACTTGTATTATGTTTAACACCTTGAAATTTACCATTGTAATTTTCTGTTGTTTTTTTCTCCTTTTTCTGGCACGAGGAATAAGTGCAATGGGAATGTAAAAGAACTGTTTTATAGCATTTTTTTCGTTGTAAATAAAGAAGCATGCCAGAAGAGATGGTGTGTAAATCTGTTCATTCATGCAAACATGTCCTTTTTGTTTTGGTAGGTGATTTGGGCTTTTAGCAAAAGCAGCAAAAACTTAATTTAAAAGCAAACATGTCCTTTGTGTTTTGCTTGGGTATTTTTGAATGTGTGGTCTTTTGGGCTTTTCGCAAAAGCAGCAAAACTTAATTTAAAAGCAAAAAGTTGATGTCGGTGGAGATGCAGGGGATCGAACCCTGTACCTCTCGCATGCAAAGCGAGCGCTCTACCATTTGAGCTACATCCCCGTTTTGATAATTGTTTTCAAAGTAGGCTATTTATCCAATCGGCAAGTCAAAGTTTCTTCCAAAACCAAAAGCATGTGCTCTTTCTGTATCGAATAATTTATACGTCACCGACTTTTCCCAATTTCCCCATCAGTGTGTGAAAGCAACGACGACTTGAGTCAAAGTCTCATCCCAAAGACCCAAAGTCAATGCAAAATCTGCAAGCAGCTGTTAGTGGTCTCCCTCACCTCACCTTTATATATACATTAATTGCATTATATTTATTTCCTATTAATATTCTGTGATGTAATGTCCCCCCTGCATGACCTAAATTTCACAATAAACAAATGGAGAAAAAAGAGCCAACAACAAAAAAGAGCTTGAGAAATTTGTTTACCTTAAATTAGACTACTTTTGTTTTGTTTTTTAAAAAAAAATTTGGAGCATGATACGTGTACTCTGAATAAGAAAACATGGCAGTAAATGAAACAACTTGGGAAACTAAACCCAAAAGCCTTACCTCCATCCATCCATCACCCACCCCCCTGCCCACTCCTACTATCTTTAAACACGTAGTTAGTCTACGGGTTGCAATCTTACATAAACCACATTAAAATTGCCATCTTCCATTAATTTCATAGTTGGTCTTTAGATTGCTTTTCGTTTGGTGGGTAGAATAAGTATTAGGATTGGATTAGCTTAATCTAATGTCCATGTTTGTTGCTAAAAAATGAACGTGAATAAGATAAAAAATAATCCCTCCATAATCTTATTATGTGCATTTTTGTAGGATGATGTATCCTACCAATAAGGTGCGATACGTAATCAAATTATTCCAACCACTTTGATTTTGGACTCAAGACTCGATACATGTGACACGAACCTGGGACATTGGTGTCAATGAGTAATATTTATCTTTTATGTTTTAGTTTAAGCATGACTTCATCTAATAAATTATGATGGAGTTATATTCTAGTAAAAAAGAGTGAATCTGTCAATCTAACGACTATAAACGCCTCGCATCCACTCCGAAAAATTTGATAACAAAAAGGATGATGATTCACTATTGGGCCTTGAATGTTAGGTAGGATAAGTGGGCTTGGCCCAAGCTTATTACAACCCTAGAGATTTGAGAAGTGACCAGTCTTTCCTGCCTTAAAAGTTAAAACACACTCACTTATCCCTAATTCATTGCTTAAACTGGCGGCGGGAAAATAAACGCAAAATAAATTAAAAAAAAGGTTAAGCATATTTCCAAAACTCTCAAAAACGAAAAAGCTCCAAAGGTGGGCTTGAAAAATAAAGTGCACCACCCCACGCGTGTACAATAGCGCGTGGTATCGGAATATCCCGTCTACTTTTTCCTCGCAAGCTACAAGCAAAGACGCACACTTACTAGAGCGTACGTCTCCCAGCCATCTCAATCGTTCATCATCCAAATATCTTCATCGGACGGCCATCAGCAAAGAGCAGACCAACTCCTGCGAAGTGCATTAGTACCTCTGACTCCCTGCCTTAGATTCGGGTATCCGAGGCTGAGGTTCGGGTTCCGAGCCTGAGGCGACGTTTTCCTCTGAGACTCTCTGTGAGTTGGTTGGAAAACATTTTTTTTGAGCAGTGTTTGTTTGGATCGCTTTATCTTCGGCTTTGGTCCGAGAAATGAATTTCGGTTTCTCACTCTTCTAGTCTTCTCTGCGCAGAAACAAACTGGTCAGAGAGAGAGAGAGAGAGAGAGAGAGAGAGCTCAGAGGCAAAGGCATAGTGAAAGAGAAGAGAGCCATTTGCGTCGTCGTTTTGGAGCTTAAGCAACTGTGAATTGAGCTACAAGAGAAGAACGACGCCGTAGTGTCCACGCTCTTGAAGAACCCTAATTCTCTTGGCTTGGATCACAGTGTGAGCTCCCAACTCCACCTTTTTCTTGCTCGCCTCGCTAACACCTCCTTATGTTGCTTTAGCTTCCTTCTGGTGTAAGAATGAGCCATTAGAGTTGGAACTATTGAGGTTTTCTGTTTCTAATTTTCGTCAAATTAGCTCGGAAATGCTCAATTCTGGTGATTCTTTTGGGTTTTGGGGAGAATTGAGGTTTCAGTGCTTGTTTGGTAGAGATATGGTTGGTTTTTTTTAGGGTTTTTAAGTGTAAAATTTGAGTTTTGCTTTTGCTTTAATTTGGCTGTCTATGGCTTGATTAATTTTTTTTAGTGCTTTCGGTTTAGTCTTTGAAATGTTTTTCGAAACTCCAGAGCTCACATTAGCTTAAGTTTATGATAACTTTGCAATTTTGGTGGATATTAGCTCTTGAAGTCTCATGAGATTCATAAATTCGGTGCTGCAAAATCCAACAACGGATATTTGCTCGTGTAGCTCCTTTTCAAGACACCAGAATATAGAGAAGTTTGAATCTTTTTTGTTTATTTATTATACAAATATTCAGGAAGGCTTGAATCTAAAAGCTGCCATCCAAGCCCCTAATTCGATTTCAAGTTCTCTCTCTCTCTCTCTCTCCTTCAAATTACAATTAATTGAATAAGACACATACAACTAGTTGTTTGACACTTGCATGGAATTTGAAACTTTATTGTCGCGGGTTCCAATTAGCAGACCGATGTAGTGGTTCTCCATAAATGAACCCACTTGAGTTTTAATTCTAATATAAATTTATCCTTTTGGTTTCCATGTCTTTTAATTTTGGACAGTTTACTAGCCTTACTGATACATGGTTCTTTTGTTGAAATTGCCTGCCAGTACTTCTAGTCTCATTTGTCCACTGAAACTTTCTTATGCAGGATAATTTTAAGAGATGCTGCTGTGGATATTTCATGCCATTTTGGAGCACACCTCTCGTTTCAAATGTACTTATTAAGCATGTGAGAATGCCTTTAAGCAGAATTGTAGGGATGAGGCAGTCTGATGCATAATGATCATAGCTATTTTCCACAAAATCAATTAGCTGGGAAAATTTGGTGCCTGGAAATTTAATGCCAGGTAACGAAATTGAAGGCAGGATCCACAAATTATATGAGCTAGATAACTATTCTCGTCAATCTCAAGTTGCGGATGGTAATTGGCCTGTGCTTTACAATCAGTGGCATGAAAAACAAAGAGAGATCAGTGAACCTCTAAGTTTCAATCGGAAGAGTAATGTGCAACAATTAGGTACAAATGGCTTCACTTTCTATGGTCTTCTTGATTGCTTTATAATTTATCTGTTTTGATTTTCATGACTGCATGGGAGTTTGCATTCTGTTTCTCAAATAGTGGACAAGTCTTGGAAAACAAGATTCTGTATTTCCTGAAGACAGTTGCTTCATGATAACGTGAAATACCCGTTTTGTGTTTTTGAATTAATGTATCTGTTGTGGTATTTGCAGATTCTGTGAGAGGACGTGGCAATCAATCCTTGACTTTTGATAAAAATTATACACAATTGGCTCAGAGACCTGGATTGTCCAATATTCAAACTACAGACCCTCATCTGAAGACGAATGGCTTTATGCTTGGACGACAGGATTTCGGAGAAAGGCAGAATCAATTTGAGTTTTTGGGTGAGAGCACAGTTTTTTCTCCACATAATTTAACTTCGAGAGGCTTATCTATCCTTCAATCAGAGCAAGAAAATGCATCAGGTGATAGCCCCACCCTGACAACCAATTCAGAAAGGTCTGAAATTACTGAAGCTTCCACTGAGTTTAACTTTGTTGGAAAGCAGCAGCAACTTGTGAGGGGTCAACAACAAGGCATTCCACAACTTCACTCAATGCAGCAGTCTGGGTACACTGACATGCAGTTGTTGCAGCAGCACGTGATGTTTAAGAACCTTCAAGAACTTCAGAGGCAGCAGCAACTGCAACAATTTGGTGATACAAGGCAACAGAATTCAGTAAATCAGCTCTCTGCAATGAATAAGCAGGCTGCTGGGGTTCAGTTTTCACCTCTCATCAATGGAACACCTGTTAATGATACATCACAAATGTTTATGAACTGGGTGCAGCGAGGTGGATCTCCTGCTGGGCAAAATGTATCCAATAGAGTCATTTTTTCTCAAGAGCAAGGTCAGACTTTGAGTTCAATGGGTCCAGCTCCTCAGCAGTTCGATGTCTCCTTATACGGTACTCCTGTTGCTAGTGGAAGAGGGACTATGAATCAGTATTCCCATCTTCAGGCGATGTCTCATGATTCTGAAAATTTGTTGACCAAGGCTAGTGATCAAACACAGAAGCCTGTTATGCAGTCATCAGGCTTCACTAACCCCTTTGTAGGTGATCATTGCACTACTGCTTCTCCGGAGCAGGCTTGCTTGCCTCAAGGGGCTTTCATTTCCAAACAAGGATTTCAGGGAAAGAATGTGCTTGGACAAGTTACTAATCAGGGTTTGAATTGTGGATCTACATTGGGCAACCTCCAGCAAGGGAATACGTTGCAAGCAAATACATCACTGCAGGAAATCAGTGGAAAGCAAGATCCAGCTGGTTGGCCTGGAACCTTTCAGAAAAAAACAATGCAGCATGGCCCTTCACAGGGTTTGGTTCCCCTAGATCCAATGGAAGAGAAGATTTTGTTTAACACAGAAGATAATTTTTGGGATGCTTCTATGGTAAAGCGCAGTGATATTGGTGCTGGAGGCTTTGGAAATGCATTTGAACAGACAGGATATTCAGATGCATTTCCTTCTCTCCAAAGTGGAAGCTGGAGCGCACTTATGCAGTCTGCTGTAGCTGAAGCTTCTAGTAGTGATACCGGGCCACAGGAGGAGTGGAGTGGATTGACTTTTCAGAATACAGACTTGTCAACTGGTAATCAGTCTTCAAACATCTTGGACAGTGAGAAGCAACAAGGAAGTTGGGCTGATAACAACCTGCAGAGTGCCTCTTCCTTAAGTTCAAAACCTTTTCCCATGCTTAACGATTCCAGTGTTAATTCTAGCTTTCCTGGCTTTCCACAGCCAGGCATCCAATTCCCAACAGAGCATAGAGAAGGGCTCCACCAGGATGAATATCATGAATCTATTCAGAAGTCTCCCAAAAACGCGAGTGAGTGGTTGGATCGTAACCTTCAACAAAAGCTATCTGTGGAGAGAAGTCAACAGGTTCAACCACATTTGCGTTTGGACAACACATGGACCAGTCAAATAAATGAGCACTCAGAATGTGATCCACGTCAGCAGAGAATAGACTCCTATGGTATTGTTGGCCAACCAAGTGGTAAACCAGAAGGTATGATTGTCCATTTTCGATCCTCTAGTGGAAATGCTTCTATTTTCAGCTCCCATGACATTGTGGGTGATTTTTGGACAGGTGAGAGTGAAGCCATGTACAAGAGGAACTCTGATGGTTCTCTGTGGAAGAGGGAAGGTGATTGCAGGGTAAATTCATTTTCCAGATCAACTGGACAATTGGAGCAAGTACAATCTGGCTCAGAGGATACTCTGAGGAACAGAGAAAATTCACATGCATTTAACTTTCATTCCTTGCAAAATTCACACATAACTAAGGTCCATCAGGAAACCAGTCACCAAGTCCAAGATAATAATAAGCTTGAATACATGAAACGTATCATATTTTGCAACAAAGAGGAGAATGAGGGCATCAGAGAAAAACAGCATCAACTGAGTAATAGCTCTCATGTGATTGGGAACTCTTATGGGAGGGAGGGTGAAACATATGAGCAACAGCAAAATTGCTACCAAAGTGACAACACTTATGACGGTAAGCGAGCTGATACATCTACTACCGTCTGCAGATCGGGGGATCCTAGTGGCATGCATGTCACTGCACGAACAAGGTAGTTTGCTTAGGAGATAATGATGGATTGGAAGTTTTTGATTCATGCCTTATATTTCTTCTGCATACTAATGAGCATTTCACATTCTCTCTTCTTCCATCATAATTATTTACCTTACGCGCTCATATTGTTTAACACATTTTACTATTATCTGCGTTCCAAACTATTTTTATGAGACATTTACCCTTATCTTCTATTTTGTATGTTCTCATGGAATCTTTTGATGGCTTAACCACAGCAGTCAAAATATGTTTCATCTTCTTAGCAAAGTTGACCAGTCGAAGGAGAATAGCTCTATAGCACAATTTGGGCCTTCTGGATTTAACCCATTATCTGAGGTAACTGAGGCAAAAACTCATGGAGCATCTGTTGCTCATATGTACAGTCAGTCTTCTGCTTCTCAAGGTTTTGCTTTGAAATTGGCTCCTCCATCTCAGCGCCAGTCCAATTCAAACACTCTCTTCTCCTCTCAGGGTATGCTACAACCAGAAAGTAATCCAAATAAAATGCAAATGGATTCTGATTTAGGAGAGAAAAGCCAGAGCTGGTTACCTACTCCGTCGTCCTCTCAATCTTTGCCCCAATCACATGAATCATCACCAAGAGCCCGTTGGGATGATAAATTTAGTATTGTGGGACAATCAAGCATCTCCTCATCTTATATGCATGGGAGCTCTATTGCAGAAATTACATCCAGTCCTACATTTCCAAGGAATCAGCTTCAAACACAACATCTGTTTAGTGTACCTGGAGCAGGTCCATCTACACAGGCAACGTTACCTGGTACTGCCAGTAGACATTCACCTTCCAACCTTGCTCTACCTCAAGGTACTTCTCAGCAGATTTTTATCAACCCTGGTGGTCAACAATTCCCTGTTCTTGAAGCTGTGCCAGTATCTCAGTCTCCTTATATGTCAGGCATGCCTGCACGGGGTGGAGCTTCAGTGAGGCCACAGGGTTTATGGACAAATAACCCAAGTCAGCAACATCTTTCTGGTATGGAAACTCAAAAGGTTCCTTTGGTAAATCATGATAGCATGGATACTACTCCATTGGCTTCGGAGCTAAATAGTCTAAATACTCAAGAAGGTGGATATAGGTCATCGGAATTTGGTGCCTCTTCTATGAATTTACAAGGCTTCATTTCTTCAGAAGAGCAGCAAGGGAAGGAGAGGGCCCAGAAGCCAGTGTCATCTGGAATGCTTGATGCATCACAGACAGGGGTAAGGAATGTCTCTGATCCAAGAGCTTTGGCCTCTGGCTCATTGTTGAATCCCTCTGCAAGAAATCTTGGATTTTTTGGCCATGCTTTAAAACCTTCACATGGCTTTCATCAAAATTACTCCCCGCTGCGCCAAGTGCAGGCAATAATGAATGTAGAGACTGATCCAAGTGGGAGGGATCTGGATGAACAACAGGTAAATGCTGTGGCAGGGCAGCAGTCAACTTATGGTCATAACAAGGATGATGAACTGAGTTCTGCATCAGCTCTCAAGTCATCGCCACATGGAAATTCCAAAGCACCAAGTTTCTTGACTGATGCAAGAGAAGATCCAAGTGTAAAAACTACTTCACCATCTGCTTTCCAAGCCCAAGGCATGGTTGCATTTGGTGAAAGTGATTCCCAGAGTCAATCTACTGGCAATACTGTGTTATCTAATCAGGCAGAAACTTCTTGGGGCAATTTACGCATGGCACCCAACTGGTTTAAGCAGTATGGGACTTTCAGAAATGGGCAGATGCCACCAATGTATGATGCAAGGCTTGCACGGACTGCTGCAGGGCAGTTCTCTCTTGTGAAGCCTTCGCAGAGTCTAAACATACATTCTCCCGTGGAACAGATAGATGCTTCTGATGCTAGTCAAAGCAGCAGAGTCTGGCCAAGTACAGCTGCCAATTTAGTGGGAAGTGAACCAATAACTCCTTCTGTGTTGCCTTCAGATGCCATTGATGGAAATACGGCTAGTGTTAGACCAAAGAAACGCAAAATTGCAACATATGAACTTCTACCATGGCACAAAGTGACACAAGGGTCCAAAAGAGTTCATGATATCAGGTATTTTGTTATTGCCCATTTCTTTGCTTTTATGTCAATCTTGGTGTGTAGAAGATGAGTTACTTCTGATTAGATATTCTTTTCTTTCTTCTCAAAGACTCATCTTTTTTACCCACTGAAGTGCACAGCTGACCCTTTTCACATCTGTCACTTGAATGCAAGAAAAAAATATTCTCTTATTTTAGCCTAATTTCTTCTTAAATTTCTCTGTTCTCGTACATATACCCAGCATACACACTACTTGGGTCATTTTCTGCTCATGTTTGTTAACTTTTGTAGTGCACTTGTTTATGCAGTATGTCAGAGCAAGACTGGGCACTGGCATCCAATCGGCTGATTGAGAAAGTGAGCTTTTAGTTAAATAGATCATACAATGCAATTCATTCTACTTTAAAATTTCATCCGGATACTCAGATCCAAGTGGTTATAATATCGTTCATTTTTAATGGCAGGTTGGGGATGAGTTTGAAATGTTTGAAGATGGGCATCAAATCCTTCGATCTAAGAGAAGGCTTATTTGCACAACACAGTTTCTGCAGCATTTGCTTGGCCCTGCACCCGCATCCATTCTCTCAGCAGATGCTGCTCTGTACTATGATAGTGTGATATATTTTGTTGCTAAATTATCATTAGGGGATGCATGCAGCCTGACCTGCAGCAAAAGAAACAGTGTTCATATGCCACCAAACGACGGTAATATGTAAGTGTCATCTTCATGGGTTTTTGAAAAATTGAGAGGACTTGTAATCCGATTTGAAGTTTACAAAAAATACTTGTAGTTGAAATTGTATGCCTCGAGCATTTGGCCTTCTAAGAAGTAATTTCTTTGTAAATGATTTGTAGGATTCTGGAAAGGCTTAAGTTCTCTGAGAGTATTGATGACCAGTACTTTTCAAAAGCTGTTGGAGACTTCACAAATAGATTTAAAAAGCTGGAAAATGACTTACTGAGGTATGGCAAAGTTTTCCCTTCCTGAAATCCTTTTGACATTTATGGTAACTACACTGTCATACAGTCTTTGTTGGGGGATAAATGCAGAAAAATGTTTCTTGGAACCAACTTTAAGCAGTTGGACTAAGCCTCTGCTAGAAGTTTACTGGGGTACTCATACATTTTTGCCCAATATAATCACCTATCTATTCCCAAGGTTCCGGACCCAAAAAAAGAAAAAGAAAAAAGATTCCCAAGGGTAAAATTAATATTCTGTGTTTTTCAATTCAGAACTACATAGAGTGAGAATTGGATAACCTTTAAAATTCTGCCTTGATAATTTTTCAGAATCGATACCTTTAGTATATGTAGCTATGCATTGAGCCATATAGTTAAATTCTCTTATATCATGGTATCTTTTAATGTTCCAGGTTAGACAGGACGGCATCAATTTTAGATTTAAGGCTGGAATGTCAGGAGTTGGAAAGATTTTCAGTCATCAACCGGTTTGCCAGGTTCCATGTCCCCCGAGCAGATATGTCTGCAGTCCCTTCTTCATCTGGTACAATACCAACTGCACTAAGACCATGTCCCCAGCGATATGTCACTGGACAGCCACTGCCGAGGAATCTACCAGAGGGGGTACAGTGTCTTTCACTGTGATTATCAATTGATTGATCCTCTCCCCAGCTGAATCCTCTTCTCTTTTCATCTATATTTGCATTCCGTATCCCGCTCATGCACCGGTCTATGATCACTTTTTACTGACATATATGCTGGCATTGAAGAAGGAAGATGGAATGCAGGAAGTGGTCGAACCCAAGTAACGAAGGCTGCTCGTTCATTTTTGAACCAACACCTATTGTTGTCATTTTTGGGAAAGTACATATTGTTCTTTTGTATATTTTGATGAAGTTCCAAGGAGAATAGGTAGTACCTGAAGTAGCAGGAGGACCGTTGGTGTGCACGTGTCTCTAGTTGCCTAAGTTGTTGCATAAATTAGTTTAATTTAGCATACCTAATTTATACAGGAATATCTGGTGGCTGAGAGCACTGTAGTATTTCCTCGTCTCTTTCTCCCCCTCCACTTTTTCCCTTTTTGTCTGTTTACAGGTCTTTTGCTGCATAAAAGCTGTGCTGGCCGAACTGGAGAGTTGGGATGTTTGAGGGGCAAAGCAAATTAGTTAGTCAAATTGAATAATATTCTGGAAAAAGGTACAGTTTGGTTGTAATTTTATAATCCAACAGATGCTTTTATTTTACTCTGGAGACTCCACCACAAATATGGGAGAGTTTTTAAAAGTTTCTGACTGTTCCCCTTGCCCCTTAATGATAATATCTTTTCATTGGTCACGTGTCTTCCTATGTTGATGATACCTTGACTTGGATTTAGAATTTCTATTGGGGAGCACAAAATCTCTCTGAAAAGGTTGCCCGAAGCTTCCAATTCCATGACAACTTTTTCTCTTGTTTGGTTGGAAAAGTACAAGGTTTCAGTTTCAAGATCTTGATTTGATTCTGTGTCCCTCAAATGTCATAAAGCGTTTGCATATGCATATGCTTATGATGGAGTAAAAGACAAGACAAGACAAAGAAAGGCTTTTATTAATTATGGTACAGAGGACAAAAACTAAACAAAAAGGTATGGAATGGTGTTGGATTGGATTCTAAGTACTTGCTTGTTTGTCTTCCATTGGAAAATTGACTGAAAGCAGCAGCCACTGACACGTCAGACAGTTTGTGATCCTCCTCCTCCCTCTTAGTAACTAACTTAACTAATTTAACCAACCTGGTGTCCACCCTGTCTGCATCAGAATCTGATCCATTCATGATTGGAAAGTGATGTGAAAACTGAGAAAATCCTAAACAAGGATAAAAACGACCCACCAAAGGTTTTTAAAAAAAAATTGTTTGTTTTGTTTTTCATAAAATGATGATAAAACCTGTGGGGTTACTTGGTTTTGGTTCGGCATGCATATTCCGAGGAAGCTTGGATTAGGTGGGCTTCGGTGCTTTGTACGGTACAGGGGAGATCACTGTTGACTGCTGACAACATCGATTTGTTGTTTTTGTTTTCTGAAAAGGCAAGCACTTCCCTGTAATTTTACCATCATCTCCACAATCTCCACGTGGGTTTAAGACTTTTTGCCAACTGGAATGTGGGACCCGAATCACCATGGATCCACCAAATATTTCTTAGGAACGTTGGGATAATTCCTTTTGGCGGTGTACTATATACTTATGTGGTCCTTGGTCCTTGACCAATATTTTTATTGTTACATAAAAAGGCTTTGTTGGTCCAATAAATAAAAAGAAAAATTACTCGAAATTAGTTTTCCTTTTCTCAAGGAGGAATTCTGCGGTCCTAGCTTGACTAGGAATTCCTTGTTTTGTAGGAAAAAAGAAAACCCTACGAGACTAGGATTACTTTTCACATCCCACGTTATAAAACCTACCATTCAGCCCATTAGAACCACAATACCCACAAATCTCAAACAAGACTTCAAGAAAAGCCATTAGAAGCACAACACAATATACTCAAATCTCAAACAAGACTTCAACAAAAGCTATAACCTCTCTCTCTCCTTCTCTCAACCATGCAAAAGGCCACGCAAAAGACCAAGCAAAAGGAGGATTGGGATAAGGGGTTTTGCAACGACGGTGGGTTTTGTTCAGACTGCAAGGCATACACAGACGTTGTGCTCGACCACCGGTCCGGTGACACAATCTGCACCCAATGCGGCCTGGTTCTTGAAGACCACGCTGTGGATTTCACTGCCGAGTGGCGAAACTTTGATGATCAAGACTCTACCAACGATCCTTCACGCGTCGGCTCTCGCTCCGATCCTTTACTGAACAATGGTGTTCTTACCGTTAACATCTCCAACGACAACAAGAAGGCTGTTTCTTGTGTTCTTCCTCGGCTCCACAAGACTCTCCAAAACCCAGACAAGTCTCTCCACATTGCTTTTGAGACCCTTGGTATGATGGCCGACCGGCTAGCCCTAGTTACGGCGATACGAGACCATGCCAAAGAGCTGTACAAGAACGCCGACGATCGCAAGTTTTGTAGGGGAAGAAACTGTGATGCTATAATGGCTGCCTGCCTCTTTCTTGCTTGCCAAGAAAAGGGTTTTCCCCGAACCCTAAAGGAAATCGCGATGGTCGCCAACGGTGCCACAAGAAAAGAAATCAACAGAATGAAAGAGCTCTTGAAGAAAATACTAGAGGTTGATTCGAAGACTACAGATATTGGGGATCTTTCGCGGCGGTGCTGCTCCATGATTGGTATGGCTAATCAAGATATGAAGGCTGTGTTGGAGACTCTGAACAAGTCGAAAGAGATTGATGTAAGGAGAAGCCCTAAGTCTGTTTTGGCAGCGGTTATGTACATGATAGCGCAGCTCTCCAATGACAAGTCAACTCGAGAGTTAACTCTTCATGGTACATAACTCAAACTAATTAATCTCTCCAATTTTCATACATATTCTGTTTAATTTTTGACAATTTGGTTAATTTTCATGCATATTTTGTTTAATTTGGTTTCAATGATTTCTGTAATCTCTTAATTAATAAGCATACATATAATTAATTTAAATCTAGTTAATTTATTAGTTCCAAATTAGTGTTGTGTCATATTTTTAATTTGGTAATCTTGAAGCATTAAGAGGGCTTATAGATCATATTGCAACATTTTAATTTGCAATTTTGATATTTGTATGCATGGATTTTAACACAGCTGTGTGTGGATATTGCAGCTGTCTCACAAGCAGCTGATGTTGCTGTAGCGACAACTAAGAAGGCATACAAAGATCTATATCCCTATGTTTCAAGGATAATACCCAACTGGTTTGTCAAGTTGGAGGACCTCAAGATACTTTGCCTCCCTTGAAGGTGTTAGAGCCAAACGATATAACATTGAGGGTAGGCTACTTGGTTAGTCTGACGACAGAACCCTTATGTATAGAGATTGCTCGCCTAATCCTCTAGAACATAATCTGATTTGTTTACTTGTTTACTTTCTCCCAATAATACATTATTATTGGGAAGGAAAATATGGAAGAAAAAAGTTGAGATATTAAACATTTTTCAAATTAAATAATTAATAACAAGTTTTGTGGATGCTTTATGCATATTAAATTTGTACAAAAGACCAGAGTTTTAGAGTTTCACTTTTTGTTATTTATCATGACGCACGTCTCCATCATTATTATAAATACTTTATTTCTGTGAATTATTCTACAATGAAATTCTACAATTGTCAAGTGAACGAAAGGTCCAACCTTATAATTTTTTGAGATCAGTTGGACGAAAGGTCCAACCTTGCAGTTGTCAAGCTCATGGGGACAAAAGGTCCAATCTAGTAAGTGATCATGTTTATTGACATAATGTTGTGCACAACATCCTAGATCAGAAATTCGTCTACATTAGATATTTTTCTACATTAGAATTCAACTCAATCTACAACTTTGAAGCAATTGATATTTAGCTCAATGTGATCAACAATTTTTATGCAACTCCCCAAACAAGAGTCTTGTTTGGGGACTTGGGAGACTTCTGTTTGTGAGTAAAATTACCCTAGGGCTGAGCTTCATATGGATTGAAATTCTAATCAGAGATGGACTTTTACTTTGAGGCTAATTAAGAAGCCTACTTCTACAAGGATTTGATTATCTCCAAGTGATTATATAAAGGCAACTCTTAAACTTGAAAGGGGTTCCTGAAGGCTTTTCTCTTGGTTCCTCTGGCGATATCTCAACCCTACTATATCGATATTTGATCTTGTTCATTATAATTATGAGTGTTATATGTGTAATTGGGATATGGGTTGTGAGAATCAAACACTTTGTACCCCGTGGACGTAGCCCTATTATGGATGAACCACGTAAATCTCTTTTGTCACTTGTGTTGTGCGAAAACACTCCAAGACCTTGTCATTGATGAACTACGAAACTATCACACACAAGCCACGTAAAGATAAAGCACTCCCATAACCATAAAGTAAACACACACACAAAGAACACAAGAATTTATAGAGGTCCGGCGTTGTGCCTACGTCCTCTTGGTGATCCCCGAGAAATTCACTAGTATGAAATAACCCCTTTGGTTACAATGAAGACCCCTCTTGATCTCTCAAAAACCCTAGTTTTCCTTTCTCTCACCCTTGGCTCAAACCCAATTTGATGCCTTAGGTTTCTCACGTTACAATAACCTAGCGCTAAAATGACTATTTATATGTCATAAGGCTTTAGTACAACTATGGAAGGAATAGGAAACTTAAAGGACTCCAAAACTAAGAGAAAATTTGTCCAAATATGCGCTGGATTCGCATGTCCCGCTCGATCGTTTATGTCAGCTCAAGTCTGAGCACTATCGCTTTAGTAGGCACTCAAGCTCCTGGGTCTGGGCGAGACGTACCGCTCTGCCGCTTGAGTGCCTGTAGTTTCCTCTCGAGCGGCAGAGAAGCGGCAGAGCCCAGTCAAATTGCTGCAGCTCTTTTGACTGTCTGTTTTCTTCACTTCTTCCACATCTTTAAGTGAGCCAAACATCAACAATCTCCACCTTGGCGAGCCTTAAACACCTTATGAAAATCATTGATCCCTAGAACCTCTTCAAACCTTTTGGAAACCGTTCTAGTAATTCCCAAGAGCTCCACCTCAATCTTTTAGCATTTAACAAGATTGAACAAGCTCAAAAAATGTCTGAACTTCTCAACTGTGACTAGCTTGGTCAAGCAATCCGAAGCGTTCTAATCCGTATGAACCTTCTCTATTGCAATATCCTCATTGGTCACCCAATCCCTTATCCGGTGGTACCATACATCAATATGCTTAAACCTTCCATGAAACACTTGATTCTTGACTAAGCATATATATAACACTTTGACTGTCATCCCTTTGTATCACCACCAAGTCTTGAGCTATCCTAAACTCTTTAGCCAATATTGTCAGCCATAATGCTTCCTTAGAAGCCTCCGTTAGTGCTATATACTCTGCTTTAGCAGTACACAAGGCAGTAACTGATTGTAGCACCGCTCTCCACCTAATCGGTCCTCCACCACAAGTGAAAACATACCTCATGGTGGATATCCTCTTGTCTATGTATCCTGCATAATCCGAATACATATAATCTGGAATACATGTTTTTCTTTGTTGTCTTTCAAACAAAATCTCAAGCTTCTTGGTGCCCTTCAAATACTTGAAAATCCACTTCACTGCATTCTAATGTTGTTTACCCTGATTTGCAATATATCTTGAAACTACGCTCATAGCTTGAGCTAAGTCAGGGCGTGTGTATACCACATTGCGCACATGAGACACCCTACCGCACTTGCATGAGGAACCTTACTCATCTCATCATTCTCTTTGTCATTTGAAGGACTCTCTTGGGGACTTAGTCTAAAGTGCTCCGCCAAAGGAGTAGACACATGCTTGTAATCCACCATGTTGAATCTCTCAAGTATCTTAGATATGTACTTGCCTTGTGATAGCCACAAGTTGCTCATATCGGTCTCTCCTTATTTCCATTCCTAGGATCTTTTGTGCGGGACCAAAATCTTTCATGTCAAACTCCTTCCCAAGTAGAATCTTCAACTCTCGAACCTTTGACATGTCTTGACACGCAAAAAGCATATCATCCACATAGAGCAGCAACATGATGATTTTTCGATCCTTGAACGCATGAGAGTACACACAGCAATCCGATTCGCATCTTCTATACCCAATTCGTAGCATATGTGTGTCAAAGCGCTTGTACCACTATCTTAGAGATTGCTTGAGCCCATACAAAGACTTCTTCAACCTACAAACCAGATTTCCTTTACTCACTTCAATGAGCCTTTGAGGTTGACTCATATAGATGTCGTCCTCTAAGTCTTCATAGAGGAACACCATTTTCACATCCATTTGCTCCACCTCCATGTCCCATTGTGCCACTATGGAAAGCAATAACCGTATAGAAGTATGTTTCACCACCGAAGAGAAGATCTCATCATAATCAACTCCTTTCTTTTGTAAGTACCCATTGGCCACTAAACAAGCTTTGAATCTAGTTGGCTATTTCTCATATATCCCTTCCTTATTCCTAAACACCCACTTGCAGCCGATCACCTTCCGATATTTGGGTTTAGAAACCAACTCCCAAACAGAGTTCTGGTGTAGAGATTCCATCTTATCCATCATAGCACTCATCCAACTTTCCCGCTCCGAACTCTCAACAGCTTCTTGGAACATGGTTGGATCTCCTTCATTCATCTTTAGAGCATAGTGAACTGCATCCGTCTCCCATCCAAACTGTTGAGGAGGTTTGATGGTTCTCTTAGGCCTGAACGTAGCTGTAAATGGCGGCTCCACCTGAACTTGAGCCTCTTCTTCTTGTTCATCTTGAGTTTGTTGTTGTTGTTGCCCAATTTCTTCCACCTCAGTATCGGACTCCACCACCTCATGAACGTCTTCAATTGGCTGCATACTTGGAGTTTCCCCAAACACCTCATTTGGTGAAATTGTAACGGTTGTCTTTGTTCCAACAACATCTTCTTTCGCCTCTAGTTTCTTAACTTTGATTATAGGCATGATTTTCTTATCAAACACAACGTCTTTACTGAGTATTTTCTTCCGATTCACTGGATCTCATAGCTTGAAACCTTTCATACCGTTCTCAAAGCTGAGGAATATACACTCAAGAGATTTTGATTTCAACTTGGTTATCCCATCACTAGATATAAGGGCATAGGCATTGTATCCAAATACTTTCAAATTAGTATACTTAATAGATTTATTTGACCATAACTTTTCCACACACTTGAAGTTAAGATACTTCGATGGTGACCGATTAACCAAATAGGAAGCGTGGTTAACCGCCTCCACCCAAAATGCCTCGGGCAAGCCGGCATGAATCCTAATGCACCTCTCATACTCCATGAGATTTCTATTCATCCTTTCCAGGGCTCCATTTTTTTGGGGCGTCTTCTTCACAATAAAATGCCACTTGACACCTTCGCTCTTGCACAACTTCAGAAATTTGCTATCTTTATATTCTCCTTCATTGTCACTTCTTAGGATCTTCTTTCCCATAAGGTTCTCTACTTCCGCCTTCCACTCCTTGAATTTGGTGAAGACCTCGGATTTCTTCTTCATGAAATAGACTCAAACCTTCCTAGAAAAATCATCCAAGAATATGACATAGTAGCGAGCTCCACCCAATGACTTGACCGGCGCTGGCCCCTATACATCCAAGTGAATATAATCGAGCATTCTCGTGCTCCTATTCTCTTTCTCTTACTGCTTGAATGCCACCTTCAACTGCTTCCCCATGGTATAGAATTTACAAAACTTAAGTTTACAACTATGCATTCCCTTCATAAGCTTCCATTTGTGCAACTCTTGCATGGCTTGCTCATTCATGTGCCCTAGCCTCAAGTGCCAAAGCTGAGTATCATATGAGTCCTTCTTAGAAGATATAGCTGCTCCACTAGTCACCATTGTACCACATAGTCGATACAAGCAGTTAGGTTGAATCTCTCTATTCATAACCACAAGTGAACCCTTTGAGATTATGAGCTTCCCTCTATTGGCCTTGTAGGAATAGCCAATCTTGTCAAAGGTACCGAGAGAGATGAGATTCTTCTTCAACTTTGGTATATACATAACCATACCCAATGTCCTAACCACATCGTCGTGCATCTTCATCTTGATTGTACATATTCCTTTGACTCTACAAACTGAGCCGTCTCCCATCATAACTTCATCACTGTAGTCCACCTTATACGTGTCAAACCAAGATTTGTTTAAACACATATGATATGAGCACCTGGAATCTAAAATCCAATCAGAAGATGAAACCCTAGAATAGATATCAAGTGTATCAATATTAACAATGCTATCAGTAAATAAAAGCTCACCATCGTTATCCTCCTCGACTCTGGCTTCATTCTGCGTCTTCCCTTTGTTTCTCTTCTCTCTCCATGTAGGATAATTCTTCTTCCAATGATCCTTTGACCCACATTCAAAACAACTGTCTTTCGCCTTGAATTTTGATCTTCCCCTATTTCTCTTCTTGCCTTCACGCTTGCTCGATCGACCTCTCTCTCCGGACTTTGGTACAAGACCTTCACCTTGAGAGGCATCGCTAAAATGTTGAACCATTATGTCATGAGTCATGATGTCTTGCATGACCTCTTCATACTTCAAAGTTCCCTTCTCAAACATAAGTGTCGTGCTGAAGTGTTTATAATACGGTGGCAGGGATGTTAGTAATATCACAGCCTTGTTTTCCGACTTATAAATCTCATCCATCCTCTACAAGTCAACAATACACCTGTTAAAGGCGCTCACGTGCTCCATTACCCTCCTCCATCTTTAGAGAGTGAAGCTCATCCTTCAAGAAGAGCTTGTTAGACAACGATTTGGTTGCAAACATCCCTTTGAGTTTCACCCATGTCTGCTTTATGGTGTCTTCCATCGCATTACACAACACCTCATCGGTTAGATATTGTTAAATGGATCCTCTAACAAGCTCGTCTAGATCCTCCCAATCTGCATCTGTTATGGTTATCGGCTTCTTTTCCTTGCCTCCTAAGACTTTGCTGAGACCTTGCTGCTTAAGGACATACTTCATCCTTCTTTGCCAAAGCATGAAGTTTTCCTTGTCGATGAACAGCTTTAACTCCACCTTCATACTTGATACACGTGGTAATTTAATACCGAAACTTTCTTCATCCTTGTCGTCTGCCATCGTCAACACACCACCGCTCTTAAAGTTGTAAGAGCACTTGGGCATAAACTAATACCCACCGCAACTGCAACTCTGATACCACTTATTGTGCGAAAACACTCTAAGACCTTGTTGATGGAATACGAAACTATCACACACAAGCCACACAAAGATAAAGCACTCCCATAACCACAAAGTAAACACGCACACAAATAACACAAGAATTTTTAGAGGTTCGGCGTTGTGACTATGTCTTCTTGGTGATCCCCGAAAAATTCACTTGTATGAAAGAACTCATTTGGTTACAATGAAGAACCCCATTTGATCTCTCACAAACCCTAGCTCTCATTTCTCTCACCCTTGGCTCAAACGCAATTTGATGCCTTAGCTTTCTCACATTACAATAACCTAGCGCTAAAATTCCTATTTACATGTCATAGGGCTTTAGTACAATTATGGAAGGAATAGGAAACTTAAGGGACTCCAAAACTAGGAGAAAATCTGTCCAGATTTGCTAAGGATACGTGTTGCGTAGATACAGCTGCACCAAAATGGATTCAGTTGCATCCTCAACTTGTGATACTCGCAAGTGCACGAGCCGTTTGGTAGTATAGCATATGTAAGTGCGAGGTCGATCCCACGAGGATTGGTGATTGAAAGATCCAATTCATTTTTCCTACACAAAACAGAAATGAAAAAGAAAGGAAATAAATAAAACAAGGAAGAAAGAAATAACTAACTCAAGTAGATAAGTTCCCAAGTTCAATTAGATTAATGGATTGATTCTAGCTAAAGTATGATTAAGCCATGGTGTGTGGTCATAACCTTGTGTTCCTAATTCCCTAATTTGATCATTTGTTGTCTAACCTAAAATTAAGCATTAGGAACCCATTAAGCATAGAAGAACATTTTAAACAACCAAGTATGTATCTAATCCCTGTTGTCGAATGTCCATACATACTCTTCCTATTCATAGTTCAATTTGAATTAAAGCATGGTGTCTACTCTTAATTCAAACCAAGATAGCTAACATGCAAGCCTAAATGGTGATCAATCATTCAAACTAGCATATTAACTTATAAGCATAATGAATAAGAACAAAAACCATAATTGAAACTTGGAAACTAATCAAACTTGAAACTAAAGAAAAGAATTTACATAACAATGAAAATTAAGTAGAACTTGGAAAAACTTAAGGAGAATTTCAGCACAAAGATCTCATTATAACAATTGAAAACTAGAAAGAGAAACTAAGAGAATTTGAGGGAGAGAAGGGAAGGGAGCTCTAGAGAAGTGTTTGAGAGCTCCCCCCCTTGGAGTGTGTTTACAAGCTTGGGAAACCTCACTATATATAGGCCTAAGGAAGCTGAAAATCTGAATTAAGTATGGCTAATGCATACAACACTTGTTTTATAAAATCTGAAATGGTTGATGCACTTCACTAATGCATACAACACTTCCATTATAAAATCTGAAATGGTTGATGCACTTCACTAATAAATCCCACCAGCAGCCCTAGCTCATCTTCATGTCACCATGACCAAGCTTCCAACCAGAAATAATAGCTCATCCTGAGGTCAGCATGACCAGCAACTTCAAGGGCTTACGAATTGGGCTTCCCTTAAGCAAATTAAGACTTTAAGCACTCAAACTTGAAGTTCAGAATGTCTTCTTTCCAGCCATATATCATTTGGGCCAATCCAAGGTCGGAGGAGGAAGTTAAGGCCAAAACAAATTGCTAACTCATTTTGCGCGCTGATAAAATCCATCCTGAGCATGGCTCTGTGTTTGCTAGGTAACAGACTCCATATTCATCCAATGGGGCTGAATTTTGGATATGTTATATTACACACCCATTGGAACAACTTTCATGAAGAATGTGGCCTCATCCGAGCTATGTAGGTTGCTGAAACAAAGCTTGCAATATGACCTACGAAACTGGACTGGCAGGGGGCTGTAGCCAAAATGAGTTTGTCTTTAAGCTCTTCATCCATTCATCCAAATTAGGCCTTAACATGCTTGAATTGCATGAATTATGCTCTCTAAAGCCATCATTATTACCTAAAGCTCAATGAACTGAAAGATAAACACAAAAAGGATTAAAAGCACAAGTTTAACTCAAAAACATAACCAAATCATAAGCTAGAAGGGTACAAAATGATATACAATTATGAACCGATCAAATACCCCCAAACCTAGATTTTGCTAGTCCTCGAGCAAAACAACACAAAACAAAGTTAAAAACAAAACAAGAAGTTAACTAGACCACTTTCGTAGGTAACTCGATTGCATTGAGCGAATGCAACAAGCCTTTAAACCTCTAGGCATCCCTAGTAGGAGGAGTTGTGTCTCCTGAGGGTTTAACAGATACGATACCCACAAACGTTTTTCTAACTCTACAAAACAAAATGGTTAGAAAACTTATTAGATTTGTTAGTCCTTAAGCAAAACCAAAAACAAAAACAAACATAAATACATTAACAAAAACAAAAAAAATAAAACAAAAAGAAAAACAATTAAAAAAATAAAAAGAACTCAAAACAATCTTTCCGAACATTTTCTGAAGAGAAATGACTCATGCACATGACTCAAAAGTTTTTAACAATAAAAGCTCAATTTTGGACATTATTCACAAAGCGGCAAAGTTCAAAACATAATATGCTCAAAGTGTGGTAGTGTGATAGCCAAATGCAACAAATTCCCCAATCTTAGTTTTCACATAATTTCAAAAATCATACAAAGCACAAATTCAACTTCAAATCTCACCAAAATTGTCCTCTCACAAATGAATCACTCGGAAGAGGGCTACAATGCAACACTCAGTTATAAACATGAGATTAGAGTTAAACCATAAGGGACTTAACTCGCAATAGAAAGATGAAGAACTTGCATTAATATGATCTCAAGAAGGATGCCAAACACTTAAAAGTAGAAAAATAAATGCAATTCAACCACATGACATTTAAGATCAATTTAGGTCTTTAGCATAGGTTGTAATGGGGCCAAGGGTGTAAGGTGAGTAAGAAATGAAGGGTATGGATAAAACAAAGTCCAAGAAACTCAAAATATAAGAGCATAAAACAATTGTTTACAAGACTTCGAATCATCACGATTAGATTTTTTCTTTTACACGATCAAAACTCCTTATACCTTCATTTACAATTATTCATACTCCTTTCCTTGAATTGAACAAACACCAATTTATTTAGAAGGCCCAAAAATGAAACCCAAAAATGAAATTTCATTCAACCACCACTTAATCACAACTTTCTCTTTTCTTTCACCAATTGTGTGAATTTTTTTTTTTATTATTATTATTTTTTGATGTAATATCCCTTCCCAAACTTAGCTTGAAAAACACATCCAAATTAGAGCTCATGAATTCCTTAGAAAGGTAAATATTTGTTTTTCGGGCTAAGGCGAGGAAATATAATTGGTAAAATGAAAGAAAATGTTTACATGTAGGCTCAAAATGGTAAACAATGGAAAATCATGCTTAAGCATGCATAAGGTTAGCTTAAAAGGCACAAACGATCCAAAGAAGGCCTTAATATCACTTCTTAAAATGTCATGAAGTCAAATTGCATAAGAATGAATGACTTTTAAGTGATCAACCAAATCAATGAATAATGAGATCAAACAACAACTTTGATGACAAGAAAATAAGAGTATGTGTATAACACTCATGAATTGAAGTACAAGGCTCAAAAGCTCACTTTATATGGTTATATAAGTCTAATTTATGCTTGATACAATTCTTTGGGTCATGCAAATCCTTTAATTGGAAAATTATGAAACAAATGGCAAGTGCAAAGAAGGTTTCGAACATGTCATGCTAGAACGATGCCAAATTAATTAATTAATTAATTATTATTTTTTACAATAAAAATTTACAAGGAAAAAAATAAATAATAAATAAAATTCAATTTTTTATTTAAGTCATGCAACATTTATCACAATCTCATCAAATGTGTTCGGAAAGTGACTAAACAAAACAAGATTCAAAACAAGAAAGAAATTTAAATTTTTTTTTAAATTTTTTTTTTTAAAAGAAAAACCAAGTTTACTTGCTAAACTCCAATACCCCCAAACCTAGAAATGAGCATTGTCCTCAATGTTTAAAAATTAGCCACAAACAATGTCATAACAACAAATGAAAGGTATTAAAGCAAATTAAAAAAAAATCACAAAATCACAAAAGAAAACAAAAACAAAATAATTATAAAATAAAAATTACAACACAACCAAACAAACAAACAAAAAAAAATGAAACAGTAAACCCTAATCACACAATTCCGAAACCCAAAAAAATTTTGAAGCCCAAAGCCCACAATTTTGAAACACAAACCACGGTGAATTTAACCCACTTTGAAACCCAAACTAAAGTGAAACCCGACCCTCAATTTGTTTTCATTTCCGGCTTTTTATTATTATTTAGTTTTGTAAAAACAAACTATCGAACCGTGAATAGCAACACAAAGAGCGGGATTTTAACATGGGTCATGATGTCTCGGTTCAGTGTAAGGGACCAACAGACAGGGTGAGACACGTGTCGACACATAGAGGCGCCGCAGACTCCACAAGCAAAAATTACGGGCTCATGGAAAGGCGCGAAGACTTTACTGAACGCGTTCGTTCAGAAAAGACACGTCGTGATAAATGAGTTGGGTATGGTTGGAAGGCGAGAAGGTTGTGGGACTCAAGGAATGCTGGAGATTCAGAAAATGCTCAGATGCTGCAATGGCTAGGGTTTGTCAAAGACTAAGTCTATAAGAAAGGGTGAAAAAAAAAAACGCAAACTCAGAAACACACAAAAGAGAAAAGAAAGAAAGAAGAAAAGAGAGTGAGAAATCAAATGGCCTCTAACTACCCATTTTCGTTGGATCTCAACCTAGCTCCACCGACTCAGACACGAGGCCAAGCAGCGGCACCAGTATGGATGCCCTACTTTGCTTCCGCACGGGGGCCTGTGACAGTAACTGACTCAATACTCCTGGACAACGATGTTGCCATTGGAGTGGGCAGAAATCTGGTGACTCCTAAAGATATACGTGTTCTGGGGACAAGGGATGACAACCGGGTCGTGAGCGATGCCCTGGCACTGAGCGTGCAGAGTACGGCAACAGTCGCAAGTTTGGGTCATCGCCTACTTGCGAAGTCCCATGAGGTAGAGGTGCTGAAAGGTCAGTTGGCGGCGGAGCGAAGTATGGTTGAGGAGTGTCAGACTGCTATAAAAAGCTTGAAAAGGGAGAGGTCAAGGATAGTGGAGGTGAATCGACACCAGCTAGAAGTATTGCGGGACGAAAATAGAAACCTATCAAAGATGGTAGAGTTGTACTCTCGCGACATGCGAAAACAGCTGGAAGACCTAGACAGACCGGGTAAACGCAAACAAGCAGATCGCGAGAGTAGTTACGCTCAAGCTAAGATTGCGATCTTTGGGAGCTCAAGTGATGAGCCCCAAGAAGCTGTGCGTGAAGCCCCGGAAGAGGACAGCCAGAAGGCCAAACTCAAAGCTCCAATGGTCGAGACACCAAGCACCGAGAAGAAATGATTTCCTACTGCATTATTGTTGTTTTTATTTTATTTTGTTGTTTTTGTATTTTCGTTATTTTGTTTTGAAAATAAAATAGTAAAGTTGCAGAAGAAAAAAAAAAGAAAAAAAAAGAAAACGGAAATGAAAGCACACTTCCCAAACTTAAATCAAATAAAGACGACAAACGGAAAAGAAAGCACAGTTCCCTAACTAAAATAAAATAAAGATGACAGCCGAAAGGAAAAAGCAAAAACACAAAGCTCTAGAAAATGAAAGTAACGGGCAAAAACATAAAACACCAGAAAACACGGAAAAAAGAAAAGTAAAGTGAAAGTAAAGGTGCTCCCCCTTGAAGCGATTAGGTCGAGCATGCCCGGGAAATCCGAAATGGTGTTGGCTTTCTCTCATCAGCGTATGTCTATTTAAACCACACCTCTGCAAGCGGATGATACCCAGCATTTCTTCCTGCAAACTCAAGGAAAAACATCAAAAAATTCAGAAGCAAAACAAATGGCATCCTCATGCACTCACCTTGATGATCTCAACCTTGAGCTCTCACTTGCACCACCGAATGCCCAGACAAGGGCTCCTCCAAACACTGTCTTTCCAAACTCTACATATCATCACGGTACGGCCTCAAACTTTGCTGAGATAATACCGAACTTTTCTGAGGCAATGCCGAACAGAGCAGCGCTGCTGGGAGGCATGATTGGTAACAAGCTCACACCGACAGATCATCTGCATGTGGCACAGAGGTCTGACAAGGCAGCGGTGGAGGAGTCCCATAATTTAACTGTACTCCATGCGGTCTCGGCTACCAATTTGGGCATGCGATTGCTGGCGAGAACACGGGAGTGTGCCGCAATGAGCGAGGAAATAGCTTCCTTGAAGGCTATGGTGGCAGACTTGCAGAAGCGGCTCTATTGTGCCAATCAGCACGTGGAAGCACTGCAGAGAAAAAATGAGGACCATGTTGAGCTGCTGCAGATTCTGCAAGTAAGAGAAAACAGAGGCATGCCATGAAGATGAAGAAGTTGTTTTTATTTTTAATTGTTTTTATTTTTGTTTTGTTTTGTTTTCTTTTTGTTTTTTTTTTTGTTTTTTTGTTTTTATGCAATGTTTGAAATAAAATAAAAAAAAAATTGTTTTAACACTCAGAAATAAACTAACTAACCATACCACGTAAATAAATAAATAAACTAACATAACAAAACAAAAACAAAAACAGAAACAAAACAAAAACAAAGACTCAACAGAAAAGAAAACAAAGAAAATAAAGAAAACTTAATTTAAAAAACACACAATATACAAGCAACTCACGGATGACCAGTTAAGGGCCTCAGAAAACACAGCCAGGGGATCCGGGAAGGTTGGAGGGGTCACAATGGTCCCGCTTAAAACCCAAACTTCTTAGACACCGAAGGTGTCGCCTAAAGAACTCCTAGACACTGTATTAACGGAAGTGCTCACTGAGGTTACCATAAGTCGGCTCATATGAAAAATCTTTTTTTTTTTTATTTTAAAATTTTTAAGATAAGAAATAAAAACAAATTAAGATAAAATGGAACAACAAACCATAAACGAAAATGAACTAAGTACCCTAAACAAATTCAAACAAACAACATAAATTGTTGTACTAAAAGAAACAAACCAATAAACCAAAGAAAAACACAAACAGCACTTTCTATCACCCGTTTATCACCATTTGGACAGATTCGTTTCTCTGTTTTTCAGCTTCGACCTGTGTTCAGTTTTAAGGCTATAACTTTCCAACCGTAAGTCCAAATTTTACGTTCTTTATATGGTTGGATTCAGCACAGAAAAACAAAGAACTCAACGCGGACCAAAAGGTAAAAACAATGACGTAAATAAACATAATTCAAAGAAGAGAAATGATTGAAATGCTCCCCCTTGAAGCGATTAGGTCGAATGTGATGCACTTGGAGGTCGCGACTTCTCCCATTGCTCCACACTACCCATTCTTATGATTGAGGTTGCCATCTCTCTCCATTTTTATTAAGCTATCATAAATTGCTAAAACAAACACACAAACTTGAAATGGAATTAAAAGGATTAGGAAATAAAAACTAAAATGAAAAGGAAAATCAACACACATCCAATTCCATGCTTCAAAGCAACAAGCACCAATGGGTTGTGTAAGCTGGGACTTAAACCCAGTTCTCTTGCTTGTTGGGCAATTGTCCTTTTCTGTTGGACTACAAACACAACTTGTCCATTAACGTCATTAACTTTAAAACTTGAAATTGTCTAGAAAAACATGAAAATGAAAAATAAAAATAAAACAAGTAGGGAAAAGAAATAGAACCAAACTAAGTTGCCAATCCCCGGCAACGGCGCCAAAAACTTGTTGCGTAGATACAGCTGCACCAAAATGGATTCAGTTGCATCCTCAACTTGTGATACTCGCAAGTGCACGAGCCGTTTGGTAGTATAGCATATGTAAGTGCGAGGTCGATCCCACGAGGATTGGTGATTGAAAGATCCAATTCATTTTTCCTACACAAAACAGAAATGAAAAAGAAAGGAAATAAATAAAACAAGGAAGAAAGAAATAACTAACTCAAGTAGATAAGTTCCCAAGTTCAATTAGATTAATGGATTGATTCTAGCTAAAGTATGATTAAGCCATGGTGTGTGGTCATAACCTTGTGTTCCTAATTCCCTAATTTGATCATTTGTTGTCTAACCTAAAATTAAGCATTAGGAACCCATTAAGCATAGAAGAACATTTTAAACAACCAAGTATGTATCTAATCCCTGTTGTCGAATGTCCATACATACTCTTCCTATTCATAGTTCAATTTGAATTAAAGCATGGTGTCTACTCTTAATTCAAACCAAGATAGCTAACATGCAAGCCTAAATGGTGATCAATCATTCAAACTAGCATATTAACTTATAAGCATAATGAATAAGAACAAAAACCATAATTGAAACTTGGAAACTAATCAAACTTGAAACTAAAGAAAAGAATTTACATAACAATGAAAATTAAGTAGAACTTGGAAAAACTTAAGGAGAATTTCAGCACAAAGATCTCATTATAACAATTGAAAACTAGAAAGAGAAACTAAGAGAATTTGAGGGAGAGAAGGGAAGGGAGCTCTAGAGAAGTGTTTGAGAGCTCCCCCCCTTGGAGTGTGTTTACAAGCTTGGGAAACCTCACTATATATAGGCCTAAGGAAGCTGAAAATCTGAATTAAGTATGGCTAATGCATACAACACTTGTTTTATAAAATCTGAAATGGTTGATGCACTTCACTAATGCATACAACACTTCCATTATAAAATCTGAAATGGTTGATGCACTTCACTAATAAATCCCACCAGCAGCCCTAGCTCATCTTCATGTCACCATGACCAAGCTTCCAACCAGAAATAATAGCTCATCCTGAGGTCAGCATGACCAGCAACTTCAAGGGCTTACGAATTGGGCTTCCCTTAAGCAAATTAAGACTTTAAGCACTCAAACTTGAAGTTCAGAATGTCTTCTTTCCAGCCATATATCATTTGGGCCAATCCAAGGTCGGAGGAGGAAGTTAAGGCCAAAACAAATTGCTAACTCATTTTGCGCGCTGATAAAATCCATCCTGAGCATGGCTCTGTGTTTGCTAGGTAACAGACTCCATATTTATCCAATGGGGCTGAATTTTGGATATGTTATATTACACACCCATTGGAACAACTTTCATGAAGAATGTGGCCTCATCCGAGCTATGTAGGTTGCTGAAACAAAGCTTGCAATATGACCTACGAAACTGGACTGGCAGGGGGCTGTAGCCAAAATGAGTTTGTCTTTAAGCTCTTCATCCATTCATCCAAATTAGGCCTTAACATGCTTGAATTGCATGAATTATGCTCTCTAAAGCCATCATTATTACCTAAAGCTCAATGAACTGAAAGATAAACACAAAAAGGATTAAAAGCACAAGTTTAACTCAAAAACATAACCAAATCATAAGCTAGAAGGGTACAAAATGATATACAATTATGAACCGATCAATACGCACTGGATTCGTGTGTCCCGCTCAAGCGCCTGTGTCCTCTCGAGTCCGAGCATTGACACTCGAGCACCTGGGTTTGGGCGAGAAGTACCACTCTGACGCTCGAGCGCCTGTAGTTTCCGCTTAAGCACCAAAGCCTAGTCAAACTGCTGCAACTCTTTTGATTGTCTATTTTCTTCACTCCTTCTGCATCTTTAAGTGAGCCAAACATCAATAGCTTGATTGCATGTTCTTACTTAACTTCTATTTGCAAGTGCAATCCCTAAGCACTAGAACTTGTTCTAGGGGACATGCCAAGTTGGTTTGGAAGGATTGCTGACCTTGATCTCAAAGAGGTCATTTTCTATTAAACCAATTTTAGGCATCAACAATAATTATTTTCAACTTTGAGCATTTCATCATAGTAAATGGATATATGATGGATTGATCATGGTCGGAACCATAACCAAGGCTGTAGTGGGCTATGGCCCAATAAGTTTTAAAGAACAACTAATAATAAACCTATATCTACATGGCCCACCAATAAGTTTGCTGTCTTTTGGTTTTTTGGTGAAATTATCTGTTGCCTTTAGCAAAACGTTTTTTAAGAAAAGAAAAAAAAACCTATATGGCCCACCATTAACTGCAACACATTAGGGAAATATTATTTTCTTAAGTTCATTTGTGTTCTCTTTCAAGAACGAAACAAAATGTTAACCTAATTCTATGATCTTATGTTTACAACTAATATATATGTGAAAGTTAATTATTTATATGTTTGCACTTTACATTTTAGAAGCTTGATTGGTTGATGCCAAGAACGGATTTAAAATGCGAAGAAAAAAAATCTTTAAATATTAAGCTAAAAAATTTAGCTAACTCACCCACCAAAAAATTCATAGTTCCACCCTTGGGATTGATGTTCCCAAGGCTATTTCCAAAGCAAAGGCAAACAAATAGTGAATAAGCCATCATAATGAATACAGGTTTTGGTTCTGTGAAATCTTGATTAAATTAGTGGTTGTAGATTTATCAATTTAAAAAATGTATTTGACAATTCTATTGGAAGAGTGCTGTATATGATACAAATAGTTGTATGTTTTCTATATTTTGGGATATGGAATCAGACCCTTACTCATCCATTTAAAGAAAAACATCTAACAAGATGAAGAACTTGACCTCTGTACATCAATGCAATGCAAATACTAATTTAGTCCAAGAAGTTGTTGAGTTCTGTTATTGTCTTTTGTTTTCATAGTCATTCAGTTAAAGCAAGAGAGTCCAATCACAATCATGGATGGAATATGCAGAACCAAAGGTTCAAAGGGTAATTTTGCTAGACTTCTTAGACAAGGCCTTACTAGGAAAGCTACCGAAGCTCAAGCGACTGTAGCAGCTCACTTGTAGCTTTTCAGAAAAGTTCAAGTCTTTTGTTGGGTAAATACTTCTATGAGGGGTTTGTTTGTTGGTTCGGTCAATACTTCAACGAGGGTTTTTTTTTTTTTTTTT